>NC_138375.1:9961109-9995052 GCF_054177405.1 Leptonychotes weddellii | reverse complement strand
CTTATTCGCTTTTCTGCCTCAGTTACCCTAGCTGTTAGATTATCTAGATTGGATTGGATCTCATCGATAGCATTTTTAAGTTCTGCCAATTCACCTTTTATTTCTGCCCTTAGAGACTCTATGTTGCCATTAATTGATTTCTCCATTCTAGCCATTGTCTTCACAATTGCTAGCCTGAATTCCATCTCCGACATCTTGGTTATATCTGCATCCATTTGTAAATCTGCAGCATAAGTCATAACCTCTGAGTATTTTCTATTTTGGGAGCTCCTCCTCCTAGTCATTCTGTTGATGGGTGTTTGAGGGAATGTATAGAGTCCAAATTATTGACCAAAACGCAAGCAAGATGCACTTGTTTTCTTGGGACCTTAGGGTTGCTGGCCTCTTGTTTTCCCAGCCTGCCATGCTGTTACTCAGCGGGAGGGACCTGCCGCGCTGTTACTCAGGCAACCCTGTTTGGGCGGAGTTGCCCTGCGCCCCTCTGATGGGGGATGGGCTCAGCGGGAATCAGTTTTTGGGGCTTTTGTTCTCTGGTGGCTTTTCCTGGTGGCTTTCCGCGTCTCTTCCGCGAGTCAGAGCAGAAGAGACCATTTCCAACTCTCTGCCTCAGAGCAGAGAGACCTCAGTCTGTTCTTCAGTGAGCTCTCCAGGCCACACTGTCTCCGTTTCTGTCCGTGCTGCTATAAACTGCAGCGGCCTGGGTTGTGCGCCCCTCCGCAGCGCTCCCAGTCCTGCCTCCAGGTCGGGGCACGTCTCTGCCCTTTGTGCTTCTAAAACCGCCAGCTGCTCCCAGTTTGTGCGCTTGCGACCCTGCCGCTCCGGGTTTCCGTCCTGGGGGCTGCAGTTCGCAGGCGCGACCCCGCCGCTCCGGGTTTCCACCCCAGGTGCTGCCCTGGAGTCCTTTCCCCGCCGCTACTGGTCTGCGAGTCTGTGCCCCATCCCCAGAGTGCGAGGCTGTCGCTCACAGGCGGTGTGGGATCCCCACGGCCAGGCACCCTCCCGCTGCCGATTATCCTCAGATATCTGCCCACGGAATCACGGCTCCCTGCTTCGTACCTCAAAACCAACCACCTGCAATATTCTGTTTGTAGAGATCCAGATCTTCTTACATCTCAGGCTGGTTTTGTGGGTGCTCAGAGTGGTCTGGTAGATATCCAGCTCAATTCTGGGGACCCGTTGAAATAGGGTCCCCTACTCCTCTGCCATCTTTCCCCCGATCTATTGCTTTCTTTTCTTTTCTAAAAATATATAATATGGCATTTGGATGAAAATCGGTATTATTGAGTGTGAAATTGTCGAGCTATGAGTGTATTAATTTAGGTTGAAGGAACTAGTAAAGCCCAGTGATATGAAGAAAACAAATTCTTTTTCCCTAATACCAGGTGAAACACCTGAGGAGGCTGATGCTGAAATGCCCAAAATTTATGAGCCAATTGAATCTTTCGATCACCTAAAGGAGCGCTTGAATATGTTCCTGCAGCTGTATAATGAGAGCATCCGTGGCACTGGCATGGATTTGGTGTTCTTCGAGGACTCCATGGTTCACTTAGTCAAGGTCAGTGGCCATACCCTGTGACACCTCCCCAGAGTGATGGACGCTTGGCTTCACACTAGAATTTTTTCCCTCCTCTTTCGTTTTCATCTCCTGGAAGAATATTCAGTTTGAAAATAAACTCAATGCCATATTCCAATTTAATTTCTAAACTGAATGCAACATGTCACACCTATAGGCTGAAAATCAGCTGAAATATCAGAGCATGGATACTTCAAATGTGTGATATAATTTTATTCAGTGTTGCTATATGGCTTCCAGCTCAGTGTTTTCACCACATAGAATGAATGTGGTTGACATCTGAGTTCAAAGCACAGTCAAAAAGTCTGCTTATTTTTTTGCATTATGCAAAAGAGAGCAGTAAAAAATAGTGCATAAACTTTGAAGACACTATGCTCAGTGAAAGAAACCAGTCACAAAAGGATAAATACTGTTATGATTCCACTTATTGGAGGTACTTAGTATAGTCAAAATCATAGAGACAGCAAGTAGAATAGTGATTGCCAGGGGCTTGGGGGTAGGGAGAATGCAGAGTGTTTAATGGTACAGAGTTTCATTTTTGCAAGATGAAAAGAGTTTTGGAGATAGTTGTTGGTCGCACAAAAATATAAATGTACTTAATGCCATTGAACTATGTGCTTAATAGTTAAGACGGTAAATTTTATGTTATATATATTTCACCACAGTTAGAAATGATAATTAAAAAAGAATGCATAAACAATTTTGAGCTGGATGAAAATTCTCTTAGAATTAAATCCACCAGGAAAGTACATTTTCCTTTCTACTTTGTCACAGGCGTCATTCCAGTATCTATTCATAGGAGAGTTGACTCTCAAAGGTTGGAAGTAAAATATATTATTTATTCGATAACTTATGTGATCTAATTTCTCTGTGGTGGAAGATAATGCCATTTTAAATATGTTGTTGATATTCTCACTCTGTTGATGTCAGTTACTTTTTCAGACTACATCCTTTTAGTTAGAAAGAGGATAGCTCGAGGCTGTATTCCATTACTTAGGTTAAACCATAAGGAAAAATCTCATAATTATAAATTGTCACCTCTGATAATTACTGAATCTAGAGTTCATCTAGTTGACCCTCCCTTTGAAAGTAGAAGAGGGTGGGGAAGGCTGGAGTATGTCAGGGAGGAGGAGGAAGACAGAGTGGCCATTTTAGGTTGAGTGTCCCCCACCTGAGGGCATATAGCTTGGACATTCTGAATTCTCAGAGTCTGAGACATCTGTACTGAATTGTGAGCAAAAATGTCCTTCCAAATATAAATAATGACAGCAATTCTGTCATACTTACTGATTAAAAAGAAGAAGAATGAAAGAAAATAAATAATACCAAAGGCAACTTTATAACTAATGTCTTTTGGAGACAAAATCTGATATGCCTAGGATTTCCTAGGGCTCAGATTGAAGATGAGACTATTTGTGTAGGTCTTATGTTTGAGCTAGTTTTCTAGAACTCTCTCATTTCTATGTTTCATGCACAGACGATGAACGATGACCATTTCTTCACAATGTGGGGACTTGACATTTGAGGCTCGTGTGACTTAGCATAGGGTCTTTGACTATTTTCCCTCAATTTCCCTCTCAGCCTCTTGTGTCTGCTTTGGAATTGGCTGAAGAATTCGTGACTGGAGTTTTTGAGCTAAGATATAAGATATAAGCTAGGATATAAGATATCCTAGGCAGACCTTCTCTTCTACTCTCTTGCTTCCTGGGGACAGTACATCCAAACTGTGTTGTGTGGATGTGAACCTTGAAATGTGTGACTTAGTCATAAGACATGATAAAAGTCAAGAGACAGAATTAAGATGAAATTAAGATGAAAACTGCAGCAAAACAAGTTGTGATATGAGACCAGACGTATTTCTTGATTCCCTTCTTCATTAAGATAAAGATTTTCTTTCAAAACACAGAGAGTATCTCTGTGATAGTTCTTTTGCCTCTTTGGTAAAGAATCAGACCATGGTGTGTATGATTTCTCATGGTCTAACCCCTGCATAACACTCTAGCCTGTGGCTTGTGCTCTGCTTAGCATGTAATCCAGACAAATCAGCTACCCACGATGAAACATACCCTGCTTCCAGAGCACTTCACCCCTATGCCTTCCCAGCAAATGTTGCCTCATGTGGAATTTATTAATGTGTGTGTTTGTTTTCCCTTCTGGGCAATAAGCTCTGTGAGCGTGGGCATCCAATTTATTCACCTCCGTATTCACAGGATGGAGAATAGGCACACTTGAGATACTTGATAAATAGGTTTGGAATTTAACCCAGGGCCCAGTGTGGCCCAAAATTACCCTTTGCTGCCTCATCTCCTGATATTTCTGTACCTAGTACTGAAGTTACCCCTCTATAGGGATACCTCAGGCCTTTTGTTGACTCCGAGACTTCCTGCATCTCATTTCCTCTTTTTTTTTTTTTTTTAAAGATTTCATTTATTTATTTGACAGAGAGAGACACAGCGAGAGAGGGAACACAAGCAGGGGGAGTGGGAGAGGGAGAAGCAGGCTTCCCGTCTAGCAGAGAGCCTGATGCGGGGTTCGATCCCAGGACTCTGGGATCATGACCTGAGCCGAAGGCAGACACTTAACGACTGAGCCACCCAGGCACCCCTCATTTCCTCTTCTTAAAATGTAGCTCTGCTCCTGACTGGCATGTCCCCTTCTTTGTATGAGAGACTTTAGTTATCTTTCAAGATCCAGATCACACTCCAGCTCCACAACTAAGACTTGCCTCTACCCAGCAGCACTGTTTCCTTCACTACCATTCTTACCTGTTTCTGCATTCGCCATGGAATGTGTATCCCCACATTTCTGTTAATAGGTCTCTCTCCTCTGCTAGCATGTGAGCACCTGTGGGGCAGGATGGGCATTATTAATTTTTAAAATATTTGCTAAAGGGATTGAAAAATGAATATTTCTATCTCACAATCTGTGTAGAGTAAGACAAAAAAGTCCCATTTAAAGGTATTACTTGATTGTGTTTTCTCATTTAATTTCTATTTGTAATTAGACTATGAGTTTTTGAGTCTCTTTTAAACCCTTCTGCTTGCTTGTTCACGTCTATGTTCATTTGTAGTATATGGTTTGTTTACCATGTGCTAGAAACTAGGAACGGAAAATTTTAATATAAGACCTAGGCCTAGTTTCAGGAAAAGATGTTGGTGAACCTAATTAATTAACAACAATTATTTAAACCCTTAATATATTCACCAACACCAATGAAAGGAAATGGTTATGACAAAAACTGTGTATTTTGAAAAATGTTAACCAAGGAAAGACACCGAAGATTCTAGTGTGGTTTTCGGTAGCTCCTTACCTGCCATATCTGTGCCTCTTGAAGGAATATCAGGGAAATAATATGAATAGACATTGGCAAATCATTCTTGCCAGTACCATTCCTTCCCTGCCTACAACAACTTTGGAGAGAATCGTGGGCAGGGTGAGTAGGGGCCTGGAAAGATGGGTGTGTCCCTCACCTATTCTGAGGGCTCTCAGATCCACAGCAGAGACAAGAAAATGGTCTTCATTTCCCAGGCTCACACTAAATTGGGGGGAATAATCTAAAAGACAAGAGTAGTCCCAACACTTTATTATACCTCAATAAGAAGAAAACAAGAGTAGTCCCAACAGGGTAAGTATTGCCCCTGCCAGATGAGGTAATCCTGAGAAAGGATGTTTAGCAATACACTGGCAGGATAAGAGCCCAGGTCACCCCAGGAGGCTTCCACCAGCTGCAGAGAAGTGATCCTTCTCAGCCCTGTCTCACTCTCTGTTATTATTCTATAGAAAAGTGGGTATCACAGTAATTCCCCAGGCTCAAACTGCCATTAGGAGGGAAAGAGAAAGAGTTACCATACTCCATGGAGTATGGAGAAGAAAGCATCAAGGAGAATCCTACACTGAATCCCCTCTAGGTGGGTGTTGGAAGCCAGGTGGTAGAAGCAGTTCATCAATAACAATAAAGCTAAAGAAACATGGACTTCTACCACAAGGGGGACTTGAATTAGTCTGGGACTACTGACTGGCCCACCCATATTTACTTCTTGGTCGATTCCTTAGGTCTCACTGACTGTGCCAAATAATAGGAGGGTGTTTATGTTTGTTTTCTTCCTTCTGCTCCTCTTCCTCCTCCTCTTCTTTTTAAAAATTCCATCACCTGTACCACATTTTGGGAATTTCCTTCTCTTCGATTTAAACTCTCTGTCATTTTTCAAATGTAGAGGATATTCTAATCAACTGTGTGTTCTGTATTCCAAGGATACACATTGTCTTGAAATTTCAGTCTCTTTCCTGTCCCACTGCATTAGGTTGGGAGACTGAAAGGAAACCTCCGCATCCCCTTTATTTCTCTCCTTTAAAACCCAGAGCAGGCCATAGGGGTAGTTTGGGTTGACATTTCGGTACTGGTCTCTTCAATTTTCCCCAAAGCACCCCCCAACACACACCCTCTTCAAACATCATTCTCTTTCAGAAATACCCTCCTTCGTCCAGCCAGTGTATCTCTCCATGCTGATCCTGAGACACTTACGTCTTCCCAAATGCTTACAGTGCATAAATAGGAAAAAATGGAATATTTTCACATTGGACAATGATATGTGCCTTTTCTCTTCCATATTCTAGATCTCACGTGTCATTGGCACACCCCGGGGAAATGCCCTCCTGGTTGGAGTGGGGGGATCAGGAAAACAGAGCCTGACAAGGTTGGCTTCGTTCATTGCTGGCTATTCTTCCTTCCAGATCACTCTGACAAGGTAACACGCTTTCGCTTTAATTAACCTGAAGTGGATTTTGATAGCAGGTTTTCAGAGGCCACTTGAACTTAATGCATTTATATTATACATAAGGAATCAATCATTTCCTTCCTAAATGTAGACTTATCATCGTCCCCTTTCAACCTTTATTATAGATCAGGAAGTTTTCACATTAATAATTTGCTTTTGAAGTATTTCAGCCTCTTATAATAGTGAATAGCTGCCTCCCTGTTTTTATGTTATGCATGCCATGTGTATTCTATGTATTCCTCTTGGTGTATTTCAGAAGAAATTTATCCCTACTACATGTTAGTTCAGATTTCAAGAATGTTAATGAACTAGTAAAGTAGATGAAAACTTTATATTGATTAACTCATACATTTAGAAATATTTATGGAACACTGGCTATGTGTCAGGCACTGGCTAGGTGCTGGGGAGTTCATGCTGAGCAAGGTAAACCTGGCTTGTGTCATCACAGAGCTTCTAATAGTCAAGGGGGTCAGACAGTGGAGCAATTCATTCAGGAAGGTGTCATATGTAGGTGCTGTTTGCTGGAAGAAAATAAATGAAGACCAACCAGCTCCTGTTGTAACATGAGGGAGGGACTCCTAACCTAGTCTGGGGGATGGTCAGAAAAGGCTTCCTGGAGGAAAAGATGTTTAAACTGAGACCTGAGTACAAATAGGAATTATCTCAGAAAAGAGGTGAGGTGAAGAGTGTTCCAGGCAAAAGGGTCAGTACCTGTGAAGTCTCATTGAGGCCTGGAAGAAGTTCAATATGGCGGGTGGTGCAGCGTGAGATAGCAAGTGGGAAAGGAATAGAAATGGAGGTCTTTGAAGGTATGATAAGGAATTTGGACTTTATCCTAAAGCAACAGGAGACCATTAATGAATTACTGCTAGGGAGGGCCTGTGGGTTTGTATGTACAGAAAACGGATGGAAGGAGCTCAACGGAAACAGTTATAAGGCTGTCTCAGGGATCTAGGCAAGAGATGATGGGTCAGGAGTGGGAGCAGTGAGAATGGAGAAAAAAGGATAGACTCAGGATCACTGGAAAGTTGAACTTTTGGACTTGGTCCATCCTAGTTCTGGCTTGGGAA
Organism: Leptonychotes weddellii; assembly: GCF_054177405.1. Taxonomy (NCBI): domain Eukaryota; kingdom Metazoa; phylum Chordata; class Mammalia; order Carnivora; family Phocidae; genus Leptonychotes; species Leptonychotes weddellii. Next base: position 9,987,634 of record NC_138375.1, on the reverse strand, counting down.
GCTGGCCGCCTGAAGCATACACTCATCAAGGTAGAGAACCCCGGGAGGGTCATCCTTGGTCATATATGTGTAGTGAGGGTGGAACTAGGAAGTGAAGAGTCAGCATGGAGAGATACGCAGGGGTGATTCAGAGGGGCTGAATAGAATTTCAGGATTAACCAAGATGAGAGGTAAGAGGCCAATTTGGGAACTTTAGTTGGGCTGAGAATTATTAGAGGTTAACTTGTAGGTGTGGGAGAAGGAAGTCTTGCCTGTTGGCCATGCTCTAGAGCTTTGGCTTGGCCCAGTTGGGCAAAGCATCCCTCCATCTCTTCCTGATGGAGGCCCATAGATACCTGCTAGGACAGCGATTGAAAATTATTAAATCTGGGTTTAAGATCCAGGTATTCGAGTTGTTGTCAGGCTTTTCATTTGGTCCGAATTATAGGCTTTTGCTTGGAGAGTAAATCCAAAAGGTTGCTGTTTGTTTTTCAAGTACTAGGACAGAGAGAAATAATTACCTTGTGTATAATTCTTCTAGTTTGTGGATAGCAGTAGAGTTAGGTAAAAGATAACTTATACAGGAAAGAGACTGGACTCTGAGATTTTTGTTCCTAATATTTTTATAAAGCCTTATAATTTTCTTTTCTTTTTTTTTTTTTTAAAGATTTTATTTATTTATTTGACAGAGAGACACAGTGAGAGAGGGAACACAAGCAGGGGGAGTGGGAGAGGGAGAAGCAGGCTTCCCGCCGAGCAGGGAGCCCGATGCAGGGCTCGATCCCGACTCTGGGATCATGACCTGAGCCGAAGGCAGACGCTTAACCGACTGAGCCACCCAGGCGCCCCTATAAAGCCTTATAATTTTCAAAGCACTTTTATATGCATAGGCTAGTTTGGTCTTCAAAGCAACTTTATCAGTTAGCAGGGCATATAATAATATTAGCCTATCTTACAGCTGAGACTATCACTTGTCTGAAATCCCAGATTTGCCTGGGAATTGACCACAGTATTTCTGGTTTCTGGTCTGGCTTGACTTTCACTCTACCATACTGCCTCAGGAAAAATGTCTTGCAGCTCCTCTCTCTGTGATCAGTTAGTTCCTCCATATGTCATAGTGGGAATGCTCCATTATGATGAAAAGGAAGGCCAAAGCCTTTGCCTTCTCACACCTTCAAGAGACCATCTTACTGCCCCAGCCTCTGCATAGCTATGTGGCCAAGATTCAGCAAGCAAGAGCCTCACATTTGGGAAGCACAGCCATGTGTTAGAGGGCTCAGGCCATTATTTGAGGCAGTGGGCCCTTGATCCAGGGGACTGGGCTGAAAGTTTTCCCAAGTCAGGAGAAGCTTTCTCTCTCTTTCTCTCTCCAGTGGAGGACTGCGTGTTTGAAATTCTTTTCTAATCTCTCAGATTGCACTTCTGCAGACATTTTCTTAAAATATTGATGTATCGTGGTGGGATTTCTGGTTCTAGGATTTAGGTTTTAGATGATCAAAAAGCACAGAACATAGAGTTAAATAGTAGCTTTAAAAAAAATCAGAAGGCCATTTGCTCTTGTGGTCTGAACTCTGAGTTTATTTAATAACATAAAATTCAAATGATAATTTAGTAAATCTGAATCTCCAGGATTGGAATATCTTTATTTTTACTTTTGGAGGTATTGGGCTACTCTGTTTTGGGAGATCTCTAATATTTCATGACTGCAGGCTGATTTCCACTAAAGGATTGCTTTTGTCAGTGAAAGAAGATTTAGAGTGGGATATTTCATGTTTTCAGCTGTTCTATTACAGGAGACTGATTGCTCAGAAGACTCTTTTACAGGGGACCCAAAGATGCAATGAAATAATTGTGTTGGGGGATGAGAGGGCACCATTTTTTTTAAAAGATTTCATTTCATTTTATTTTATTTTACTTTTTAAAAAAATTTTATTTTTAAGTAACCTCTATACCCAATGTGGGGCTCGAACTTAAAACCCTGAAATCTGGAGTCATATGCACTTCTGACTGAGCCATGCAGGCGTCCCAAGAGGGCATCATTTGAATTAGGGCATTTTCCTCAGCCTATATAATTAAAGCTTGAAATGATTTAATTTCGATTAATTTATGAGGTATCTTCTAAAATACCAATTGCAGGGACGCCTGGGTGGCTCAGTCATAAAGTGTCTGCCTTCAGCTCAGGTCATAATCCCAGGTCCTGAGATCGAGTCCTGCATTGGGCTCCCTGCTTAGCAGGGTGCCTGCTTCTGCCTGCCGCTCTCCCTGCTTGTGCTCATGCTCTGACAAATAAAAAAAAAATCTTAAAAAAAAATACCAATTACTGATGGGTGCGTAATAAACATTCCAATTTGACTTTTGTATTAGCCTTACCACCAAATATTTTCAAAATGAAGCATACCCATTTAGATGACATTTAGTTGTGGTAAAAATGATATTTTGGTTTCAGGTTGACTTTTCACTCTAGATTTTTATTTTGTGTGTAAAAAATTAATTATAATAGTTAATGAAATACGGAGTTTAAAAACCAGTTTCATATTTGCAGGTAAATATAATGTTACTTGACTTGATGTTAACTAGACTTATTATGGTGATCATTTTGCAATATATACAAGTATGGAAATATGTTGTGTACCTGAAACTAAGATAATGTTATATGTCAGTTATGCCTCAATGGAAAAAATAGCTCTTAACTTTCATGAGTGGTGAAGTACTCAAAATTTTACCAAGATGTGCCTCTATTATTCTCAAAGGAATAGCTATTAGAAAATGAAAGAAATTTTTTAAAAATCAGTTTCATCTTTACAAGGAAATATAATGAACCAGTAACATTCACATACAATAAAATTTTTTTTTTTTTAAAGATTTTATTCATTTATTTGACAGAGAGAGACAGCAAGAGAGGAAACACAAGCAGGGGGAGTGGGAGAGGGAGAAGCAGACTCCCCACTGAGCAGGGAGCCCCATGCGGGGCTCGATCCCAGGATCCTGGGACCATGACCTGAGTCAAAGGCAGATGCTTAACGTTTGAGCCACCCAGGCGCCCTACAATAAAATTCTTATCTGATGAAACAACATCAGTATTTCTTTTGATTAACCAAATGGCATAAAGCATTGTTATAAGGATCTTTCCTTCCCATCAGAATAGTTTAGCTAATGACACAATGACAATATCGCTTTAGATCCTACAACACATCAAATCTGGTGGAAGACTTGAAGATTCTTTATAGAACGGCGGGGCAGCAAGGCAAAGGAATCACTTTTATCTTTACAGACAAGGAGATTAAGGATGAGTCATTTTTGGAATATATGAACAATGTTTTATCATCGGGTGAGGTAGGAGCTCATTTATCTTCATGCATTTTGACTCTTCAGATTCCCTCCAACTTTAGAGCTCTTTCCTTCCATTAGAGTTTTTGAGTGAGTGCTGTTATTGGGGATTAGGAAATCAGTAGGAAGAATTGCTTTTTCTATTGGGTTTTAGAGAATAAAACAGCTGATTGGATTTTTGATATGTCCATTTACCCCTTTAAAGAGCTATGACTTTGCAGTTAATAATAGAATCATTTGTGTATTTAAAATATGGGGTATCTTATCTTGAGGACTTTGGTTAATTTTTTTAAAAAAGGGTGTGCAAAAGCTTGTTATTTTGTTGTAGTCCCAATAGTTTATTTTTGCTTTTGTCTCCCTTGCCTGAGAAGACACACCTAGAAAAAATGTTTCTACGGCTGATGTCAGAGAAATTACTGCCTGTGTTTCTTCTAGGAGTTTTATGGTTTCAGGTCTTACATTTAGGTCTTTAATCCATATTTAGTTTATTTATTTATTTATTTTTAAGATTTTATTTATTTATTTGAGAGAGAGAGAAAGCATGAGGTGGGGAGGGTCAGAGGGAGAAGCAGACTCCTCGCTGAGCAAGGAGCCCGATGCGGGACTCGATCCCGGGACTCCAGGATCATGACCTGAGCCGAAGGCAGTCGCTTAACCAACTGAGCCACCCAGGCGCCCTTTATTTAGTTTATTTTTGTGTATGGAATGAGAGAGTGTCCATTTTCATTCTTTTGCGTGTAGCTGTCCAGTTTTCCCAGCACCATTTATTGAAGAGTTGGTCTTTTCCCTATTATATGCTCTCAATTCCTTTGTCATAGATTATTTGAACATGTAAGTGTGGGTTTACTTCTGTGCTTTCTCTTCTGTTCCATTGATCTGTAGGTCTGTTTTTGTGTCAGTACCATACTGTTTTGTTTATTATAGCTCTGTAGTATATCTTGAAATACGGGGTTGTGATATGTACAGGTTTGTTCTTCTTTTTCAAGATTGCCTTGGTTATTTGGGGTCTTTTGTGGTTCCATACACATTTTAGGATTGTTTGTTCTAGTTCTGTGAAGAATACTGTTGGTATCTGGGTAGGGATTGCATTGAATCTCTACACCACTTTGGGAAGGATGGACATTTTAACAATATTAAATCTTTTAACCTATGAGTGTGGAATATCTTTCCATTTGTTTGTGTCATGAAGACTTTGGTTAATTTTCTAAAGGTGAGTTTAAGAACACAAATGGAGGAAAGATATCATATGTATTGAGCTATGTATTTTGATCTCTTTTCACGTGTCTGTACTGAATTTGAGTGTCTGCTCTTCTTTTGAAGGTCTCCAACCTATTTGCTTGTGATGAAATTGATGAAATTAATAGTGATCTCCTATCTGTCATGAAGAAAGAATACCCCAGGCGCCCTCCTACCAATGAGAACCTGCATGACTACTTCATGAGTCGGGTCCGACAGAACCTTCACATTGTCCTCTGCTTTTCACCTGTTGGGGAGAAATTTCGAAATCGAGCGTTGAAATTCCCTGCCCTTATTTCAGGATGTACTATTGACTGGTTCAGCCGATGGCCTAAGGATGCCTTAGTTGCTGGTTAGTGTGGTGGAAACTTTGGTCACAGTTTTTGGTTAACAGTGTGTGTGTGTGTGTGTGTGTGTGTGTTTACATTCTGTGCTCTTTGCTGTCTCTGTCCTGGATTGAGCCTGAAGTCACTTTGTCTAATATTTGAGGATTTTTGCAAGATGCTGCTCTTTCACCAAAGGTGCAAAAATTAGGTAGCTAATTTTCCCCAGAGTGTGGTTATCAGACACTCATCTTCAATCTTGTACTCCCTTGGGTTAATTTCCAGTAACTCTAGTCTTTTCAGGGATACTGGAAGGCTTTGTCTCAGTTGGATACCCAGACGTCTTCCAAGATGTCCCAGGAAGGCACGGAGGTTTTAACTACTTTGGTAGTATTTGTGTTCAACCTCAGAGTAGTTAAAGCTGAACGTCTCTTGGACGTTCTGTTCTTGTGGCTACAGTGCTGGACATCAAAGAAGAAGACCTTACCCGGCAATGCTCTGCTGGCTCCTGTCCTTGGAGACGGATGTTAGAGTGTTCTGTGACTTGGGTCCTTGGCTGCTTCCAGTTCTGTCCATGATCATCCGTCCTGCGGAACATGAATGTCTCTCTCGCTCTAAATGAAATTGATCATGGACGTGGTAGAGGAGACGTTAGAGATCATTTAGTTTATGGTTTTTCAGCTTTTGGTGAGAAATTACTTGTGGGTATTTTAGATGGTAGGGATGTTTAGGTGTCACCCCTGACCAGACCCTCAGGGAGTGCCTGGATTCATGGCAGTGGTTTTCAAACTTTTTGTCTGATTATATTTTAATAATTAAGAAGAGTCCCATTTCTCAGTAAAACCTTGCAGGTGGTCCTAATAAATAAAACAGCGAAAAGTGGAGGTGAGGGGGTGTTCTAGAGCCTGTCCTCTCATCCCACATCTGTGCCATGTCCACATCTGGCTCTCCAGTCCTGTGGAACCCACCATGAGAACAACCGATTAGCCCATCTCCTGACCTTTATAGATGGAGACATTGGGGATAGTGAAACTGAGGGAATTGTCAGAGATGTAAGAAGCCATTAGGATCAGTACTGGGGCCAGAACCCACATTTATTATGTATATGTATTTATTCTTATCTACCAGAGACATTCTGTTCTCTACATAGTGCTGTTGACAATAATGGTCTTCCAATCTGTGGCTTTTAAACACAGAATATTTAAACGTATTTGAAATACACATGTACAGTTTCTCTTTTGTCTTATAAAGTTTGAGAAAAGGCCAATGTTTTACAGTTTTAAGTCCTATTAAAATGTGAATACAACTAAGGGTAAAACTTCAAAATTCCTTGAAGTAGGATATAAATGCAGAGCACAATATGACAGAACTTCAGAGCTATATTAAAGTTAACTATGAAATATGATAATTAGTGTGGAAGGACTTTGTGGAGTATCATGTAAGGCATTATGATGAACAATAAAATAACAATTTCAGGTGACAAACATTGTAATATACCATAATTAAGATGATTTAATTTAAATACAGAGCCCTGCGAGGTCTCTATTTCAGTCATCTCTTCTATTACAAGACAAAGGTCTTATTGATCTTTCCTTTGTTAATTTCTCACAAATCCGCCCCTTTCTTTTAAATCTCATTGTATCATCCCAAGCCAGGATGACATGGAGGTCAGGGGAACTTTCATTTCTTTGTCCTTGTTTCCTAGCAAGTGTCCTGACTTTCATGGTTGCATCTCCCTGTTTGTTTATTGAGAACGTATTTTTTGAGCTCCATGCTATTTCTGGAGCCAGGCATAGGGCAGGGTAAGGTGGACTTCTTTCTTCACTCCAGTCTTCTTCCCAGGCAAGCTCATCCTCAGCCTCCTGGGTGATAGGCTCCATCAGCTTCTCTTTCCAGTTTAGCCTGTCCTTTGGCTTGAAATCTGTGCACTCAGCTGGCTGCTTGTTTGATACATTCTCATGGGGGTTTCACAGACTGCTACTCCAAGTGGCTGATACTGACCTTCCTCTCCTCTGGTCCTTCTCCCAGGAAGTCCTGCCATCATCCTTTGAACTGCACAGAGAGCTTTGTCTGGAACATTTGGGCCTCCTTCAGCTCTCAAGTCTGCTCGATCTCCAAGTCTCGTTGACCCTATCTTTTAAATATTGGGGGACTGTCTCCAGTTCTTTCCCTCTCATAGACAGACATCCTAGGCCAAGCTGTCATTGTTGCTCACCTGGAAAACCCAAATAGCTTTCTGATGACCTCTCCTCCTGATTCAGCTGTCTGCCATCCATCTCACATTGCCGAAACAAGAATGATGAAAACACAAACCCAACCACACTGCTTTCTACTTAGAACCTTCTATGACCTCCCCTTGCTCCTGGGAAGAAGGCCATGGTCTCTAGCCTGGCCTTCTAGGATGGGAAGAGTGGCCCTGCCCACCTCCCTAGCTTCGCCTCAGGTTGCTTTTTTCCCCCTGCTCTGTTATTCCTGATCCTTGAACAGGCTGTTTTTTCTTCCCATGCGACGCCCTCTTCCTCCATCCGACTGGCACCCTCCTCCATTGTTTGGATGATGCTCCTCAGGGGAGCCATCCCGTTTCCCTTTCTCCCCACGGAGCCTGTTCCCGTGTTAGCTCTTCCTAGGACTCTGTGCTCTTCCTTCCTAGGACTAACCACAGTTTGCAGTTTATATACTTAGTTGTGTGTGTATTTGATTAATGCTCATTTGTCCTGCTCGACTAAAAAGTCCATGAGGTCAAGGACTACCTGCCTTTCATTCACAGTCTTGGCAGCTACCAATGTCTGATGGTTGCAGTGTTGAAGAATGAGTCAGTCTGTCAAAATTCATCTTCCTTCTATAGTACAGCTGTGACTTACTTCCAGTCTTCTCTAACCAAACACAAGCCTTCCCTCTTTTTTTCCCCCAGATATACCACTTTTGTGTTCTGAACCTGCCTTTTTTTTTTTTTTTTGAGAGAGAGAGAGAGAGAGCATGCAGTGGGGAGGGGCAGAGGGAGAGGGAGAGAGAGAATCTTAAGCAGACTCCACGCCCACTGCAGAGCCTGACCAGGGCTTGATCTTACAACCCTCAGATCATGACCTGAGCTAAAATCAAGAGTTGGATGCTTAACTGACTGAGCCACCCGGGTGCCCCTGAATATACTTTAATCATCCGTATCCTCCACACATTGTCCCCCTTAGATCAAGAATATTCTCTGCCATCTCCTTTGTTTATCTACATTCCAAAGCTTAATCACATCACATCCTTTACTCTTTCTTTGTTCACTCAGGAATGTTTAGTTTCCCACCCCCTCCTTTTGGGGACCTCCTATATCTATAGTACATATACTTTATATCATGCACCTCGGTTTTGAAATGTTCTTAAACCTTTGATAACCTGTAATCTTTTGTGGTTATGTCTCCAGTCTAGTCTGTAAGTGTTTACTGTGCTAGTCATGGTACTGGATAAAATAATTATAAGATATGGACATAGTTCCTTTATGCAATAAATATAAAATCTATACACCTAACATTAACCTGGAACCTGGCTTATGTTATTTTGAAAGAATACCATCTGTGGGTTTTGGAAATACTTAATATACTTAGGGATTTAAGTGTTATTTGTCCTTTTTGGAAAATTAGCAGCAAGGTTTCTAGAACCAACCTTATTTAAGTTGTCTTCAGGATGCTGATTCTAAATTAAATTATTATCTTCAGCCACATCAGTAAGGAAATACACAATTTTGTTTGTGTCAGTATATTTCATTTAGATTATACTGAATATTTCCCAGAAAAGTATTAAATTAATGTATATTTCTATAATTAATTAATATTAATTAATTAATTTATAATTTAAGATAGACTTTAGTTTTTTTCTTAAACCAGCTTATTGAGGTATGAATGATATACAAAACACTGAACATAATTAAAATATACAACTTGACGAATTTTGAAGTAAGTATACACCCATGGGACCATCATCATAATCTATGCCATAAACATATCCATCACCTCCAAAAGTTTCCTCCTGACTTCTTTAATTATTATTGTTATTATTTTGTGATAAGAACACAACATAAGATCTCTCATAGCTAATTTTAAGTTTACAAACAGTATTGTTAGCTATAGGCATCTTGCTGTACAGTAGATTCTGTATAACTGAAACATTGTATTTTTTGACTTTTTGACTGGGAGGAGGGGAAATGTACCCCCTCCCCTTAGTCTTGGCAATCAGAGTTCTACTTTCTGCTTCTATGACTCTGACAATTTCAGATTCCTTGTATAAGTGGTGTCACATAGTATTTGCCCTTCTGTGTCTAGCTTATTTCACTTAGCATAATGCCCTCCAGGTTCATCCATGTTGCAAATGGCAGGATTTCCATCTTTTTTTTAGGCTGAATAATATTCCATTGCATGTATATCCATTTATACATCAACAAACATTTAAGTTGTTTCCATGTCTTGGCAACTGTAAATAATGCTGCAGTGAACATGGGACCGCAGATATCTCTTTGATATAGTGGTATTATTTCCTTTGGATATGTGCTTGGAAGTGAGATTGTTGGATCATATGGTAATTCTATTTTTTATTTTATTTTTTTATTTTTATTACTATTTTTTAGATTTTATTTATTTATTTTGAGAGAGAGGGAGAGAGAGAGAGAGAGAGCACACGAGCAGGGAGAGGGGCAGAGAGAGAGGGAGAGGGAGAGAGAATTTCGAGCAGACTCCATGCTGAGCACAGAGCCCCACACAGGGCTTGATCCCACAACTGTGAGATGACTTGAGCCAAAATCAGGAGTCAGATGCTTAACCGACTGAGCCACCCAGGGCCCCATCTGTTTTTTTTTTTTTTTAATATTTATTTATTTATTTGAGAGAGGGTGGGGAGGAGCAGAGGGAGAGGGAGAGAGAAACTAAAGCTGACTCTGCACTGAGCGTGGAGCCGATGTGGGGTTCCATCTCATGACCCTGAGATCACAACCTGAGCCAAAACCAAGTCGGATGTTTAACCGACTACACCACCCACACACCCCTCTATTTTTAATTTTTTGAGGAACCTCCACACTGTTTTCCATAGCGGCTCCACCAGTTTGCATTCCTACTGATAGTGCACTTGGGCTCCCTTTTCCCCACACCCTTGCCAACACTTGTTATCTTTTGTTTTTTTTGGTTTGTTTTTGATAACATTCATCCTCACTGGGGTGAGGTGATACCTCACTGTAATTTTGATTTGCATCTCCCTGATGATTGCTGATGTTAAGCACTTTTTCATATACCTGTTGGCCATTTGTATGTCTTTTCTGGAGAAATCTCTTTTTAGTTCCTTTGCCCATTTTAATCAGGTTACTTACATTTTGCTATTGAGTTGTAGGAGTTCTTTATTTTGCATATTAACCCTTTATTAGAAGTATGGTTTGCAAATATTTTCTCCCATTCCATAAGTTACTTATTCATTTGTTAATTGCTTCCTTTGCCACGAAGAAGATTTTTTTAGTTTGATGTCATCCCACTTTGGTTTTGCTTTTGTTGCCTGTGTTTTGGTGTCATACCCAAAAATCATTGCCAAGATCAATGTCAAGGAGTTTACCCATTATGTTTTTTTCTAGGAGTTTTATGGTTTCAGGTCTTACGTTTAGGTCTTTAATCTATTTTGAGTTGATTTTTGTGTATGGTGTAAGACAAGGGTCCAATTTCATTCTTTTGCATGTAGATATCCAGTTTTCCCAGCACCATTTATTAAAGAGACTGTTCTTTCCCCATTGTGTATATTCTTGGCAGCCTTGTTAAAAATCAGTTGACCACATATTATGGGTTTATTTCTCACTTTCTTCTCTTCCATTGGTGTATAGGTCTACTTTTAATGCCAATATCATACTGTTTGATTAGTGTAACCTTGTAAGATATTTTGAAGTCAGGAAAGTGTGATGCCTCCCACTTTGTTCTTGCTCAAAATTGCTTTGGCTATTTGGGATTTTCTGTTGTTCCATATGAATTTTAGGATTGTTTTCTATATTCCTGTAAAAAAAATGCCATTGGAATTTTGATAGGGATTGTATTGAACCTGTAGATTGTTTTGGGTAGTATAGACATTTAAAAATAATAATTCTAAATATGAGATGTCTTTCCATATATTTGTGTTTAATTTCTTTCATTAGTATTTTATAGTTATAGTGTACAAGTCTTTCATCTCCTTTGGTGGAGTCTATTTCTACGTATTTTATTCTTTTTGATGCTACTCTAAATTAGACTGCTTTCTTAATTTCTTTTTTGGGTTATTGTTATTGTATAGAGTATTTTTCTAATTTAAGGATGCTCAGGGGGTGCCCAGGTGGCTCAGTCGGTTAAGAGTCTGCCTTTGGCTCAGGTCATGATCCCAGGCGTCTGGGCTCCCTGCTAAGCACGAGAGTGCTTCTCCCTCTGCTTCTGCCCCTGCCCCACTCCCCCTCACTTGTGCTCTCTCGCTCTCTGTCACAAATAAATAAAAAAAAATAAATAAAGATGCTTAGAAGGTTAATACAATATTTTATAGTATTTTAATAACTAAAGTTTATTTACTAAGCTGTTTGTCTTTTACTTTTTATTTCCTGAGTTCAGTCAATTCTTTTTGCATTTCTTCTTGATACATTATTTGGTCAGTTTCTTTTTAATTTTGAATTTCTGATTTAAAGCAGTTTCTACTTTTTCAGAGGTTTGTTTAGGGATATTGGCATCAATTTGTAGTGTTGTGTTACAGTTTTAATTTTTTTGTTTGTTTGTTTTAGAGACTGAAGGGCAGAGATTTCTACCAGCTGAGGCATTTTGATTCTCCTTTTCTATTTCATTTTTTATTAGGTTTTTTTCTTTTAATTCCAGTATTGTTAAGATGGTAGTCTTGTATTAATGCTATTCTGTGATTCTAATGTCACTGCTAAATGCATGCACTTCATTTAGATTTCTCCAAGGTAAAGACAATTTTTAATGTTCTTCTAGATTACATTTTAAACATGCCCATTGTATGAGAATAGGCCATCTTCACTTGAAAATAAAGTCTCAAGCAAAATCAATAGCATATATATATATGGCATATTTTTTTCAAGGTAGGCCATTTTAATTATGTAAATAAAATGGCCCTCTTTGAAGATTATTACTTGATTTATAATATATAAGATTTTGGTCTTATGAATTAGCCTCCCCTGCTTCTGCATTTGCTCACAACTAGTGATATAGCGTAAATGAGGCAAGTGCACATAATGACCCCTCAGAAAGTAATACCAACCACAATAGTACCCATGGTTTTCCAGAAAAATTAGCACCTTTTGTTTATGAAGCAGAGTAGTCAGTAAATATTTCTGAACCTTGGGTGCAATTAAACATGTTTGCTTAGCATTCTAAAGACTACATAGTTTGGTTCTCTTTGAATTTCTAAATCAAGGTGACATGGACTTTGGAGTCCATCATCCTTGGGTTAGAATTGCACATCTGCTATCTGCAAGTAAATTCTCTAAGCCCTATTATTCTTATCTACAAGAGGTACATATTAAAATTCATCACTTGGGGATGTTGTAAGGATTAACTGATACAGTTTTGTGATTTAGGATTTGCCAAGATTAGACATGCTTGCCCTCTGAATGTATCAGTTAAGATGTGTTTGGCTGTAAGAGAACACCAGAGAAGTCGTTGCTCAAACAAGTATTCTTTTTCCCTCCCCCTTTTTCCTGCTACCAAGAAAATGCAGAGCTGTACAATCCAGGATGATGCCATTGGGGGATCTTACTCCTTCTCTCTTGCTGTCATCCTCAGGGTGTGGCTCTTACTCTTACAGGCACAAGGTAGCTGCTGCATCCCCAAACATCATGTTTGTCGATGCCTTTGAAGTTTGCCTTTTATCTCAGGACAGTGTTCTTCCCCAAGAACTTTTGTCTACATGTCATTGGCCTGAACTGGGTCACCCCTACTTATAAGAGAGTCTGGGGGAATCAAAGGATTTTAGTTGGGCAGATTGTTACCCTGCGCAAAATAGAGATTCTTTTAGTAACAAAGAGAGGGGATGGCTACTGGACAGGCAACCAATGTGCCTTTTTCACTTTGTGACTTTAGTTCTTTTAATCAAAATGAGGTAGAAATCCAAGGACACCAAAATTCAGTGACGGAGCCCAGCATTCTCCTCTCTGTCCCACACATATCTCACCTAATCCCCATCAGGTGATATGAACACACATTACCAAAATATAACCCACACCAACCTCAAGCATTAGTCTGAAGGTGGGCTCCCAAACTGGCATTGCTGCTTTGGTGATTGGATGATGATGACCTTGGAAGGGTTTTCCATGGCCTCTTGCTTGAGTCTTAGCAGTCATGGGTCACCCCATGTCACCCCAAGTGACAGTGATCTGATTCTTTTCATAACCTTTCTTGCACCAGAGATTGGGGTCTTTGGAAAAATATACTTTGAATCCACCCTATTTTTATTCTCTTTGACTTTTTGGAGAGACAAAAAGAATACTTGCTATATAAAGAAAGAAGTCACCATTATTGATACCTTCTGTTCATATAAAAAGGAAAATATTCATTACATGGTAAATAGAAGGGGGTTTTCGGGAAGTGGGAACTTCGCTGAAGATACACCATAATGCCAAGTAAAGCACCTAGTATCATGTGTGGTGCATGGTGAATATTGCAGCTGTTGGACTTAATACCTACAAAAACTTTATCATAAGCAAGGATTGTTCCTATGTTTCCAGTGCCTAGACTTAAACTTCCTGGAATTTAAAATGTTCTTTGTAGAGGTTGCTTAACTCATGAGAAAATATGACTTCTGAGTCTTGATTTATTGCCTTCCAGTGTCTATGGTAAACTGTTTATAACCAAGCTGATATATGGTACCCATTATTTACATAGATGTAAATGCTGCCCCACAATTACTGCTTTAATAAATTAATTTACTGATCAATTACTAATCATTTTTTATAGCTTTGCCAACTCTCACCTGATAGGTTTGTTTACTTGATTCCTTCTCTTTCCTTCCCTTTTTATTGGCCATATTTCTATTTGCAACCCTTATGTATATTACTCAATATTCTAAGTACTTTTCAAGCAAATCCAAAGGCAATTTTTTCCAACCTATGTAAAGATGGTATAATAATTTTTAACTGTATCATGCATAACCTTTGTAAATTCTTTAGGGTTGAGACCAAGTTTCATACTAGTCTCTCTGCATGGCCCTATCACAGGGGTGAAAGGGTGGCAGACACCGATGTGTACATGGTAATTGATTAGCTCTGACTTTATGGCCTATTCCTATAATAGGAAATGCTGCCTTAGAATTGGTCCCACGATTGGTGCTGTTGGGAAGATGAAGGTCTCCAACAGGAGGTTTTTACCCAAACATTTTTAAAGGACGCTGTAAATTAGAATTGACTGCAAGTGGCCAGCAGCCACTTTTGGGAACAAGATGGCCCAGGCATAAAAAAACTTAGTGACAAACATTCCACATACCAAATGCAGTCAGAGCTTGGGGGGAATTAAGGGTATGACAGGTTCTGCGCTTAAAAATAAATGGGTTTGTTAAATATGAGTACCAGGTGGGCACTGAATTTTGAGTTATTTGTACCACTTGGACCCTTATGTATAGAACAGCGTAGAATAGGCTGGCTGCTGAGCAGAGCCTGCAGCCGGGCAGAAGAGACTTCTTTGCATAAGTACCAGAAAATAAAGACTGATGAGAGTCTTGAGCTCTGTTATAGTTTTGTACATGAAAGGGAAAATAAAATTGTTGAAGTCGTAGGCCTGGGGCCAAAAATGCCGACAGATATCTACCTAGCTGGGGCTATAAAAATGGTATGGAGTCCCGAGAAATGTCTAAATGTTTCAAAAATAGCCCGTTAACTTTTAAAATGGCAGTTCACGTTCCTATTTCACACGCTGCCATCTTTATTCTTTCTAGTGTCCGAACACTTCCTGTCCTCCTATGACATTGACTGCAGTTTGGAAACCAAGAAGGAAGTGGTCCAGTGCATGGGCTCCTTCCAGGATGGGGTGGCTGAGAAGTGTGTTGACTATTTCCAGAGATTCCGACGCTCTACTCACGTGACTCCCAAGTCCTACCTCTCCTTTATTCAGGGCTATAAGTGCACGTACAGAGAAAAACATGTGGAAGTGCAAACTCTAGCCAGTAGGTAAGCGTCAAGTGTGAAGGTCAGATATAAGGTTATTTTAAAACGGTGGTTCTTGACTGGGGGCACGTTTGTTTCCTAGTGAGCATTTTGCAAGACTAGAAGCATTTTTTTTTGTTACAACTTGGGTGGTAGGGGCTGGGAAGGGGTGCTACTGGTGTCAGATGAGGGGAGGTCAGGGATGCTGCTAAACATCCTACAGTGCACAGGACAGCCCTCCACAGCAGAGAATCATCCAGCCCCAAATGCCAATAGTGCTGAGGCCAAGACACCCCCCTCTCAAGCCTATTCAAAGGATTATTCCATGATTGTTGGAGCTTTCTTCTTGCCCAGTAGAATAAAATATTGCCAGGTGTTTATGTGGCCTACCACTTGTTATAATACCAAATGTTATAATGGTAGAAATAACTCCTGTCTCCCTCTCTTGTCCTTCTCTTCCCACCCTTTCTGGGTGTCTAGGATAGGAGAGTCTGGGTGATGCTGATGTTCACTGCATGGTGAATACCCTGCTTCAAGCTGTTCCAGGTTTCACTGCTCTGCCTGCTTTTTTCTGATCATTTCTAGCTTCTGCCTACATATAGCCAGAACCAGCAGGGCTGTTCCATAAGGGACCCTGGGTGGGAGATTGGACTGACTGATTCTGAGAGCTCTGGTCTTTGAGGTCTCATTATCTCAGGTCCAGACAGTGAGTGGTCCCTTCACAGGGTTGTTCTGATGACTTCAAATTTGTTTCTTTCCTTGATCCCAAACCTTTCTTCTTTTAATTTAATTAGTCTTTTTTTTTTTTTAAACAGAAATTATTTATTTTTCTTCTTCTGAGCTAGGGCTTCAAGCATTTGAAGTCTATTGTCATTTAATTAAACTTCATTAAGCATGTATTCTGCATGATACAGCTTCTAGACCCATCATCATTCTTCATGTTATGCAGGGCTATAATGAGTTCATGCTCCCACATGCAGTCTATGAAAAACATACACCTGTGTTCAGTCTGGTATCAACCCTGGGTGCATATTCTTTTTGTCAAGCCCTCTTGGATATGCTATTTGCTCATACACTCATTCTTCAGATATGACCACTACTATCCATATTAATGGATCAGTGCTTGGAAAATGTGGCCAAATACCACACATTTTAACATGGCTTGCTTGGATGTTCAATCCTAGAATGAATACTGGATTGGAGAAGCTAAAAGAAGCCTCAGAGTCTGTTGCAGCCCTGAGCAAAGAACTGGAAGCGAAAGAAAAGGAGCTCCAAGTGGCCAATGATAAAGCCGACATGGTGTGTGGGCACTCATGCATATACTATTTGTGTTTTACATTCCTGGTAATAAATGTTAATGATCTATACGTCTTCACTACATTGTAACCATGAAAGGATACATTATTTCCAATAGAATATAGTACTCTTAATTTTCCTGTGAAATACCCTAGAAGTGGACACAATCAACAGATCAAGGGAAAATGTGCATTTTCAGCTTGACAGCGTATGTTTGACGAGATGTTTTTTTGTTTTATATTGAATTAGGTCTTAAAAGAAGTGACAATGAAAGCACAGGCCGCCGAGAAGGTCAAAGCTGAGGTACAGAAGGTGAAGGACAAAGCCCAAGCCATCGTGGATGGCATCTCTAAAGATAAAGCCATTGCCGAAGAGAAACTGGAATCAGCAAAACCAGCTTTAGAAGAAGCAGAAGCAGCCCTGAAGGTAAATCTGTGCAATGTGGCAGATGTCATGCTTAGTGCCTAGGACGATGGGCAAGGATGAAGAAAAGATGAGTAACAGCAAGGAAATGCTCTACTCCTTCAGAGCAAAGGGCTCCTCACTGGAAAAATCTCAAGTAATATTTTCTGCAGGGAGATGTTATTAGCTCTTCAGAGATTTTGCACTTGCTGCTTCCCATTTCATTTTCTTCCCTCACGAATGATGGGCAGTGTTGTATGTTGATGGTCAGGAGTCCTGGGTTCTCGTTCCCACTCTGTCGCCAGCAAGCCTACATGACATCGGGAATGCCACATAAAATTTCTAAGATAACATTTCCCTACTCATTCATTGAGGACACCGGAGCAGGTCTGTAAGATACAATGTGCTCGGAGTTTATCTATGAATTGTCCAAATACAGAACTGCTGATCTGATGGAGCTCGTGAATGGCGGGTTTTGAGCGGCCTCTGACAATTATTCAATGCAGTTGTGTGGCAAGAATGGAAGGTTGGATTGTGAGAAAATATGTTGAGTTTAGTGCAATGGGCCACACCTTAAAGGGCTGGTCGGGTGTTGAAGACTCAATGTAAGATTTCTTTGGACTCAGTTTAAGACTGCTTTTACTTCACTCTTAATCCTCTACGGCCCTATGTTTTTTATTATTCCTGGCCTAGGGAACAGCTGGAGAAATGAAACCCTGCTGATCTGTCCACAGCTAATTCAGTTTCCAGAACCTCAACTGAGCATGCCTCATTACTTGATAATGCAATTTTTTCTTTCTTTCTTCCTTTCTTTTCTTTCTTTCTTTCTTTCTTTCTTTCTTTCTTTCTTTCTTTCTCTCTCTCTCTTTCTTTCTTTCTTTCTTTCTTCCTTTCTTTCCTTTCTTTCTTTCTTTCTTTCCTTTCTTTCTTTCTTTCCTTTCTTTCTAGATTTTATTTATTTGACAGAGAGAGACACAGCCAGAGAGAGAAACAAGCAGGGGGAATGGGGGAGGGAGAATCAGGCTTCCCGCTGAGCAGGGAGCCCAATGCTGGGCGGACCCTGGGATCATGACCTGAGCTGAAGACAGATGCTTAATGACTGAGCCACCCAGGCGACCCTTGATAATGCAATTTTCTTTAACCCCTTCCTGATCTCACTGCCTGAAACACTTCTCAATCTTTCTGATCCAAGTTGAGTCTTTAAGTTTCCTGAGCAATATGCAAATATGAACTTCTACTCTTTTGAGACAACAAAGAGATTGCCTTCTGGATCTCTCCAACTTTCCACACTACTCTTACTGGGATATGTCTTTACTTATTGTTCCTCTGTTCCTTCTTGCACTGACTAAACTGTGCTTCTTCATCCCTGAAGCTCTGCTGGGTCTTCAGTCTCTCAGGTTGGTGGGCTCCTCATCTCCCCCTGCCCCTTTTTTTAAAACCAACTTATTGGCATATGATTGACATGTAAAAAGCTGAACGTGTATAATGTATACACCTTGGAGAGTTTGGGAATAAGTGTATACCTGTGAAACTATCCCCACCTTCAAATCCATTGACCTGTCCATTACCTCCCAAAGCTTCCCCCTGCTCCCTTTAATATTATTGTTGTTGTTGTTTTATGTGCTAAAAACATTTAACGTAATATCTAAAATCTACCCTCTTGACAAATTTGAAGTATATAATACAGTATTAAATAGACCATAATTTATTTATTTTGCATAACTGAGAATTTGTACCCTTTGATCATCAGCTCCCCATTTCCTCCTCCTGCTAGGCCCTGACAATCGCCATTCTACTCTCTGCTTCTATGAATCTTGACTGTTTTAGATTCCATATAAATGGAATGGAATTTGTTTTTCTGTATTTAGTTTATTTGACTGTTTTAGATTCCATATAAATGGAATGGAATTTGTTTTTCTGTATTTAGTTTATTTTACTTGGCAAAATGGCCCCTAGGTCCATCCTTGTTGTTTCAAATGGCAGGGTTTCCTTTTTTTTTTTTTTTTAAGACTGAATAATATTCCATTGTACACAGGCAGTCACACACACACACACACACACGCATGGATGCACACACACATGCATACTGTATATATCTCTCTCTCACATTTCTTTATCCACTCATCCATCGGTGGATACTTAGGTTGCCTCTATATTTTGGCTATTGTAAATAATGCTGCAGTGAACATGGGAGTGCAGATACCTCTTCAAGATTCTGACCCCCACTAACCCTCCTTTTTGGGGCATCTTGGCTTTAGACTGAGAGTCTCTGATCAGCAGAGAGGATATATTGATAGTGTAAAGAAACTTCCAAACTCAATGGCATCATAGAAACAGGGCATATGGCATCTTAGATCATGCTTAAAGGTATACATTTTCCCAGGATTTAAAAGACTTGTCATCCTTTTGATATTATAAAATATTTTCCTTTATCCTCCTAATTTCATGTTCTCTACCACTGAGATATTCTGCATTATATAATTAATTATCAATGCTGAAATGGGTGGAAACAGGGGTGACATGATGGTGTGTCTTGGAGAGATTTTCAAAAATTTCCTTCATTAGTTCTGCCTCCATTTTATTGCTTCTTTGTGAACTTTTGAAATCTTAAAATACGGTACTACCAATATATTCTAAGAAGTTCCAGATCCACTCAAACTAACTTTTTGGCACCAGGCTACATAAATCTGTACAACAAATAAGATAATAGCAAAGATCTTTTCTCTTCCTATCTCAAAGCTAATCTGACTCCACGCAATCATACAAAATACCTCCAGATGTTAAATAACTATAATATTGCAAGGATATCTAGGAAATTCTGTAGCAGTCATATTGCTTTGCCTGCAGAGTAAAAGAGGAATCCAATACTTAGCTGAAATAGGTTGAACTTTAGATATACCTCTTCCCCCAGCTCCTTTTACCTGGGCACCTAACATAATTGAGCCCAATTCTGTTTGAGAATGTTCCCTTTTAAAGCTAAAGTAAAATAAGTATGTCTAGCTCTTACAGCTTATACAATGTTTATTTGACCCTACTTTCCCCACAGGTTGCTAATATACTTCTCTCCTTTCTTTTCTAGCCATTCATCTCATATCAAGATCTATCTGCCATTTCCAGTTCTTGAAAACAAATTCTCCTTCGCTTCCAGTCGTCTCGTGTTCACAAAGACTAATCTCCCGAAACAAACATTTTCAAAGTCAATAGTTACATTTCTAATTAACATGTTCAGTGGTTTTCTTCTTCATTTTTTTTCCCCTTAATCCTCAGAGAAAAGATTATTAGCTTTGATTAGAAGGTCATTGGTCACCTTCATTTGATGGGGAGTATGCACATGCAAATAAGATCTGGAAGGGATGAGTGTATACTATTTGTCCTAGAAATAGGACTGTATCAGATTCTTATATTTACTGTTTTTCTAATACTTATTCCATAAAGAGTGTAGGAGACAGAGCGGTTATTAGCAACCCCAATCCTTCTGTGTGACTATTAAATAATTTACTCTCTCAGAATCTCCATACTAGAAATGGGACAGGACTTTTCTGAGTTAGTGAAATTCATATTGCTTTAAGTTCCATCATTTAAAGGTCATTTCCCAGCTCCGAAACCTCTAATTATTCAATCTGTCAGCCCTGGGGCTACCTGCTAGTGTCAGTCCACTGTGACAAGTCTGGGTTGCTAAAGAGAGAGGCAGATTCTTGACCTACATAACTAATGAGTAAAAAGCACTGCACATACTGGAGTTTTCCTGGTTGAGAATTCCTCGTAGCTCCTTCAAGTGCTGAGTATTCTCTTTCAGATTATACTCTTTTTTTTTTTTTTCTGACACATAGTGGTCTGTACAATTTTAGAGAAGTCACAGCTCCTTAGCTGCTCACCAACATTTCCCTCACTGTGTCTCCTCTTGTTGTCAGTTTGAATTGTAAAAGTTTGAACTTTTGGGGACATGTGTTTCTTGGCGATTAACCATGCATCTGAACCTTATGACTCTGCATCTAACTCAAAAATGCTTGCTTTCCTCTGTCAAAATAGCATTTAGAGACTAAAGGTTGGTCCACACTTTCTTATCTGAGATTGGATGATGACCTCCTCTCGTCCTGCAGACCATCAAGCCTTCGGACATCGCCACTGTCCGCACGTTGGGCCGACCCCCTCACCTCATTATGAGGATCATGGATTGTGTGCTGCTCCTGTTTCAAAGGAAAGTCAATGCAGTGAAAATTGACCTGGAAAAAAGCTGTACAATTCCGTCCTGGCAAGAATCTTTAAAACTCATGACTGCAGGAAACTTCTTACAGAACTTACAGGTTGGTAGTTCAGTAACAATGGGCTGAAAGGGGACTCAGACTTCATTAGAGTGTCTGAGTCTTTTAGTAGAATAAGTTTCAGAAAAGAATTTGCTGTGCATACATATTTTGACTTATCCAATTTTTTGCCGTCTTTATTGAGGTATAATGACATATAAAAATTCTCTATATTGGGTTGCCTGGGTGACTCAGTTGGTTAAGTGTCCGACTCTTGATTTCGGCTCAAGTCATGATCTCAGCGTTGTGGAACCTGCTTGGGAGGCTCCCCCCCTCTCTCCCCCCTCTCCCTCTGCCCCTCTCTCCCCACCCCACTCACTCATGTGCTCTCTCTCTCTCAAAAAAAATTCTCTATATTAAGGTGTACAACTTGATATTTAGAGATATGTATACACTGTGAAATCATTGCCACAGTCAAGCTAAAGTATCCATGACTTCACGGTTGCCATTTTATTTTGTGGTGAGAACACTTAGAAAATTTGGAGTATACAATGTTGTTAACTGTATTCATATTGCTGTGCACGAGGTCTTAGGACTTATTCTTCTTGCAACTTGATACTTTGTACCCCTTGACCAACATCTTCCCATTTCCCTTCCCCTTATCCCTGGCAACCACCATTCTGCTCTCTGCTTCTAGGAGTTTGACTATTTTAGACTCTATATATAAGTGAGACATGCAGGATTTGCCTTTCTGTGTCTGGATTATTTCATTTTGCATAATGTCCTCCACAAATGGCAGGATTTTCTTCTTTTTCAAGCCTTGATAATATTCTACATACATATATTGAACACATATTTAAGTATTTTTTCAGAATAGAATTTTCTCTTTCAAAAACAAGCCATTAGAGCTTTAAAAACAAGCATTAGAGCCTTTCCTGACAGATTTTAGGCTTTTAAGGCATCATCAGTGACATGTTTAAATAAAAATTAAAAAAATTATATTAAGAAAGCAATACATATGTGCATATATTGTATGCTATGAATACAAATATATGTATATTTATATTTTACAAATCTCAATAGTAATTTTTTGAGTAATTCGCAGGTTTTTAATTTTGATGTAAAACTTAACATATGATAAAATCTACAAATTTTAAGTACACAGATTAATGAATATTTACATAAGTATATACCTGTTAATAAACACAGAAATCAAGATTTGTATTTCTCGACCCCGGATATCTTTCTGGTATCCCAAACCAGTAAGTAACTTCCTCTAAGATAACCATTATTCTGATCTTTATCCTGATAATTAATTTTGTTCATTTTGAAATTTATAGATATGAAATCATGTCATGTGACTTCTTTTGTTTTGGTCTCTTTTATTCAACAAGGCTTTGAGATTCTTATTTTGCAAGGGTAGTATTTCATTCTTTTTTCATTGGTGTATAGCTGTTCAGTATGTGAAGTGGTAGTATGTGGTAAATATTTAAAACAACTGGTTCTCAGAGGCGAAAAAAGAAAAAAAAAAGAACAAAAAGTCTAATTTGTAGTGTTTGCCAATTTCCATGGTGTAAATATCCCCACAATGGCCAATTTCAAGCTACCAAAATGATCTTGTTGAATGTAGAGCTGGGGAGAGGTGCCTAGTAGAATAGTAGGAATGTACCCCCACGTGGGTACAATAGATATAAACGACCTCAAAACAGGTAGTAAAATGTAGTAAAATAATATAAAGTGATTACTTCTTTTCCTATGTGTTATTTTTATTTTAAATGAAATTTAAATTGTAAGTTTATATAATTTAATTATTAATAATGGTTCTATTTAATAAGAAGTTTGCAAAATTCCTGCCAATTTAGCAATGGTTCCTCATGAGCGTGTATGAACCAGCACAGTGTGAAATGCTATCATATGTTTCAATTTATTTGTCCATTGTACTGTTGGTGGATTTTTGGGTTGTTACTAGTTTTTGGCTATTATAAATAAAGCTAAAACTACTATGAATATTGGTCTATAGGTAATTTGGTGGCTGTATTTGCATTTCAATTGGCTCTGTACTCAGGAATGGAATTTCTGGGTCTTAGGTTATACATTTTCTTAATAGATGTAAGTTTGTTTGTTTGATTGAAGTGTAGTTGACACACAATGTTACATTAATTTCAGGTGTACAACATAGTGATTGGACAACTCTGTATATTGTGCTATGCTCACCACAAGTGTAGCTACCATCCGTATACACTTAAAGCACTTCATAGGTAGTGCCAAAGAGTTTTCAAAAAATAGCTGTATCAGTTTACATATCTGCCAGCAGTATATAAGTTGTTCTACATCTTTTTAAAAAAATTTTTTATTTAAATTCAATTTAGTTAAAATATAGTGTATTGTTAATTTTAGGGATAGAATTTAATGATTCATCAGTTGCATATAACACCCAGTGCTCATCACATCATGTGCCCTCCTTAATGCCCATCCCCCAATTACCTCATCCCCCCACCCACTCCCCTCCAGCAACCGTCAGTTTGTTTCCTAGAGTTAAGAGTGTCTTACGGTTTGCCTCCCTCTGTGTTTTCATCTTACTTTATTTTTCCTTCCCTTCCCTTATGTTCATGTGTTTTGTTCTTAAATTCCACATATGAGTGAAATCATATGGTATTTGTCTTTCTCTGATTGACTTATTTCGCTTAGCATAATACCCTCTAGTTCCATCCACGTCATTGCAGATGGCAAGATTTCATTCTTCCTGATGGCTGAGTAATATTCCACTGTATATATGGACCACATCTTCTTTATCCATTCATCTGTTGATGGACATCTGGGCTCTTTCCATATTGGAAAGATGGACATTGCTGCTATAAACATTGGGATGCAGGTGCCCCTTCGAATCACTATTTTTGTATCCTTTGGATAAATACCTAGTAGTGAAATTGCTGGGTCGTAGGGTAGCTCTATTCTTAACATCTTGAGGAACCTCCATAGTGTTTTCCAGAGTCGCTGCGCCAGTTTGCATTCCCACCAACAGTGTGAGAGGGTTTCCCCTTTCTCCGCATCCTCACCAACATCTGTTGTTTCCTGAGTTATTCATTTTAGCCATTCTAAGTTGTTCTACATCTTAACTATTTTCTGTTTTTCTCTATTCTGATGGGTTTATAGTGGTGTCTTATTATTGTGGGTTTAGTTTGCATTTCCCTGGTAAATAATGATGCTGAGAATCTTTCATCAGTTTATGAGCCTCTTGGGAATTCTTTTGTTAAATGCCTGTCTAGGGCTCTTGTCCATTAAAGTTTTTTATTAATGGGTAGAATTTCTTTCTATAAAACATGAGTAATTTGCAAATATCTTCTTCCACTTTCTGCCTTAGTTGTTCATTCCATTAAATCTGTCCTTTGATCCACAGACATTCTTAAGTTTAATGTAGTCCAGTTTATCACTGTTTTCCTTAATTGTGCTTTCTGGGTTCTGCTTGGTAAATCTTTGCTCCTCTGCCTCTAAGGCAGAATAAATGCTTCTGTGTTTTCTTCTAGAAGTTTTATTGTTTTATCTTTCATATTTGGATCTTGACACAACTACCTGGGAATACCCAAGTCACGTCTATGTCCTAAGCAATGACCTTAGCACTGCCTATCACTCCGTTTTCAATGCCACGTTGCCAGGTGGCTGGAGCATCTTGTGAGCCACCTTACAGCAGCTGCAGCAGTGGGCAGCTTATGAAACTGGGGGCCGTGCAGACCTGCCCCAGATAATTAAAATTAAAATATGGGACTCTCTGACGTCAGTGCCACCGAGAAGGAATAACAGGCTGCTTGAGTGGAGGGGAGGTTAACTCTGATGGGTGTGTGTGGTGATGGAGGAGACTTAAGCAGTTTTAACAGCAAAGTGTGACAGAGGAATTGGACCTCACAGAGCATCCTGGTGGGTGACTCAAGGTTCCTGTCCTATGTGACTGGTGGCAGGGCCCCTGCTCTTGGAAGCTCCCTTGCCACTTGCCTTTTGTACCACTGCCCTTCCATGGCTCCCAAATATTCTTCTGGCTTCACTGTTTCTCAAAGGTCATAAAAGAAACTTGTAGTGGAAGATGTCTAAATGAGAGTGTGGGTTCCATCCTATCTCATGTATGTTCTGTGAAAGCTGTTATGTAGGCACTGCATTCCTTTCTACTTGGAGAAGATCTAATCATCTTCTTTGAGAGGATCAAACACCTCTTGAGGAAGGTCCAGGTTCGTTGGTTGGCCAGTCTTCTCTTGACGTAAGAAAGCATTCATAATCCACTTTTTCAATTTTATATCCCTTCAGAAGATAACAGTTCTCTCACATTCTGGATAATTTTATAATTAAAAATTAATTCATTGCCCTCAAGACCTAATGTCCACGTTGTTAACTTTGAATTTCAGATGAATTTAATAGAACCTCTCTTTGAATGTATGAAGCATTTAGTTGCTGCTAAATGCTAAATAGATTTTGTCCTTAGGCTGAGTATACCTGAGTGTATTTGTTTTCCATTATTGATTTTATGGGCTTACAATTCACCTATTTAGGATTAATGACATGAGAATGTTATCACTTTGGAAATTTTAGTAACCATATTAGTATTCATCACCTAAATAATTTACTCTTTCCCTGGATCCCAGAACATTTATTGAGGGTTGGCATCTCTTGTTCACAGAAGCTAAAGTATGCTCTGACTTTTTTGCTGTCACTGCTTACTCTGTTTTTGCTTTCAGGACTTTGGCCCAATATCCTGAGGTATCAACAAAGTGTGATGTCATTCATCCATTCTTGGTTATTCAATAATACCAGTGGCATTGTAAGCATGATGTATGACTTCATGGAAAGAAGTATTTTGACTTCATTTTACTCTTTTTCTTTCATAGCAATTCCCAAAAGACACAATCAATGAAGAAGTGATAGAATTTTTGAATCCTTACTTTGAAATGACAGACTACAACATTGAAACTGCTAAACGCGTATGTGGGAACGTAGCTGGCCTTTGTTCCTGGACCAAAGCCATGGCTTCCTTCTTTTCTATCAACAGAGAAGTGTTGCCTCTGAAGGTGAGCCTCCTAGGTAAAACCACATGATACGTGCCTGTTATACCCCTTGAGGTCACCTGGCCTTATCTTTTCAGATAGCACAGGAACCTTTGGCCTCTGGTGTGGTTGTATTCAAGTCCATGGGGAGAGCAAGTGACAGAAAGGCCGAGCACAGGATGTTTCTCTTCTCTGTAATAACCACTCCAGTCAGAGTTGTGCAAGCCTTTAAGCATGGACTCTCTGGGATGCCAAGTCCACTGTGGGCTGTTGGGTATTTTTCCTCCACAGCATCAAAGAAACACAGAAAACTATAGCATAGAATCCCTTGATAATGTCCAAGATCTCCTGCCAAGGAATCTTATGTCCGAGGCAGGATAAGTACACAGTTGGTGGCTGGTCTTGGTTGTAAGGT
Organism: Leptonychotes weddellii; assembly: GCF_054177405.1. Classification (NCBI taxonomy): domain Eukaryota; kingdom Metazoa; phylum Chordata; class Mammalia; order Carnivora; family Phocidae; genus Leptonychotes; species Leptonychotes weddellii. The sequence continues at coordinate 9,961,271 of NC_138375.1, read as the reverse complement.
ATGACATAGTACTCCCGCTCTTCTCCTTTGTCCCTCAGGAAAGAAAATGAATGTCATCTGTTCTTTAATGTAATTGGAGAGTATGCCTGTTTCCCTTTGATTAATTGCTTTTCTAGGCTTCAGATGCACATACCCATCCCCATCAGTGACAGTCTTCAGCAG
>NC_138375.1:9941039-9960609 GCF_054177405.1 Leptonychotes weddellii | reverse complement strand
TCTTATTTAATCCTCTCGCACACACACATCCTAGGAGGTAGATTTTCAACATCTTCATGGATAAACTGAAACTTCCAGAGTGTAAGTGGTCTGCATGGAGTCCCACAGCTCCTGAGGTGACCCGCTGGACTTGAAGGATTCTATGCCTTTTGGTTGGCAACTTTCAAGTGCTTCATTAAAAATGTTTTCAATTTATTTCTTCTGAGTAAAATTCTAAAAAATACCCCAAATCTCTGGGGCTTTGACATTAGTGTGTTGCTTTAGTGAGTTGTTGGGCATTGTTACCTTGTTTTTCTTTTATGTTTAAGCCACAGTGACAGGTGCAGTTTACAGCAGACCTGAGAAGATAATGTCCCAAGAGTTAGATCCTTTGTAAAATGTAGCTGTTAAGCCACACTTTTGCCTGTCATTGGTCCTAGTAACTTAAGGAACTTTGACTTTCCCTTAAAGAATTATTCTGCCAAAATTTGGGAGCCTGAGGTTGTCAGACAGGAAAATAATTTATTTCAGAAAAATTTTTTCAAGATAATCTTTTCTTCTGAAAAACTCCAGAGAGAGTGTGGCCCTAATAGTGGATTATCCCCATTAAAGTCAATTTTAACATTTTAGAGACTTAAAAAGGAAAAACTTGATTCCAAAAAATTGTTTAAAGCATCTAAATTCCTGTAAGCATGGACTGTTTTCTACATCTCGTCTTTTGCTAATATTGCTTTTGAATATGTCTTTTGAGTCAAATTTAGTAGCTTCCTTAAAAACAATATTTTTAATTAGTCACAGCTCAAGGTATCACTTCTTTTATGGGAGGAAAACAATATATGAAGACTACAAGAACAACATCAAGATCACCACGACTGACAAAATCTCTATTTTACATTCAGTGAATAATTAGGTTCCATTTTTTATCTTGTTTTAACATCCTTATCAATAGTGATGAGTCTTACCAGGCAGAAGGTTCTCAATATTCAGTTTTTTCTTCTTCTACAATAATATTACAATGTTCTGTAATGTACCTATGCATTTAATACTGCAATGCTCTGATCTAAGGACCGGCAAACTCCGGCCCACAGGCCAAATCTAGCTCACAACCTCTATGTGTACAGCTTGTGAAATAAGAAGAGTTTTTACATTTTTTAAATGGTTTTTAATTAAGTGCAGAACAATAGCCTTGATTTTGCCCCTTGGCCCAAAACATCTAAACTCTTTATTATCTGGCACTTATGGAAAAAACGTGCTGACTTCGAATGAATTATAATTTTCTGCTTATAAACATTTATATCAAGTCCACACTAAGATTTGGTCCTGACTTAATGCAACTTGAAAAGACTCTAGGGGTAGAGCAGAGAACAGGTATGAGCATTGCTGAGATCTCAGATGAGATGCTGGCTGTTTGGTTGGCTGTGCATCATTCATCATTTGCCTTGGGTATGTCCTTTGCAGGCCAACTTGGTGGTACAGGAGAATCGTTACATCTTGGCCATGCAGGATCTGCAGAAGGCCCAGGCTGAGCTGGATGACAAGCAAGCAGAGCTCGACGTGGTGCAGGCTGAGTATGAACAGGCCATGACCGAAAAGCAGGTAACTCCTCAGCATGGGAAGGCCCGTCATATACCAACATGGCTATTGTAAACCCTTCCTTTGCTCCTTTCTCTCTCCAAGGGTTTGGTTTCCAACAGGGATGGATTTAATGTATATATAGTACATAAACCACACATCATCCCTCACTAAGCCCTGGAGTTTGTTTCTAACACCAAGGACGTTGGTGAGAGGTCAGGATGGTCAGCCAAGATAGAAGTCAGGTCTGGAATGTAAACATTCTGAGTCTCCTTATGGATGGTGATGAAAACAGCCCCTGTGGAACACTTTCTGTTATGTTTTTCAAATCACGTCTTCCCACTTTATCTCATTTTAATCTTTGAAATAATCTTGCAAGATAAGCAAGGTGGATATTTTTTGTTGTCATTTTGGAGAAAGGAGCTGAGGTCCAGAGGACGGCTCCTGGTCATAGGGCTGGATAGTCTGAACTAGACCTTGGCCTTCTGGTGTCCACTTCAGGCCTCTCTGCTGGACCAGTGTGACTGGCCACGTGGTTGCATCTGATGACAATGACCATCTATGGTCTTCTCAACCTAGTCTGCAAGCTAGCAGCTGTAGAACCTTTCAGAACTCCTCATGTGCACAGGCTCCTAGGTGCTGGGGTTCCTGGGGGTCGTAGGGTGTTTTAGGGGGAGGGAGACCAGGTTATGATTGGCAAGTATTTGCATATAAGCGTTCAGATAAAATACCTAGAAATTTCAGAGGAAAGGTACCTGAGTTTCTAAGACACCAAGACTTTGTAGTGTTTTTTTCCCCCTCTCAATCTAAATACATTTTCCCCCTCTCAATCTAAATACATATTCACTTGGGTGTTTTGTATTTGTGAATCTCTAATGATTTTCTTGAAGTGGACCCCACCCCACAGATTATGTAAGCTTCTGGCCCCACAAAGTCTGTATCTGCCTCTGGTAAATCCTGTGTTTGATAAATAAGAGACAGATTCACTCTGTTCTTCCCTTGATGATTTTACGGAGTTTCCTCCTGCCTGTTCTCAGTCTTCACTGGTCAGGATTGAGATTCCTGCTCTGATAGTCCTGTCTCTTATGGGAGTCCCAACAAGGGAACTTAGATGAACACTTCAGTTTTACTATGTGCAGAATGTGTGATACTTCCACTCCTGAAAGCAAAAGGAGAGCCTTTTAGAAATTTTAGAGAAGTAATTGTACAACACCTATTTGGGTTTGTTAATTATGCTCTTTGGGATTCACTTATCATCATATAAAGAGAAAATTAGCACTGCAATTCGAAAGAGTCTACTTTAGAAACTGTGGGGAAGATGTGATCATTAGTTACACGGTGGACACTCACTTCTATTTGGAGGCGCTACTGAATACACTAGAAATATTTTAGGCCCCATGTTGTTATGTTTCAGTTGTAACATTTTTGAATTAGTTCATTCAGTATTATTTTTGGTTTTGAGATCTCCTGCTTATGGGGACCATACAAGAAGTGCTACTGTAAAGGTATGGCTCTGACTTTAAAACTTGTTTCAACAAATATCAAGGTTTTTTAATTAAAAAACACAAAATCTGGCTGTGAGTCCACTGCCTCCCACATGCTGGAGTGAACCTGACCTTTAGTCATCCTGTGGCTCCTTCCCCCTCCATGAGCTCCGTGCGAGTCCTGGGGGCTTATGGACTTATGGAAGGTGGGGAGCGGCAGGACCTTGAATCCACAGTTCATCATGGTCGGACCCATAACCTCCTGCCCCAGGTCTGTGCTGTCTGCTGAAGGAGAGTGTGCCCTGCTCCTTTCTGCACAGAGCAGTGCCTTTGTGGGGCCCACTTCCCTAGGCCTTCTGGACGGCTAGTTACCCTCTGGGAGCACCCACAGAGGGTGGGCCGGGGCCCTGCCCAAGGAACCCAGGGAAGTCCGCTCACTGCCCCAGCCAGGCTCAGAGGAAAGAGCTGCTTCTGGCTCCTGTACTCTCTGACGTCTGCTCCTCTCCCCTTCTCGCTATTTCCATCCCCTAAAGGAGCATGGGCTCCCAGGAAAAAAAAGCCAGAGGGGGGGCCCTGGCCATTTCCTTATTTGGCCAATTGGGAGTGGGGATGGGGAATTTTGGGAAGACAACTTAATCTTAAAAATATCTTTTACATGAAAAGTTTGTTTCAGAGGTAGGCAGACATAAATGATTTGTAGGATCACACTTCCCAGTTGGCATCTTTCTTCTTGGGGAGAAACAAACAAACAAATAAATATGGGCGATATAGATGTGGTACACCTCAGCTGGGCTTTTAGGTTTCCTACATTAACTCTGCGGGGAAAGGAAAATAGAGTAGAATAGAGTCCCAGAGAAAAAACTAGAATAAATATCTTGCTTTTGAAAAACACTGTATTATGTTATTATTACAAAAGCAACTCATGTTCCTTATGGAAGATACACATAGAGAATCCTGGAAATGAACACTAAAAATATTTGCTCTTTTTCATTTCCTATCTGAACATATTCCTTGATTTACATATATTTAAAAAATATATGTAAAATATAACATTTGAATATATAACATAATTCAATACATACTGTTTATAAATTGAATTTTTAACTTAGTAATATATCATGAATATTTTCTTGGTTATAAAAATTTTTATAAGATAATTTTTAATGGCTTCAGAGTAGTCTTATTCATGGGTATACCATAATTCATTTAAATATTTCTCTAGTATTAGACATTTAGCATATATAACAATTATATATTATGTGTAACATACACATGTTATAAGTGAACTTCCAATGACTGGTTTTGTAGCTAAATCTTTATCTGTCCCCACTATTATTTCATACACATATGTTTTTACAAGTAGAATTGGCAGTTGCCTTAAGGAGAAAGAGGAGTGTTGAGTGGCGTGTGGAAGTCTGTTTCAAGGTCTTTTAGTGATACCCAGAGCACCAGAGAGGGACCTGCTGAGTCAGGTGTCACTGGGAAGTGTGAGTGAGCCTCAGAACAGCACAATCTGAAGATAATCTAAAGTTTCACCTCAAGTCAAAGAAGATGTGCACTTAGATCAAGCAATAATGATGCTAGAACTTTAACAGGAAAAATATTCCTGAGTTTCAAGTAGGGATATGTATTGTTTTACCTTTTTTGTGCTATATATTAGTAAGTAGGCTTGTATTTTATCTCTATTTTTCTTCATAGGGAAGTCATGAATGAAGCAAATTTCTATTATCTCTTAGTTATCAACACCTGGGGAGACTCTGACCCATGGGCTCAGGACCCCACGTGAAGGTTTAAGAGCTGGGCTTTGGCTAACACAGGCACACAGGAATTGAATCTTATGGTTCCTATGGGATAAGTGGCTCACAGGTCTTAGAAGGGCAGATAATATATAATGGTTTAAAATTATATTCTTGAGCCAGAGGCTGTATTTTTCTGAACAAAAGTTTTCTTCTGATTCTGGCCTTTTTTTAGACCTTGCTTGAAGATGCGGAGCGCTGCAGACGAAAGATGCAGACTGCCTCCACTCTGATCGGTGGCTTGGTGGGAGAAAAAGAAAGATGGACAGAACAAAGTAAAGAGTTTGCTGCACAAACAAAAAGACTTGTAGGTATGTAAATTCCTGTATTAATCAGATTATGTGTTGACTCCATTAGGGAGTTAGCAAACTGAAACTTTTATCAGAATACAAACCAACCCTCTAGTACTTCAAATTCCTGTGTGTGTGTGTGTGTGTGTGTCCAGATATTTCAGAAGGATGAATATTGGTCTGGCATCTATTCAGCCGTTATTCGATGTATTAATGATCTTCAAACCTCTTATCAGGTCACTTTGAATTCTCCTATGAGCTAATGGTTGTATTGATTCAGGTCACTTGGAATGGAGGCTCTGTCTTCTCAGGTTTTGTATCTCTTAAGCTCCAAAATCATACTCTCACATCCAACAAGCGTCAAAATAACCTAGCTGATGACTAACAGGTATTACTTGGTGGACCATTTGGACCCTGTTTAACAATGATCTACTGCTTATTCACCAAGACACAGCAATGTGGTTACAGTTTGGTTTCTGGAAGTTAGTTTAAGAGTGGTTGCCTTTAAAAAATGTTTAGTATTCTGCACGATTACAAGGCTGATTATAAAGTATTTCAGTGATGTTTTGTTTTCTGTTTTAGGGGATGTATTGTTGGCTACAGCTTTTCTATCTTATTCTGGTCCATTTAACCAAGAGTTTCGCAATCTGCTGCTGTATGACTGGCAGAAGGAAATGAAAGCCCGGGAAATCCCATTTGGAGACAGTCTAAATCTCAATGAGATGTTGATTGATGCTCCCACTATTAGTGAATGGAACCTCCAAGGTCTGCCAAATGATGACCTATCTATTCAGAATGGAATTATTGTCACAAAGGCATCTCGCTATCCTTTGTTAATTGATCCACAAATTCAAGGGAAGATCTGGATTAAAAATAAAGAAAGCCAGAATGAACTCCAGGTAATTTGTGTTTGAGTATATTTATGTTACTGTGAAGTTTTATTGCCCCAGATGAACAAGAGTCCGAGAGTCAGGAAATACTTGAAAATAGTAGAGACTGTAATCCTAGATAGAGCAGTAACAGATGCAAGCCTAAAGTCTAATATTAAAATCTTTTCTAAAAATTACATTTACATTTGTATGGATCTCTACTAATGCCATCTTTCGAAGGTTTCAGATTCTCCTCTGTTAGAGCCTAAATCCCTCTTTGATGAACAGAGCAGGGTGGAGTTTATCACACTAAGTGTGTAGCCCTCTACCAGGACACTTCATGGTTATTCCATTATTATTTGTCACGAAAGTGGTGGTGATGAGGAGAAGACAGGTTGCACTGGGGAATGACAGTTTGCTAAGGAAAAGGATGGAAACATTTTAAGCTTTCTGTACAGTCTCACCAAGTATGAGTTCCAGATAAGGTTCACTAAAAATCTCTGTATTTGTGTCCCGTGACAGAATGCTCAGGCACCCTTTAATGTCCACTCTCTCTGTGTATGGCATTGTGATATTGTCAATAGCAACCTTTGGATCTTGTTTCTAGATCACATCTCTAAATCACAAGTACTTCAGAAACCATCTGGAGGACAGTCTTTCTCTTGGAAGGCCCTTGCTTATTGAAGATGTTGGGGAGGAACTAGATCCAGCACTGGATAATGTTTTGGAGAGGAACCTCATTAAGACTGGGTCTATCTTTAAGGTAGGTTAAACCTATTGATAATTACATGAGGAACCATTATCACGAGGCCAGGTAAATGTGACATAGATAAAATTTTCTCAATAGGCAACAACTGAAATTTGAGTCAGCGGCAAGAGGCATTTGTTTTTTCTCTTCTACACTTCCTGAGTTGGAATTAAAATTTTCAAGAGCAGTCCTTTTAGAAATATCTACTTCTTTTGTGTGATAGAGTCTGACTCCATTTTGATGGGTTACTGTAGACATCTTTCAAAACCCATTATGACCCTCACCCCTTCTGTCCCAAATCTGGGCAAGCTGATAAGAAAACCTGGGGCTCTCGCCTTTGACATTGGTGGGAAAATCAAACCATGCAATCCTCTGTTCATGCCCTATGTGGGAACCTTTATCCCAGCCCTACCCCCTAATCACCATAAAGCCCTAAAAGAGCTGCTTTTCCCTACTCTCTCAATCAATTTTTGGGACCTGGTTGGGGGTCTGCTTTAATCTCCCCAGAAATCTAATTATGTGAGCAATAAACCTTTCATACACTTTTGATGCTTATGTGATGTCATCAGTCTTCACCTCTGAACCAAATTTTGGATGGGTAATCCATCTCACCTCTGTGGTATGATCACACCAATTTTGGTGCTAAATTCTACATTTATGGTATATACTGGCATACATTGAACTTCTTCCCTCCCTCTCTCCCTCCCTTCCTTCCTTCCTACCCACCTTCCTTCCTTTCATCCTAGTGGTCTGAAGCCCTCTGAATGCCTAATGACCACTTCTTTTTCAGTATACAAAGATCTCCAGTTATACAATTCTTTAAAGCAATGCTTGATCCTGTTGAGAAAAGGACACAGTAAGGTATATGTCTCTTTTATTACTTTTGACTTTATTTTTATAATAAAGGTGAAAGTTGGTGATAAGGAAGTAGATGTGATGGATGGCTTCAGACTCTACATCACCACCAAACTGCCCAATCCAGCCTACACCCCTGAAATAAGCGCTCGGACCTCTATCATTGACTTCACTGTCACCATGAAAGGTCTGGAAGATCAGTTACTAGGGAGAGTCATCTGCACAGAGAAGCAGGTGAGTGATGTGTGACCACCTCTTTTTTGGCATTGTGTTGTGATTCTTTCATTGATGAAAATAATATGATAAAAGTTGTAATAGGATTGGGGCCCCCCCTTTTATTCCTGTGTTTTTTTCCCATTATTAATTCCCAGGTGTCATGGGTAATTACTAACTGATTACCCTCTGTGTTTCATCTGTCTCATAAATCACATATACCCATTGATTTTGTGTAGACTAATGATGTATCTATGAGAATATCAGTCTCATGCTCAGCATCATTATTCTGGTCTTATATTGCTTCATTTTTCTGAAGAGTTTGCATGATCATGAGTTCTGTTCATCTGTTGACTTTTAGGTTTCTAGGCTACAGCTAGGTTTTTCTTCCATTCAATTCATTATTATGCTTTTGGAATATAAAATTAAAACTCGTGGCTTCAAACCACTGTGATTAAAACCAGCTAACAGACAACATTCTCAGTCCTTAATGTTGCCTATGAGAAACCTCTATGTATGTTGTGACAAGACAGATATTTGTGGATCTGGAGCTTCAGGGAGCACCTTCTGGAGGCTGCTGGCTTAGTTATGTATCTGTTTTCTCTACTTCTATTTGGTGGAATAACTTAATGATCAATAAAAAATAGCCAATAATTTATAAACCTCCTTGTTTTGAGCCAGCATTTTCTCTAGGGAATATGTGAGTCTTAAAGAAGTCTAGAGGATTTTAATAGGACTGCTTTGGTAGAACTGCATGAACTCTAAGAGTTGCTATTGATTTTCTCTTGGGTTCAGTAGCAATGAGGAGTCTAGTTTATTTTATAGCCCCCTTTTACACTGACCTCAAGATTTATTTAGGTTAAAACTATTGGAAAAATCTTTGGAATCTGTCCTTCCCATTATTTTGATTATTATTATTATTTTTTGTATGTTTCATGCTTGGTCTTCTGAGTCCTTCCATATGTTTATCTCTCGCTTCTTTGCTGCCTCTTCCCCTCTCTCATTTCCTTTTTTATGAATATTCTCTTTTTATTTTTTAGTTTATAGTGCATGAATCATAGAGTCGTATGGTTGGAAGTTGCACTAAAAGCATTAAATCTGACTTTGTAGATTCATGTAGTTAGTGACCGCAGAATGGCAGGAACTGAGGCCAGAGTTTCTACCACAGACTAGCTACTGAAGTAATAACAGCCTTTAGAATACGTGCTTGTTTATTTTTGGAGTCTGAGTCAAGCTAGTTGAGGAAGCCTAGCACTGCCATATCCTTACTTCAGGAAGGACTGCGATTCTTGATCCACAGCATGCAGTGTCGGGCAGGGAATCCCTGAGAGTCTTTGGGGCGGCGGCCATTACCCGTACGTTAGGCTCTGCTTTCACCTGTGGCATTGGCTTTGGGGAGGTAAGGGGTCCTGATGGCAGTTTGAAAAATATCCTTGTCTTTGGTTTTCTCACCTTCAGCTGAGATGAATATCGTTTCCTTGGAAGAAATAATTTGGTCTGACAGATTTTGTTTGCAACAAAACAGCTCCAGCCCTGGAGTCATAATTTTTAGAAGTTTAAGATGAAGCGAGGAGCACTTTAAGCTCCTTTGAAAAGACATTGAACAGCCTTGAGAAGCCAATATGGATCCCAGGCTGGGCTTTTTCTTACCCCCTGGAGAAGTACCTTGAGTGTCTTGAGAAAATTATTCCTTAACTGTTGTCTCATGATCGGAATCCATTCCAGGCTCACAGTAGATAATTCTTAGGAAAAGTATGGCCATAAGAACGGGACCCTCACTCTCTTATAATATTAGAGGGTCCTCTTACCCTGAACCACATGATTATACAACATGTAACCTGTATTTTTCTCCTCTAACGCAAGTAGTGAGCTGTTGGACTTAATTTTGAAGGCTTTTCAGAATATATTTCCTGCAAGCAGCCTTTTCTTTTGTAGCATCTTGTCTTCCCACCACACCCCTGAATTCGCTCATGTTGCTGAATCATCTCAGCCTGGGTGGTGGCAGGTGGGTTTGAGTTGATCTCTGGGGCTTTCTGGAAATTGAGTAACTCATTTGAATAGAGCCTACAGATTCAAAAAGTGTTCCTTTGACTTCTGTGACAATGCCATCTTTCTGACTATGATCTCTTCTTAGGTGAGTATTATGAATACTCCACCAATATAAAATGCTATTGAGCCAAGGGTGGGTATTGGAAGCAGGGAAGACCCCAGCAGTGAGAAGCTAGTATTGGAAAGCCTCTAAGGAATTCCCTTACACATCGAGCTGAAACAAAGGGTGGGTTCTCCTACAGTCAGGATGAATTCAACCTTTACTGCTCTGTCGATTCTTCTTGTGAAAGGTGGCTCAGGAAAGGCCATTCTTCTTTGAATCCATAAATTCACCAGCTGTCCAGTGTCTTGGAGATACTGGCAGTGAGGACCCTTGTTATCACATGGGATCCGGTCTCGTCAATGCTTGGCTGTACAGCCTGCTGGCCCCTCAGGTTTGTTTGCTTTCAGAGGCAAATGCAAACCCCAGAGCATGGGAATGCAGGGAAGGCAGATTTATGATTTTATATATATATAAATATAAGATATATTTATATATATCTTCTCTGTGCTCCAAAGCAGTCATTTTAAATGTGTGAGCTGTTCAAGGTTATATCAAGGCCATATTCAGTTGTCGACCTGATATACCTGTGAGTAGATGTACGCAGCCTGCTGTTGTCACCAGAAGGCAAGGTATCAAGACCATTTTAAAAAGGCAGCAAACCAGTAGTTCTTCAGCAACTATCCTTTAAAAAAGAACAAAACAAATTTCTTTGGTTCACTCTTACCTTGATCTTAGAGAACAAGACAGAAACTCAAAGACAGCTATATACTATTAGGAGAAAAACACTAATCTAGAATAACAGCTTCTATTGGCCACACAACACAAAGCCTCAGGGGTCAGCTTGTTCAGAATCCCAGAGGAGCAAACAGGTGTGTGATTTCCTTTGGAGGTGTAAGCACCCAAACTCGGTGGAACCAACAGGAAAAATAATTTAATGAAGACCCTTAAGCAGATGTTGTCATCACCAGCTCACTGGTACAGAGAAAAAATAAATCTAAATTCTATTATTTAATCTTTCTATTTTAATTACCAGTGTAAGGTGCAGGAGAGAAGGAACCTTTGGGAATGAGAGCCTGGGTGATCCCTTAGAACTGAGAACTCTGAAAAGCTCATCTGTTTCTTTTTACTGATTTCAAAACCATAGTTACAGATGCAGTTTAGGTACACATATAGTTTTGGTTGTCATTTGCATCTTTGTTGCGCCACTTAATTTTTGATCACTTAATTAATAAATAATATGTTTCCTGAAATTGTCCTGCATTACCACTGTACTTGTTTACTCACTTTGGGGATACTTTTCATATTTTCACAGTTTATATAAAGAATTTACATGGCAGCCTTAGTAAATAGAATACATAACACAAATGTTTACCTGTGTGTGTGTGTGTGTGTGTGTGTGTGTGTGTGTGTGTGTGTTGAGATAACCCCTTTGATGGGAAAATGCTTATAGACAAAATGATTTTGATTAGTTTTGCTCCTTATTATCAATTTCAAAAAGAACTATCTTCTTATAGATTGGAGGACCTAGAGTCATAGTTCAACAGAACCATGTTTAAATCAGCCATACAAATGAGCATACACCTAAAACCTTATCCCAAAATAGGTTTTTCTGTTTTAAAATCCTGAATGAGAAGCAAGTAGCAGGGTGCTTGTGTGGCTCAGTTGGCTAAGTGTCTGTGTCTGCCTTCCATTCAGGTCATGATCCCAGGATGCTGGGATCAAGCCCCACGTGGAGCTCCCTGCTCAGTGGGGAGTCAGCTTCTCCCTCTGCTCTTCCCCTCTGCTTGTGCTCCCTCTCTCACAAGTAAATAAATAAAATCTTAAAAAAAAAAAAAAAAGCAAATAGCAGTTCTGTTTTCCTTCAGAGATAACTTTCTTTTTTCCATAACTCTTGTCCCATTGTAGTGTTTGGTCATTTACCTGCTATTTAGTACACAGATTGCTTTCATAATTCCAAATTGCTTTAAATTGTACTGTTTACTTTAGGGGATATTATTTTATCAGTTTCAAACTTTGGGGGAAATGTACTTCCTAGCCTCATTTTAATCCTTTAGGAATATAGGCAGTTACTTTAATTGGCAAATTTATTGGTGTTAACAATGATATTGAATTGACTACAACCATCTCAATAATGTTCAAGCTTTTACTTGCTATTTTTAAAATCAGGAATTGGATAATTTGCCTCTTTTTATACATTATATTAAATGTTTATTTTGTGAGTAACAGTTTTTGTAAGTAACACGGGGGTGTGATTTTAGTACTGATTCTATGGTTTTCAAGGGGAGATGAGATTGGAAATGTAGGTTGTAATAAGTCTTGTAAACTGTTGAGAATTTTGGAGCTTTCAAAACAGCTGAGGGAGATCCCTGAATACCTAGGAGCAGGAAAGGGGGTGATAACAGAGAAGAGGGTCAGTGGGGAGACCTGTTATGGTTAGAGTAGTCCGTGAGGAATAACTAAAGCCTAAGCCAGGGCTGTGGCTATGAATTTGGAAGACATGGATGGAGGGAAAACTATGGTGCTGGAAGAATCTGTAAGACTTGGTGCAGTTTTTGGATTTGACAGCCCATGCTCTCGTCCCAGCAGACATGAGAGCATGCATCCTTAGCCTAAGTGCAAGATTAGAAAGTTCTCTTTTATCCCATTTCAGCCACTTTATTAGGCTTTTGTAATGATATGTGAAATTCTAAAGTATGGTTTATTTTATGTCAACCTATAATTTTATTTTTCAAACTGCTTATTTTCCCAATAGGTATTATAATGCTTCTGAAAAATCCATGCTTAGAATGAATCAAAGAAGGGGAGAAAAGGGGGAGACACATATTTGGAACAGTTATCATGATCCAGTTACTGTTGTAACTGCTTTACTAGTTATATCCTGACAATCACTCTCTGAGCTGTTTCTATATCCATCTCACAGATAAGGAAACTGAGGCTCCTAGAGTTATATAACATGACCAACATCATGCAGCTGATAGATCCTAGGGGCTGTGATTCAAGCACATGTCTTCCTGATGTCAAAACCATCATTTGCCCCATGGCTTTATGATCCTTCCCTTACCTGTCTTCTTCAGGTGAGGATTTTTAGACCACTCACCTTTAGGAACTCAGGCACGATAGTGATAGTGTGTGAAATATGGGCATATGGCAATAAAAAATATCTGAATTTTTCCTTTGAACATGATTACTTTATTTCTTAGTGTAACCGTAGTGTAAGTTCTTTTTTTTTTTTTTTATAGCTGCTTATGGAGAGGAATTTTGCAGGTGTCTTAAATGTTACTTTCTGTACTAATTTTTTTTTTACATTTTCTCAAATTTGAGATTCTTATCTAGTGAGTAAATGAATGAAAATAACCACGAAGGAAGCTTTTCAAAGACCCAATACAAAGAAGCAAACGTGATAAAGGCAGGTTTTGCTGAAGTTGCTTTGTCACCAAGAATTAAGCAAGTTCTGAGATTTTGCTCAGAGCCTGGTAGGGTTCTACCCATCATAACTGTTGAGTCAATGGTGATTAACTGGCTAGAATATAAAGCAGTGGCCAGTGGCCTTTATTCTTTGTATTCATGCAGTTTTGTTACTACCACCTTTATTTTAGATCTGTGGTTTTCAGTTACAGGGTAAGAATTTTCTCCCAGCCTCTGGGCTTTGTGCTGTCTTTGGCTTGCTCTGTGTGATGGCCATGCCCTCCTTCCCCACACTTTCCAGTCCCATCTTTTTTTCCTTCTGTCCCATGGACTCCCCTCTCCAAACCACCATGAGGAAGAAGTAGCCAATCAGGACAATAACCTTCCAAAACCATTCTCTCCCCAGCCATCTATAAAGATCCTTCAGGAAAGATCTAGAACTTCCCTTCTCTTGGAGAGAATAGCACCTTTTCAGGCCAAGAACAGTTTCCAGTTTAAAGGTACCTGCAGCAGCCAAGTGGATTGTTTGCCTAACTTGTTGGACACTTGCTTTTCAGGGCATTGGATACTATTTCAACCAGCAAGCTGACAATAATCACATTCAGACAACAACGGAGCTCTCATAAACAAGAAACTAAACAGAAGAAAATGTATTTAATCCGAGAGATTGATACGTGTCTTTAAATATATTCCAATATATTTTCAAATATTTTTCACCTTCAGAACAAGCTTACGTATAATCACAAATGTCACTTAAAGTTATTTGACTTTAGGAAATAGATAGATGGTCCAGAGAATATTGGTCGTGTTTTTAGCAAATGTCATGTTATTTGCCACCCATTCTTCTTTCCTCCATTAATTCTCCTCCTCTTCTTATTTTGATGTATTTCCTGCAGTCCAGTATGATAACTACAGTGCAGGAGCTTGAGAGCAGCCATGTAGGTTAACTTTTTCAGGAATGGCCAAACAATAGTTGTTAATTAAGGAGGAAAATATCTTTATGCAAATTAACAGGAACTGGAGAAAGAGAGAACTCATCTCATGGAAGAGGTAACTGCAAACAAAAGAAGGATGAAAGAGTTAGAAGATAATTTGCTTTACCGGCTGACGAGTACCCAGGGGTCCCTGGTGGAAGACGAGAGTCTCACTGCTGTGCTGAGTAACACAAAAAAGACCGCAGAAGAGGTGACACAGAAGCTGGAAATTTCGGCCGAGACAGAAATTCAAATTAACTCAGCCCGGGAGGAATACAGACCTGGTGAGTTTGGTAATGAAAGACAAATGTCACAGGAAAATGAAGTGAGAAAAAACCCCGAAATTTGGAGAAACTGAAGGAGCGAAGGACATTAATGCAAATGGCTGCGCCAGGTGGGGTGGTCCTTCCTGTTTTGTGGCACTGCTTTGGGACGCATTCAGTAAACCTGAGATGAAGAAAAGATTGTATAATGGTGTTAATTGTCTAGGTGCTTATGATTCCTGTGAGTTGGCAAATTCTTTAAACTTAGAAAGTAGGGGCGCCTGGGTGGCTCAGTCGTTAAGCGTCTGCCTTCGGCTCAGGTCATGATCCCAGGGTCCTGGGATCGAGCCCCGCATCGGGCTCCCTGCTCGGCGGGAAGCCTGCTTCTCCCTCTCCCACTCCCCCTGCTTGTGTTCCCTCTCTCGCTGTGTCTCTCTCTGTCAAATAAATAAAATATTTAAAAAAAAAAAACTTAGAAAGTAAAGAGGGAGGGTTTTTAAAGAATGTCTGACTACTGTTTGGAAATCTGAGGAATTAGTGCCGCATTTGGGGGCTGCTCACTGGTTCTTTATCATTTGGTAGCAATCAGCCAGTATTTTGTTTGCAGTCTTTGTGTTATGAAGGGAGTTCCTTGGTCTCACCAGAGTGCTTTAGGCTTACCCACCAGTTTGCAAATCAGTGTTGTTCACGGGTTGCAAGAGGGACCTGCTGAAAGAATTCATTTTCCTTTAGAAATGTGTCATTCTTTCTGGAAAAATAATCAAAGCAGTATCATTTGCTGGTGGAGAGTCAGGAGCATCATCTTTGCCATGCCTTGTTTTGCCAACCCGAGGCCAAGCTCAGTCGGGGCTTCATGGAGCTTGAGCATGAGGGCCGTAAGATGCCTACACAATTTGCCAGGCGTTACAGTTTTTGCTATCCCATCGATTGCCTTTTCTGCCTATGGAAAAAATAGAGTAAAATGTATTTATAAGGGATCTGGAAGTTCTAACATGGAAAATACCACTTGATAAATGCAAGCAGCAGACTGCTTACACAAAGCTTATAAATAAGAATTGAGTATAAATTATGAGCCTTGCTCCAGGCTCCCAGTGCTGGTAGATAGTCATTGATAAAACAAAAATAAGACCTGTTTTCATTTAGAATTTAGGCTGGTCTGTGCATGGTCATTTATTTTCCACCCCCGTAGCACATGCAGCCTTGTTCTTTGTCTTTCAGTGGCGACTCGAGGCAGTATCCTCTACTTCCTCATCACTGAGATGCGCTTGGTTAATGACATGTATCAGACTTCGCTCCGCCAGTTTCTTGGCTTGTTTGACCTTTCCTTAGCCAGGTATGTCCGTACTCAGGAAGCCAAGCTGAATTTCCTATCTGTGGGCTAGAATGATGACATTATATTTATAACTTCTTTTCCTTTTGCTGCTGAGTCTTTTTTTAAAAATCTCAGCTTAGTGTAATTACCGGCGTATTAACACATCATTCTCATTTGTCCTTTTACGCTCAGAGACAGCTCTACCAACTCTTCATCCATGGATTTATTCCTTGGATTTCATGTATTTCTGTTAAACAAGAAAATTCTCAAGATGTTGTTGTGAGTGGTAATACCCTGCTGGTAAAATTGATTTAGACAACACTGAGGATTCTGTTATGTTATTTTGTGTTGAGAGAATGCTGGTTATTTTAGTTTTAGGATGCTTATTCTTATGCGTAAAAAAGAACTGGCCCTCCAAAGTTACCTATTCTCCAGTAAAGATGTTTTTATGGGCAATGGAAAAGGGGAGTGGGATAAGCCCGATTTAAATGTTCTCTCCTCCAGGTCTGTCAAGAGCCCAATTACGAGCAAGAGGATTGCTAATATCATTGAGCATATGACTTATGAGGTTTATAAGTATGCAGCCCGGGGCTTGTATGAGGAACACAAGTTCCTGTTCACCTTGCTGCTTACCCTGAAGATCGACATCCAGAGGAGCCGAGTCAAGCATGAAGAGTTTCTCACCCTTATTAAAGGTCAGTATAACAGTAGAAAGCACTGTACACAGGTCCAGATGTAGGAATTACTTGAAGGTGCTGTGCAGTACTTTTTTTTCTGGCTCTAACAGTTTCCTTGCATTACATTGAAGATTGCATATATGTGAAATGTTTTATTTGTTCATTTATTGCATGAATATTTATTGAGAGCCTACTGTGTGCTAAGGCACAGACTAGACACTTGGGGCTCAAAATAAAACAGTAAATTATGTAGTATGTGAGAAGCTAGTAGGCACTATGGGAAAAGACAGAGCAGGATAAGGGAGATGGGGAGTTAATAGGGTGTGCAGAGTTGGCGGGGGCAGTTAAAATTTTAAATGGAATATTTAGTGGGAAACCTAATAGGGTAGGCCTCCCTGAGAGATGGACAGGTGAATAAAGGCCTGGAGGGGCAGGGGGCACTGGCCCTGGGGACAGGCAGAGGGGGAGTGTCAAAGGAAGAGGAGATGGCATCAAGGTGCTGGTGGGGGCAAGCCTGGTATGATAGGAAATCTCCATCAGCTGGAGGACCAGTCAGTGAGACCACGAATCAGTACTATTTGAAGGGCTCAGTGAAGAAGTCACCCCTACATCTACCTAAGGGGTGTCTCCCTAATTCATTCATCATCCACAAGCTCTGATTTAGAAAACTTGGAAAATAAAGAGACCCAAGGAGCAAGAGTTCAAGGGTTAGAGACAAAGAATAAAGAGAGAGAGAGAAAGAGAAAAGTGTCTGTAAATCATACATTTCTAAGTTCAAGTCTAACCAAATGAGTCTTTGTTGTTTCTGTAAGAGATGTGTGCAAATGCATATTTATATGAACACCAACACGCATTTGTTCACATAGGACTACGGGCTTACGCCCCCCAGGGCAAGCACGTGCATAGCCACACCCCTTCCCTCCTGCCCCTTCAGGGTCCTCTTCAAGTTCCTCAGCAAATCTACTCTCCAGGTGAACATGAAAATCTCTCCCCACCCACTGTAGATAAAATTATGTCTCATCTATAAAGTTAAACCTTTGCTTAGAAAGATATGGTAGATAAAGCCATTTAGACCCCAGCATCATTTCTACAATTACTTTAAATATTTTGTTGTCCAGACATTCAAGAATGTGACAGCAAATGTATTTCCTAGCCTCCCCTGGGCTGTATTGTGCGGTGGCACAAGGGACCTGCCTGTGAGCAATGCTTCAACAGATACAGAATAAATATCCATGGGGTGAGCTCCACAATCGCCCTGCCCGTGGCTCCAGCCTCTGTCATACCAGGCTTGCCCCCACCAGCACCTTGATGCCATGAAATGTGTCCAGGTCTGGTTTAAATACTGGGAAATATGTTGCCATTTGGCGTGGTGATAGAAGACGTGGGATTTAGAGTTAGGATGACTGTAAGTGAAAATAGTGGTTTTGCCAATTTCTTGTCGAGTGTCTCGAGCAAGTTCTTCAAACTTTTCAGGCTCCAGCCTCCTGTGCTATAAAACAAGGATGGTCAAATCTACATCATCGGATTATTGAGAAGTCACACAATTTGTGTAAACGCTGGTACATAGGATATGTTCAGTAAAGGATAGGCATTGTTATATTATCTTTAGTATTTTAGTTTGTTTTGATTAATCTGAGGCTCGCATAGGCTGGACTGTTTTTTGTGGGCTTTTGGCATTCAATAGTTTTTTAATGCTGCTTTATGAAACAGAGTGTCGGAGGGAGCTTTGCAAGGCAGTGATGTTGTAAGGTTGCTCATTGCTGGTGATTTTGCTGAGAGCTACCCAGTGGGTGAATTCCCTCTGCAAGGACTTTAAAATCACTTGTTTGCAAATGTTATTTAGAGAGCAACAGTGTTTGGATACTGGTCTTTTAATTTGCTCATCTCTAAGATGGAACAGGATCAGCCCAGATGACTTTCTGAATCTTCTTTAGCTATACCACTTAATAATTGTGTGGTATCACTTGTAGAAATTTTTCATTGTAAGAACATATCATTTTTACAAAGTATTACAGTTCAAATTCAAACTTACCTTTTCCCAATGTAAGGGTTTACAGAATGAAGGCAATGGCATAACTCTCAATCACCTTGAGAATTTATTTTGAATTATGCCTATTCCAACTGTTCATTCATCAGAGGTACATATTATCCAGGAATATGTCTGCCCTCAACCCATTACCATCATCCTCTGTGGCCCATTGTACACTTTTGAGGTAGGCAAGAGATTCGTGCCACAGTTACCCTCTACTAAATGATGAATAATGCTTTGGTTGCAAGGAACCACCCTTTCCTTCCTATAAATAGTTTCTCCCTAACTCTCTGGCGAATATCTTATTCTTTTGAGTTTGTTGGAAAATGGACAGTTTCCATGGAAATTGGTAGGACATTTTTCAACACAATGCCATTGTCCTCAGGTCTTTAACTGCTCTCTGCCGTTAAAGCAATCTGTTTTGATTTGGTGACTTAATGATCTTCTCAAAACTGCTTCAAGGCCATGTTTACTTTGCTGGAAATATACTAAGATGGATTTGGCCAAAAGATAGCAATTTAGTGGGGTCCATGGCACCTGGGTAAAGTAGAGATTGGTTCAATAAATATCTTGAGTATTATTATTTGTTCATGACCTGCTCTGTTCAAAAAAGGATTTTAAAGGTGGCCAAATGAATTGGTTATATCCTTTTAAGAATTATGCTTAGAGTGTATTTTCCTTGAAACATTTTAATAGATGGCATTTATTAAACAGTATATTTCATCCTATAAAGAATTTCTACTCTTCCTTTGACTTAAAATTTGATTGTTTACACATTTAGTTCTTCTGAGGTGGGCAACAATAACATTTTAAGGTATTGTTTATTTTTTGGTGCTGTGTGTTATGTGAATTACGTGAGCTTAGGCAGATCATCAGCAGCAAGGGAAGAGTCACTACCCAATGGGGAAATGTTTGCTGTGGTTAGATTGGCCAAAAATAAATGAGATAGCACAGGATCCTTGGGTGTGCTCAAAATGGAAATAAATAGTATACTGATTTATAGAAGAGAACC
>NC_138375.1:9892851-9940539 GCF_054177405.1 Leptonychotes weddellii | reverse complement strand
TGGGACCCTAGGGTTGCTGGCCTCTTGTTTTCCCAGCCTGTCTTCTGCGGGAGGGGCCTGCCGCGCTGTTACTCAGGCAACCCTGTTTGGGCGGTGTTGCCCTGCGCCCCTGTGGCGGGGGATGGGCTCAGCGGGAATCAGTTTTTGGGGCTTTTGTTCTCTGGTGGCTTTCCCTGGCGGCTTTCCGCATCTCTTCCGCGAGTCAGAGCAGAAGAGACCGTTTCCAGCCCTCTGCCTCAGAGCAGAGAGACCGCAGTCTGTTCTTCAGTGAGCTCTCCAGGCCACACCGTCTCCGTTTCTGTCCGTGCTGCTATAAACTGCAGCAGCCTGGGTTGTGCGCCCCTCCGCAGCGCTCCCAGTCCTGCCTCCAGGTCGGGGCTCGTCTCTGCCCTTTGTGCTTCTTTTTTTTTTTTTTTTTTTGCCCTTTGTGCTTCTAATACCACCAGCCGCTCCCAGTTCGCGCAGTGTGCAACTCCGCTGCTTGCGGTCCTGTCCCGGGGACTGCAGTTCGTGTGCGCGCGACTTCGCCGACTTCGCCGCTTGGGGTTTCCACCCCGGAGATTGCAGTTCACCGGCAGGACCCCTGCGCACCGGGTTTCCGTCTCGGAGGCTGCAGTTCGCGTGCGCACGACTGTCGCTCTGGTTTCTGTCCGCTCTGGTTTCTGTCCGGGGGGCTGCGGTTCAAGTGTGCGCGACCCCGCCAGTCTGGTTTTCCACCCCAGGGGCTACCCTAAAATCCTTTCCCTACGCTACCAGTCTGCGAGTCTGCGCCTGTCCGCAGTGCGCGAGGCTGTCACTCACCGGCGGTGTAGGATCCCCACGGCCAGGCACCCTCCCGCTGCCGTTTATCCTCCGATATCTGCCCACGGAATCAGGGCTCCCCGCTTCGTACCTTGAAACCAACCTCCTGCGATATTCTGTTTGTAGAGATCCAGATCTTCTTACATCTCAGGCTGGTTTCGTGGGTGCTCAGAGTGGTCTGGTAGATATCCAGCTCAATTCTGGGGACCAGTTGAAATAGGGTCCCCTACTCCTCTGCCATCTTTCCCCCCTCCTCTAGTAGAGAACCCTTTAAACACATGTAGTGATGCTTACATTTCTAGATAAATTCTCTCCTTGAAAGAGCTTGTGCCAACATCGAGCAGTTCTTAATGTTGACAATAGCTGCTTATTTAGTGACCCTCTACTGTGGTCTTGACCCTGTTTTGTGCACTTTACATATATATTTTCTCTCATTCTGTCATCATCACAACACCCAGGCTTCATTATTCCCTGTGTACATATTTGGAAACAGAGACCCAGACAGATGAGCTGCCTTGTCCTAGACCTTGGCCACATAGAGCTAGGACAGAATCCAGCGTCCCCCTGGTCCACACCTATGTTTCTGATTCTTAAATGTGTTTTTCTAAAATCATCTATTCCTTTATTCAATTATAAAGCTTGTTCATTACTATGACATATTTCTGAGGCTAAAAAATGACAAGGTAATGGGGCGCCTGGGTGGCTCAGTTGGTTAAGTGTCAGACTTTTTTTTTTTAAAAAGATTTTATTTATTTATTTGAGAAAGAGAGAGAGCACAAGCAGAGGGAGCTTCAGGCAGAGGGAGAAGCAGGCTCCCTGCTGAGGATGGAGCCCAATGTGGGGCTCGATCCCAGGACACTGGGATCATGACCTGAGCAGAAGGCAGACGCTTAACTGACTGAGCCACCCAGGCGTCCCTAAGTGTCAGACTTTGGCTCAGGTCATGATCTCAGGGTCCTGGGATCCAGCCCTGTGTTGGGCTTTCTACTTAGTGTGGAGTCTGCTTCTCCCTCTGTCCCTCCCCTTGCTTATGTGCACTCACGCACACATGCACACTCTTTCTCTCTCTCAGAATAATAAATAAAATCTTTTAAAAAATGTCAAGGTGGTAAAATAATTAAAAGTGTAAGAAAAAGATTTTCTATATAAATAGATTGTTTTAGAGTAAAGAAAGAAAAATCTAGTAACTTTCTATGTTTAATTTTAAAGGAGGTGCCTCCTTGGACCTTAAAGCTTGTCCTCCTAAACCATCTAAATGGATCCTGGACATGACCTGGTTGAATTTGGTGGAACTCAGCAAACTCAGACAGTTTTCAGATGTCCTTGATCAGGTAACTTGTGCTTTGAATAAGCTTACGACAGTGTCGCAGGGAGCAGCTTCCTGATTTATCACTAGCTATGGTATTTGTGGAAGAGAGAGATTGTTTAATGTTGTCACTCTTGCCATGGTGCCTGACCTTCCTCCCGCTCACTCACACTCTGATGAAGCAGACCCCACCCACCTCTAACTGGTGCTGTCCAGTGCCCCATGTCAGTAACACCCACTGGAGATCCACAAGTGGGAAAACTGAGAGATTCAATGAAATCACTAGACATATTTAAGAGGTTTTGCCATCTTCCTGGAGATTAAACGAAAAGAAATATGAACAGCTTGCCTCTAAATGTTAGAGATCCTTTTCTCGCCTCTTGTTCTTCTCTTCTTCTTTGTCTCTTGTTCTCCCATGGTTTGGCCTTAGCCAGGTGTCTGGGCATAAATCTGATGCCAATCCTTGGCCCCTTATCTTTACAAGTTATTACCTTGTCATAACCAGCCAGTTCCTGATGAATTGTGTATGTGCTGGGATCATGGAAGTGGTGTCTAGAGAGCTGAATTGAGACAAACCAAAAAACAGATTCTTGAGAATCAGATGACCAGAGAGAAATCACACTGAGAGCAAGGTGGCTTTATTCAGCCACAAGTTGTAGGCTTTTTATGACCAGAAATTGTACTAAGGTTGGTTCCTGAATTTCCCAGTTTAGGTTGACCAGAAACCTACTGTTTGGCTCTATCTGTATGTGTTGGCTTATGCCTGGTAGTCTGTATTATTTCTACCATATAATTTAACCCATTCTTTTGCATTAAATAACTTTCATTTGGGAGGTTTGAATGCCCCCTGGCATCATGAGATGACTCCTAGTGACCTTTCCCCAACTGATATCTCTTCCTGAAGTTGCTGTCTCCTGGAGATTGTCTTATGCCTGAAATCCCTCCGCGTCATGTAGTCTTTCATGATAGAGGGAGGTTATTACTTTTTATTCTTACACAATACTTTCTAAATACGGATCTGGAATGTTTTTCCCTTTGATTAGGCTTCCAAGAAATATATCTGGGGCTTTAATCAAGGGGAATATACCAGAGAATATTGGATCATATTTATCTGCTGACATTATTTGTTTGTTCTATGTTTTGGAGATGATTGCCCATGGAATGCCATCGCTATTTTTAAGCCCCAAAGGAGAATGGACTGTATTCTCTTCCTCCTTATCAATCGTGTAAAGGGAGCATGTGTGTCATTACTCATTTGATGGTGATATTAAGTCGTATATTTCAAATTATTCTAGATTAATAGAGTATTGACCAAAAAGCTTTTTGTTCAATAATAAACATATATTAAATGTCTTCTTTTGTGCCAGGAGTGGTCTTGGAAAATGAGGAAACATACGTGAATAAATGAGTGAACTGGTTCCTGATCATGAGAGGATTTCATGGAGCAAATCAGATTTCCTTAAAATAATGAAAATGAGTTTTCATTGATTTCTTTATTCCTCATAAATTTGATACCACAAAGGCATTAGAAGAAATTAAACAACCCAAGGCTCTCCCTACTTCAAAAGCTAGCTGTAACCTGGCATTAATGCAGACTGATTTTAGAGCAAATCACATTTGATTTTAGACTGTCACAATTTTTGGTAGTGGAATATAAAATTAAAAAAAAAAGTCATGGGATATCATTCACACGTGTCTGGAATAGTTAGAAGATATGATGAGAAATAACCGTGAACTATTACTGAAAGATCTTTCTGTGCTGTGGTGCAATTCTTATTCCCTGGTATTTTCAGATATCAAGAAATGAGAAAATGTGGAAAATTTGGTTTGATAAGGAAAACCCTGAGGAAGAACCCCTTCCAGATGCCTATGATAAATCTCTTGACTGCTTTAGACGTCTTCTCCTTATTAGATCCTGGTGTCCTGACAGAACCATTGCCCAGGTAAAAAGTTCATATTAGAAAAAAATAGGAGAATATTTTTTAAAGAAGTTTTTATTATTTTTAAATAATCTCTACACCCATTGTGGGGCTCAAACCTACTACAACTCTGAGATCAAGAGTCACATGTGCCACCAACTGAGCCAGCCAGGCGCCCCCTAGGAGAATATTTTTAAGGAGAATTTCCTTTTAAATTTAAAGAAATATTGAATATTTTAATCCCAGTGAGAATTTTCTTGGAGGCTTCTATGGAATTTTCTGGCAATACCTCTGTGACAAATGGAAAAGTAAACAAATGTAGTGAGGTGTACATTTGGGCTAAGTGATTTAATAATCTTCTTTGGTCTAAATGGTACAGGAGTGAATGAGAAAGCCATGTTTTTAAGGTCGGCTTATAGGTATGACGTAAAAGTAATGTATTACTCTTCCATTACCATTTTTATATTAACTCAAAAATGATATGGCTGCTCCACTCTGTTAGTAGTAAAACAATGTTTCTTTAAGTAGGAAGGATGTGAGGGCACCAGGGTGGCTCAGTCGGTGAAGCGTCTGCCTTCAGCTCAGGTCATGATCCCAGGGTCCTGGGATCGAGTCCTGCATCGGGCTCCCTGCTCAGTGGGGAGCCTGCTTCTCCCTCTGCCCCTTCCCCTCACTCGTGCATTTTATCTCTCTCTCTTGCAAAAATAAATAAAAATACTTAAAAAAAAAAAAGAAGTAGGAAAGATGTGGAAACCTTGGGAGGAGAGGTAGATGAGAGGGAGACATAGTATTCCCAAATCTACAGTTATAACCCCAGGCATCTCAGGACCCTTGATGCAAGAGTTGGCCTAAAACCCTGTCAGTTTTACATATGGTTTAAATGTGAATCCTGCCTCCAGGAGATCCATCTTTTCAAAGACCTTTAATCTGCTGGCCTCCTGTCTTGGAAATGTCACTGCTAATAAGACTTGCCCGTGTCCTGCCTTCACAATGAAAACTTTAGCTTGAATATTCAGCTCAGGTGGATTCCTTAGGGGCTTCCCCAGACAAGCCATAGAGTTAACAATACGCTGGGTTTATAATAGAATGTAGGAAGTTCTCCCCTCCACTCTCCAGAGGGAGTGTTAAAAACAGGGAAAAGCCACCTCCAAGTCCAGGTAGGTACAGAGGAATCATGAAAACAACTAGATTCAATGATTTATTGAGAAAAGAAAAATGAGTTCTGTAATGCAGGGCAACTGAGATCACCCTTCCTTCAGTTTTTCTTCTCAACTTCATTACTTTTATCCTGCCCAAAAGAATTGTCAAACTGTTGCCTTAAGGACAGTGTAGAAGGTTCAAGTAGTTCTGTTCTTTTTTTTCTCTTCTTTTCTTCTTCCCTCTTTCCCTCTTTCCTTTCTCTCCCTTCCCTTTCTTTCTTCCTCCATCTTCTTTCCTTCCTTCTCTCCCCTCTTTCTCTCTCCCTCTACTCTCTTCCTTTCTTCCTTTTTTTTTTTTCTGATGTAACACTTTATTTGGTTCTATGCTGAATTTAAGTCTACAAGGCTCCTTTGTAATTTTGTCATCTTCATCCTAGCTTCTGTCATCTATAGACTGACCGCAGCAATGGCTTCCTAACTGGGATCTCCTCTTGTTCCTTCTTGCTCACTCTAGTCTATTCTGTATACTCTAGAAGGAATGGAAATATGATTATGCTATTCCTTGCTTTTTAAAGTCTTTCAGTGGCTTCCCAAGGCCTCTTTGATAACACTCAAGTCTTAAGATCTGCAAGGGCCCTCTGGAAAAATGTCCTCTCCTCTGAAATTCTTATACTCACATTACATTCCTTTTGTGATTTTCAACCAGACACCTTCTTGGGACGTATATTCAAAGGTCTACAGTGTGGGTATATTTAGTCCCCATTCTCCATAAGCAGCATCAGGCTTGTTCTCAGTATTTTGGATGAGCATGACTGCCCATGTCAGGGGACATTCAGCTGCCTGGTTGCAAAAACAGTGCACTCTTAGAGGGTATCTCATGCCACATACACATTTGTGTCTCAAAAACACTCAGCGAAGAGGGTCAGAATAGGTGCAGAGGTTTACTTGTTGCTTTTTTACTTGCTTATTTTTCTTTGGAATCAGGTATTGGGACAAAAATGTTCTTCAGAAGTGTGTGAACATTTGTGTCTCAAAAACGCTCAGCGAAGAGGGTCAGAATAGGTGCAGAGGTTTACTTGTTGCTTTTTTACTTGTTTATTTTTCATTGGAATCAGGTATTGGGACAAAAATATTCTTCAGAAGTGTGTGAAGAGTAAGTTGTGACAATGTGGCACTCTATTTCCATTTGTGCCAACGAGCTATGCAGAAGCCTGGGTGCCCCACAGCTGAATCTTACATAAGTCATACTGCATGTCCTTCTGTCCCCTCTTGGTGACTTGCTCTTTTCTGTTTCAAGGTCTCTGCATTTGTGCTCTCTGCATGGAATTCTCACCACACTGCCTCTCCTACCTGTCCTCCTTGTCTAGATAAATCCCACTCCTCACCCAAAATCTGGATGAGTCTCTTATTGTAGCCACTACCTTCCTACTCTAACCTGCAAAGAGGACAAATGTGAGCGGGGACATCATCCCAAATTTTAAGCTCAGAGACCTTTGAGAATGCATAGTGCCTAGCTGGATATTCAAAATGGAGGAAGAGCCTGTTTTACTGACTGAAATCAAACTTTGGATGTTTGTAAGTCAAAGACAACAGTTTAACCAGCACCACTCTCATTTTGGCCCAGGTCTATCTCAAGCCTCTCTGATTTAAGGGAAACCCTGCCTACAACTGTTTTGTGTTTCTCTGGAAATGGAAGTGGGGTCCCACCATGGCCCACCTCACTCTGCTTATTATGTGAGAGAAATTTTTCTGGGGAATCTCACTGGGGAGGGAAACTTGGGTTTTACTCCCATGGGGGTAGGAGAAGAAAACAGAATAGGAAATTTTTCTTTGAGGGAACCCAGTTTTTTTTTTTCTTCCATTTGATTTTTTTTTTTAATTTTTAAAATTTTATTATGTTATGTTAATCACCATACATTACATCATTAGTTTTTGATGTAGTGTTCCATGATTCATTGTTTGCATATAACACCCAGTGCTCCATGCAGTACGTGCCCTCCTTAATTCCCATCACCAGGCTAACCCATCCCCCATGCCCACCCCCAGAATCCTCTGTTTCTCAGAGTCCATAGTCTCTCATGGTTTGTCTCCCCCTCTGATTCCCCCCCTTCATTTTTCCCTTCCTGCTATCTTCTTCTTCTTTTTTTTTTTTTTTTAACATACAATGGATTATTTGTTTCAGAGGTACAGGTCTGTGATTCAACAGTCTTACACAATTCACAGCGCTCACCATAGCACACATCCTCCCCAATGAGGGAACCCAGTTTTTACCAGAGGGAGAATAGAAACTAAAGGTCATACTCATAATAGTATCTTATTGATTAATTATTTTACTTTGTTTGGAAAAGGACTATGTTGTTACTTGAAATATTTTTATATGGTTGATAATACAGTTGACAAAGTCTGTGATATTGTGAGCATGTATTTCAGTCAAAACAAAATTAATGGTAAAGGGGATAAGCCAAAAATGGAAAGGGATCATGAGAATGATTAGGAGAATAATTATGGACTAAATCTTTAAAACATTAACTCATTCATTAAATATCTAATATATTTCATTTAATAAGAAATCGTTCAGTTATCTGTTGATAAGTATCCATGAAATCCCAGGCATTGTGCTGGTTATTTGTATTAGAATGCATATACATTTCCCTTAAAGCATCCTAAATAATACAGTTTCCTAATAATTTTAATTTTTTATGTACCAAGAAGTAGCCAGTGTATAGAACAGGTTCCAGACAAGTGGTCAGCCAACTTGGGTTCTGGTCTTTGAACTGTGTGACTGTATGTTGGCAAATAACACAGCCTCTCTATCATCTATAGAGTGGAGATATAACAAGAAAAATGTCTCTGTCCTATTTCCCTGGCAGAGTTACTGTGGACATCATTGAGATACTCTACCAAAATGAATTTTGGAAGCCACCCTGCATCATAACACATGGAGGAGTTAGAATCAGTTTTGGTGATTCCTGTACTGTTTTTGGCAGGCCCGCAAGTACATCATGGACTCTATGGGAGAGCGCTATGCAGAAGGAGTTATCCTGGACTTGGAAAAGACGTGGGAGGAATCTGATCCACGGACACCACTCATCTGTCTCCTATCTATGGGCTCAGATCCCACGGATTCCATCATTGCCTTGGGGAAGAGATTAAAAATAGAAACCCGTTATGTGTCCATGGGCCAGGGCCAGGAGGTCCATGCGCGCAAGCTCTTACAGCAGACCATGGCAAATGTGAGGCCAAATGTCTACTTTTAGGTTATGTTGTTATTACAGGTTATAGAATAGCAATTCAGAAAAGAATTTATGAATCATTAAGAGTTTAAATTTACATGCTTTGTGCTGTTCACTAAACAGGAAAAGGTTTAATATCTATTAGAAAATTTTCATAGAAAAACAAATACAATTTTTTCTGCTGAGCCTTGACTTATGGAAAACTTACCCAACCAGAGCATCTTATTTCTCGACCAGTTTGCATAATGTTAAGCCCCACTCTAGATCCCAAATCCTTGGGAGTGGGGAGGGGTCTACAGCCCCAACCCCTGTGCCATACACTCTAGCCCCTCCACCATGATTCCTGCGCTGCTCTTGGAATCCCCAGCACTCCAGAATCCACCACACCATGTCTTTCTTGAGTTCCAGAATGTATAATCTGTGCTCTGGAGTCCCCCAGGCTTGGCCCAGATCCCAGAGGCCAGGAATCTGCCATTACCTTGTGGTGGTACCAGAGGTTTTATTATATATACCTGGCTTATTGCCTTCCAGGCTGGGGCTCCTAGAGCCCTTTGTGGCTTGCAAATTCTGTAGCATGCAGAGCATGCCATGCTCAGGCCTTACCTGGAGGCTATAAAGTGCTAGAAACCACATGGTAATCTTGCAAAGGGATAGTCCAGTCCAGAGCTGGGACACTTCCAGGGACTTAAATTAACTGAATGCACAAGGTTTTCCATTTCATCTCTAGAATTCCATCTCTAGGACAGGGCACTCATGTGTTTACTCTGGTCTAGCCCTTTCTGCAGTGTCTAACTCTGTCTGGAGGAACTGTTACCCCTGTTTTCCTCTTCCTCCATGCTTTGGCCAAGCAAAGAGGACGGAATGACTTGGCTTCTCATTCCCACTGGAGAACATGCAGTCTTGGTCTAGATGCCTTTCTGGCTTTTTTTTAGATCAGACCCTACTCCTCCTTCCCTGAGTCTGAGCTCTCCCCCCATATCTCAAAACTCCTTCTTTGCCCTCCAGGGAATCCCCCTGCTGAGGGCAGAACTTGCTGTCTCGCTAGGCCCACCGTGAAACCACTGGGCTCTAGGTCCTAGCCACTGAATCTAGAACCTCTATTGTGCTGCATCCTGGTTTCTTTCCTCTGGTCTAGAACTGAGCCCACTGTGTTCTAGAACCTCCATATTTACCTTGCGGCTCTTTTATCCCCAAGTTGTGCCCCACCCCCAGCTTTGGTGAAGGTTGTGGGGGGGCTCACATGTGTGTGCCTTGTCTGAGCACTTGATATGCAGCTGGGAGGGCAACAGGGGTGGACTGAAGTGTATCCAGAGATGAAAACATGCATCTATACTTAAGAATGCCAGGTCTGGAAGGGGCGCCTGGGTGGCTAGGTTGATTAAGCATCCAACTCTTAATTTCTGCTCAGGGTCCTGGGATTGAGCCCTGAGTTGGGCTCTGTGGAGTCTGCTTGGATTCTCTCTACCCACTCCTCCTCTGCCCTTCCTCCTGCTTATGCGCTTTCTCTCTCTCTAAAATAAATAAATAAAATCTTAAAAAGAATCCCAGGTCTGGTCTGACATGAGAGCTTAGTGGACTTCAACCCTGGCCTTTCCCTCCTCTTGGCCTCCTCCCCATTCTTCCCTCCCTCTTTTTTACTTCCTCTTTCCTCCCTCTGCATATTACTGTGCTTAGAACAAAGACACCAAAAATAACAGGACACCTATTTAACTCTAACTCTAATTTAAAATAAATAAGTGTTTAATAATTATAGTTTCAGGCAATTAGAATATAAATGGAATAATTTTAGCCTTCAGTTTATTCATGTTTTCTGTTTACTAGTTTAGTAAATCAAGTAAAAGAAAAAAATAGTGTTATTATTAGCATGCTTATAACTTTCAGAGATACTAGTTTTTGTAAGTTTTGTAGGAAAGATTGGAGGTAGGGCACCTGGCTGGCTCAGTCAGTAGAGCCCGCAACTCTTGATCTTGGAGTTACAGGTTCAAGCCCCATGTTGGATGTAGAGAGTACTTAAAAAATAAAATCTTAATAAAAGAAAAAAAGGAAGGTTTGAGGCAATACGACAGAATGAACCAAGTACACAAGAATAGCAATGTGGATGATCTACTCAGTAAGAAGAACACAAAACATTTAATACAGAATGGGGTAATCCCACAGAAACAGCCTTGGCTAATGGATTCCAGGGGGAGAGTTGAAACAGCAAACTTCTCACCTCAGATTCCCCAGCATGCTGGGTGACAGAGGGTGGCTCAATCCTTTTTGTGGTTGTTATGTTTTATATTTAATTTTTTTTGAATTGTGAACAGTGCCAATTGAATTTTTCAAGGGACAAAAAATAGTTTACTTATTCAGCAGTGCTATATACTCCTCAAGAAAATAGAAGGGGTATATGAAATTTCATAGTGATCCATTTTATATACCAAGATTTTAAATTTGCTGCACTAGTCAAATCTAAATGATCCAAAATTACAGAGTCAAGAAAACAACTCGAGATGGTGATCTGGATATTCTAGATCATTTTAGCAAAAATATTCTATAGATCAGATATTGAGTAAATTATTACAAAATGATCTAAAATATTGCCTTTGTTGCTTTATACAAGGAACATTCTTATGCTCATAAAATGTGTTATACAAAAGATAGGGCTTATTATCTTCTAAGGCTCTTGTTCTTAGAGTGGGCAGATTCCCCACAGAAGGCTCTCCCACTTTCTAGAGGGTATACATCCTGCTGCCAGGGTTTTGGGAACTCCATGAGAGGAGGGAGGGAATAGGTCTCAAAATTGAGTAGGTAGCCTTTCTTTCATCTGTCTTCAGTGAGGTTTCTAGACCCTTAATGTGCTGATGTCCTTCAGTCCAGACCCTGTCCATTGTCCCTTCTAAAGAAAATCAGCTTTCCCCTCTTTCTTTAGGCGACGCAGGAATATTTTGGGGGGCTGGACTTTCGGTCTCTTGTGTGAGCGCATCTTCTCTCCCACTTCCACAGGAATGTCTCACCACCTGCTCTTGAGTGTTTGGAGTTATGTGGCATAAATCAGGTTACTTGTCAGCTTTCCTTGAATGCCAGTTGAGGAGTTAGCTTTCTTGAGTCTCTTTTAAATGTTACTGATATTGTCTTTGCCCTCACTGTCCTTGTCCTTAAGAGTTCATGCCTTTAAAAATGTCCCTTCTTTGTACTTCTCATGGAACGTGGGAGGAAGCTGAGGTAAATGGACATTTTCACTCAACCATCTGCACATGACAGTGATGTTATCTCTTCAGAGTTGAGGCCAACTCTGGTTATTTTCCTGACTCCTACCAAATATTATCAGTTGGCATGCTGGTATGCTGTGAGACAAATGCATGGAACAAGAAAAACAAACATACTTATCTCAAATAAACCTTGTTGTATCCATAGATTTGACTTGGATTAATTTAGTCGTTAGTGTGTTTCTCTTTTAAAATTTTAATTACCTACTTTCTAAAGAATATATTAATTTACATCTCTGGGTGAAACAGGAAATAGTGTCTCATTTCCGTTTACTGTTGTTGACTTAGGGAGGATGGGCACTTCTGCAGAACTGCCATCTGGGGCTCGATTTCATGGATGAGCTAATGGACATAATTATAGAAACCGAGATTGTACATGATGCTTTCCGCCTATGGATGACCACCGAAGTTCATAAGCACTTTCCCATTACGCTCCTTCAGATGGCCATTAAATTTGCCAATGAGCCTCCACAGGGCCTCCGGGCAGGATTGAAAAGAACATATGGCGGTGAGTCGAGGAATACTTCCAAGTTTATGGGATTTTTTTTTTAATGGGACTTCTTTGTTGTTTTTTTTTTTAAAGATTTTATTTATTTATTCATGAGAGACAGAGAGAGAGAGAGAGAGGCAGAGGGAGAAGCAGGCTCCCAAGGAGCAGGGAACCCAATGCGGGACTCGATCCCAGGACCCTGAGATCATGACCTGAGCCAAAGGCAGACGCTTAACCATCTGAGCCACCCAGGTGCCCTTAATGGGACTTCTTATACTTAAATTTGTTGTCTTTTAATGAAATTGTAAAAACAATGAGCTAGGATGGAGCTATAGCAAATTGTCCTGTTATTTAATGTGATGGGGAGAGGGTGGTACCTTGTCATGCTCCATGTGGAATATGCTCTGGTGGCCTCAGGGCATCAGAAGTCACCATTATCCACCTTGAATTTTCCCTTTTTCCCATATTGCTCTTCTTTGGCCTGTGCTCTTCTCCAGCTAGATACCTGCCTTTTTATGTTAACATAATTTTGTCATTTATGGTCTTCATGCTCCCTACCTAAAGTTGGCCAGTAGCCTTTTCCAAGAGGAGAGGCTGAATTCAAGTTATGACCTGCCTCCATTTCATGACGCCATCTGAACCATCTACAGTTTTTATTGAGTTGATAACAAGGCTCAAATTCTTGTCAGGCTGCGAGGTAATGTGGG
The DNA here is from genome assembly GCF_054177405.1 of Leptonychotes weddellii. Taxonomy (NCBI): domain Eukaryota; kingdom Metazoa; phylum Chordata; class Mammalia; order Carnivora; family Phocidae; genus Leptonychotes; species Leptonychotes weddellii. The sequence goes on along the minus strand of NC_138375.1, from coordinate 9,927,696 downwards.
GATAAAATAGATGTGGAAGGATGAGGGCAGTAAAAAAATTCTAAATAAAAAATATACAGTTATATATAATATAAACACATATAATAATGATAATTATTTGGGGAATATACTCAGCTTTGGTAGGCTTCTATATACATTGTCTTAATTAATATTAAATTGTTAGTAGTATATACAGAAGCCCGTTGCAACCTGAGTACAGGTTCCAAATAATAATAATAATAATGGCAATAATAAATAATTATTATTAGTAGTAGTTTAAATAGTAGCATTTATAATACTAGTAATAGTATTATATTAAATAATATTAAATTATTAGTAATAAATAATACTAATATTAGTAATAGTATTTAAAATACTAGTATTTTAGTAGTAGTATTCATTTTACTGCCATCCTTCTTCCCCCTCTAGTTTATCCCCACCATATCTTGTCAGAGTGGCAGGAACTTGACCCCCATGTTACCGGCTCCCAACCACCTCCCCCAATCTCTTTGCAGATTTTTCAGAGAGAAATACCCTCTGGACACCCAGAGGTTAAATTATAGTTGTCATATGAATGTGATAAAAATAATTCGAGATAAGTGAATTTTACTATCAGAAATTTACAAAAATACTTCATAACCTCTAAATGTAATAAAAAATAAAGGTGTGTGAGTGACGATCAAGGTTTTTACCCCACCAACCATGACAGGTGTGAGCCAGGACCTGCTGGACGTGAACACTGCAGCCCAGTGGAAACCCATGCTCTATACTGTGGCTTTCCTGCACTCCACAGTCCAGGAGAGGAGGAAGTTCGGTCCTCTGGGGTGGAACATCCCCTATGAATTTAATCAGGCCGACTTTAATGCCACTGTGCAGTTCATCCAAAACCACTTAGATGACATGGACGTCAAAAAGGTACTGGGCGTGGGTCCTCAGGCTCATGCTCCTGCCCAGCTGGGGGATTGATCCTGTGACAGTGATGATCTTCTGTGCTTGCAAGGTCTTACCTTTATGTAACGCCAGCTAGGTCACACTTGCCTCTGGATTTCAGATGAAGAAAATGAACCAATTTCGATTATCTTTGTATTTCTCAAAGCTGAGTTGAAATTACTTGCAAGGCAGAAGGGTCGAATGGGAGGGGGAAAGGGTGAGAAAACTTGTTTTTTAGAATCTTAAAAAATGAAAATGAAAGTCTAGATCACTTTTGAAGCATGTGCTTTTTAAAGAGCTGCGTCAGTTTTCTGCAAAACTATCTTTTTGTTGTGGTGGTTGAAATTGAAGTATGAAAGCATATGAATGCACCAAAGGGGCCTATTTCAAATCATGAGCAGGAGCTTTGTGTAATCCTCAAGATTTGGCTATGTCATTTTCTTCCTGCACTTTTAACATTACTGATGAAGAATGAATGAATGACATTCGTGACCACAAATATACAGATGTATATTGGCGGGGAAAATCAGGATGAGCCGGTAGTCAGTTCTACACAACTATTCTGTTGATGTCCGCAGGGTGTCTCCTGGACCACCATCCGCTACATGATAGGAGAAATTCAGTATGGGGGCAGAGTCACTGATGACTATGATAAGAGGTTGCTGAACACATTTGCTAAGGTCTGGTTCAGTGAAAATATGTTTGGATCAGATTTCAGCTTTTACCAAGGATATAATATTCCGAAATGCAACACAGTGGATAACTATCTTCAATATATCCAGGTTTGTCCACTTCAGAATTATATGCAGAGAGCAAATATATGCAGCCTATTGACCACTTTGATATTTATTTAAAAGCAGCTGCAAACACTGCTTTTAAAATAAATTTTAATGGTGATACATACTCTCACTGTAAGTGCTTTCTTCATATGTTTATAGTCACCTAATGATTAAAATGTTTGTATTTGTTCTGAGTGTGGGTTTTGTATGAGTTCCCTCCTCCCTTCTTTTTTATACCTCGGTGAGGAATATTCGTTGGGGATATGACAGACTGGGCAGATTTTGAACTAGGGAAACTATATAGATCCCTGGGAACTCTCGAGACTTCAGCTACTTGTGATAATAGGGCAAAGGCCACCTCTGGACTCATCCTGAGACACCTGGTTCGCAATCCTGGCTGAATGGATAGAATCTGAGTATGTTCAGGAACCTGCTTTGCATAGGAGCTTCCTTCCTCAACCTGGGCACCGGTGACATTCAGGGCGGGGTTCTTCTCAGCGGTGGGGGGCTGTCCTGTGTACATTGGTTAGCAGCATCCCTAGCCTCTCCCCACTAGATGTCAGCAGCACCCCCCATCCCCATCTAGTTGTGACAACCAAAAACGTCTCCAGACATGCCAAATGTCCCCTGGGGGCAAAATCGCCCCGGCTCAGAATTGCTGTTCCAAGGAGAAATAAGATTTTGGGGGAAAAGAAATAAGAAGTTTGGGGGAAAAGATCTGATTTGTGTTTCAAGGTAACTACATTTTTTCTTCTCTGTACCTTGAACCCATTAGATCATTATTTAGAAATGTCTTTTGGAACACCTGCGTGGCTCAGTCAGTTAAGTTTCTGCCTTCGGCTCAGGTCATGATCTCCGGGTCCTGGGATCCAACCCCGCATCAGGCTCCCTGCTCAATGTAGAGTCTGCTTTTCCCTCTCCCTCTGCCGCTCCCCCTGCTTGTGCTCTCTCCCTCTCTCGCTCTCTCTCTCAAATAAATAAATTAAAAAAAAAAATCTTTTTTTTTTTTAAAAGAAATCTCTTTTGCCTCTATCTGAGATTTATCTCAGAGTGAACAAACTAAAGCCCAATGGCCCCAAAGGGCTAAATTTATCAGTACATTTAGAGGTTCTGTGATATATGAATGTAATGAGTTTATCATATATTACCACCTCTACACTTTTATTAATTCAAATCAACAAATATATTTGTCTTAACTGTACTATATATGTCTTTAAATCATTAGCCCTGAATACAAAAGTGCCTGTGAAGATATAAATTTAGACATGCCAGTACATGCATTTATTTACATATACCTCATTTCACAATGAACTTGAGGTTGTTCATAAGAAGACATTATATAAAAAGGAATAAAATAAGAGAGGAGATTGCAGGAAAAATATGAGACAATAATAGAGTTTAGGATACAATTCACGCATTGAAACCAATGTCAAATTTAGGTATATCTTTTTTCTTTCAAATAGCTGTGTTCTTCAGCTGCTTGTGCTGCTTCTGATCGTCTCTTGCTGTCTGCTTTTCTCTTGGACTTGGTCACTCTTGATATTCCTCTTTTCCTAGTCTCCATCTTTCTCCCTGGGAGAGTACAGTTTCCACCTGCCGCCTTCTTTGAGCCATAATTGCTAACAACTGTCATTTGCTGGTACCTTAAAAACATAGAAACCATTAGTTATACCACATTTGTTTAAATGATTGGTTCGAATTAAATCAGACCTTCAGAAAACGAAATACTAATCCATAGCTCCCTTTCTGTTTCGTGTTTTCTAAAACAAGACAGTATCTCTGTGACTGAATTTGCTTGAGGTGCAGAGATGTTAAGGAACCATGAACTTGTTATGTTTCTCAGTGTTCATCCTATTTCAAGCCAACTTTTGATTCTTTTCTGGAGAAATTACTGAGATTGCAGCCTGACACAAATAAGACATAGCATGTAAATACTTATCTTTTTTGGTGGTGGTGGTGGTGGGGGGGTTATTTGATGTTATTCATTTATTTTAAAATTTGAGTATAGTTGACACACAATGTTAACATGACATATCTTAATAAAAATATTTGTTTCCTAAGACAGTATAATTTAATGGGGGCTTATGTCAGCAATCTGGGATAATCTGGGGTACTTCTTGTTCAGAGCCTGCCTACCTACGACAGCCCCGAGGTGTTCGGGCTGCATCCCAATGCCGACATTACCTACCAGAGCAAGCTGGCCAAGGACGTGCTGGACACCATCCTCAGCATCCAACCCAAGGACAGCTCTAGTGGAGGGGATGAGACCCGGGAGGCTGTGGTGACCCGGCTGGCTGATGATATGCTGGAAAAGCTGCCCCCGGACTATGGCCCATTTGAAGTGAGTTGATGACATTCTGACAGGATGTCAGCTGTGGATGTGTCTGTTCGGTTGGGAGGAGCGAGGAGTAAGGAAGGAGGGCAAAAAATGATTTTTCTGAAGTTAAAAAAAAATTCAAAAACTCACTTCCTGAAGAACCAGAAAAAAAGAAGTTTTTAAATCTATAAATGTGATCATTTTGAAATATAAACAGTAAAGAACCCTGACAAGAATGTTCATGTTCGTAACTACGTTCTAAGTGCGTACTGATGGGTTAGGATTGCTTTTCCAGAACTTTCCTTTGAGGTACGTCACATTGCCATTTGTTCGAAGGAAAGTAATGTATTTTTAGAGCAAAACACCTGATCATCTAAAAAATATTGTGTAACTTAATGCACATCTTAAAATTCAGGCCTTCCTAATTTTAGGGAGTTTGTATTTACATCATTAACTCTGCAGCTTCATGGGTTTTGAAAATTGATTTGTCTTTTTAGTATGTAAGTAACTTTTAAGCCAAATTTATGATTAGGAAAGTTCATTTTTTAGACAGTTTAGCAAATGTTAGTGAAAAGATTTACCCTGAAAACATTTTAAAATCTGGGATAAAAGCACCAGTGACTGACTTACTTTCCATGTAGTCTTAGCAGATGCCCCAGACTAACTGTCTAACACTTTTTTTTACCTGGTTTTCAAAAAAGAAACCTGCAGCATTTTGTTTCTTTAGCATCTTATTATTTTCCACAAAGCAGACCATTTTTGTTGCTGGTGCTGTAGACTGAACTCAAGGACCTATTACGAAGGGAAAAATTTCCCCTTGAGAAAACTGATCACTTGTTGGAGAAAATCAGTACCACTATCAGCTTTAATAAGTACCTCTCCTTATAGTATCAGGAAAGAGGTCATTCATATCTAACGGTGGTTGAAATATTTATGAAGCAATAAAAATATCTAAAAATAGAATAGCAGTTACATAAATAAACGTGCTAAGTAATGGAGTTTAGGAGAGTCCCCTTCCTTTGGCTGACTTTGTCAGTGCTGCCTTAGGATAAAGCAACTCAGCCCAGCAGGATAGCTGATCCAGAGAAGATGCTCAATAAATACTTACAGAATGGAAATGGATGGATTGGTGGGTGGGTTGGTCGGTGGATGAATGGAAGGATGCTTTGATGGAAAAAACAGGAAGCTTTTAAAACAGGAGTCTGTCTTTTGATGTAGCCCGCAGAATGGTTGTGTGTGTGTACATGTCTGTGTGTGTCTGTGTGTGTGTTTGCCAGCCTTAGGCCGCCAGGCACGTGAACATTTCCTGATGTGTGCAGTTGCAATTTGGAAGGCTGGGTGATTACGGTCATGCGTTCATATTCTTCTGTGAATGAATGGCTGCATATTCTCTCCCACCTGGGATGCAAAATCAGCTGGTCCACTAACAGATGTGTCTTTTTATATTTCGTCTTTGTTTTCTGGCAGTGAAAAAAAAATTAAAAGCTTACCATTAACAGAATTGTACAATCAGGGGCCTTCTCAGCAGCCCCAGGGAACCGGTTACGTAAATATTAGTAGCTGTCACATTTTTAACGTGTGCTGAATGTCTCCGTGGCAGGTGAAAGAGAGGCTCCAGAAGATGGGGCTGTTCCAGCCGATGAACATTTTCCTCAGGCAGGAGATAGACCGAATGCAGAGGCTGCTCACTCTGGTCCGCAGCACCCTGACCGAGCTAAAACTTGCTGTTGATGGTACCATCATCATGAGTGAAGACCTAGGAGATGCACTGGACTGCATGTTTGATGCCAGAATTCCTGCTCGGTGGAAGAAAGTATGTTCAAGTCCACTCCTACTCTACTTCATCACTTTAGTGTTGTGAGTAGGTGGGATTGGCAAGTGGAAAGCAGGAGAGCACAGTTTTACTTAAAAGGGTTCTTTTGTTTAGGGACTGATCCCCTGGTAGGCCTGTAATTTTAGCTTTTAGGGAGGGAAGGAGACTATTTAGCATCTCCCACATATCAGGCACTCTCCTGGGCCATTGACATGCATTATTGCATTTAAATTTTTGCATCTTATGGCCCTCATTTTGCAAGTGAGGAACTTGAGATTGGGAGACACTAAATCTTTTCCCAGATCACACACCTACCTAAGAAGTCCAAGGATCAGAATTTAAACCCAAGCTCTTGAACTTCAAAGCCTGTGTTGTTAGTCTTATAGAAGGAAGTGTTCTTGTGCATGCACATGCACACACACACACACTGCAAAAGTCACACCAAAGAGAAACATTTTTCATTGCTTTGTCTGTAGATATGTGAGTATGTGTATCTCCAGGTAACAAGATAATGATTTAACGGTATGCTTACTGATCATGTGCTGGTCCTTATGCTAAATGACAGATATGCTTTTAACAAATACTTGTCTACTTGGAGAAGTAAAAGGAGTACCAGACTGTCTTTGTCCAGCAGTACATGCATTGTGGGGGGTGGTGAAGATCTGGGGGTGTGGTGGGGAGCACCGGGGAGGGCGGAGGGCTGGGGCTGGGCCAGGTGAGGGAATGTGCAGGGAGGGCAGCATTGGGAGATGGGATAGGGTCATGCGGTGACTAGAGTCTTGGTCTTTTGGAGGCTACTCAGGTAAACGGGAAGGCGGGACCTAATAGGGTTAGCACTGACAGCCTCTTGGAAGAGACTCATTTAGCACTGAGACTCTGATATCTCACCCAGGGCTTTAGAAACCCGGATCAGCTTTGACCAGACTCCATCCTCTCCTCACCTTCAGTGAATTCATTCCCAAGGCCAGAGTTTTCTATGGACTGACTTTCCTTGTTGCCAGTGACAGAGGGAGAACCTACCTGTCACTAGCCATTGCAGGTTCATTCCCCACCAAACCGACTCACTCACCTTGGTCAGCACCTGGAAGGCTCTGAACAAGGATCCTTGGCAGGAGGGTCCCTCGCATTAATGGTTCCCTGTGCCCTCAGATCAAATGCAGTATAAACATATCACTTTAAGTTAACACATCTATAAAGATAGGATAGAATGAGTTACCTGATTTTAAAATTATGATCCTTTTTTTACAGGTTTTTATTCTACTCAACTTATTGTCAGTCTTTGGAATCTCACTGTTTATAGGCAAATTAATTCTTAAGAATTTGAAATTCAAGCAGTATATATCTACACAAGTTGATCACTGCATTTATTCATACATAAAGTATTCCAATTACAGTAAAATGATATAAAATATGATTTGGAGATACCTACCTGTAGAGTTGCTGCTAACACTAATAACATATCCATGCCAATTGTAATAATAGAAGTTCTACATGTGAATTCAGGCAGAATATTACAGGCAATGAATGCAATTAATTTGTTGGTGGTAAGGGACCTGTGTTTCCATTTCTGCTCCTTCATCAGAGGAAATAAAAGTTCATTCTCGGGGACAAGAACTTCGGAAAATAACTGTTGTTTGCCTCATTAAAAATGAGAAGTGGAGAAAGTCTTCTATGATTTATTATCCACAGAATATATTTTTAAGAGACCATGAACACATTTATGTAAATAGAAGCCTTGTTTTATGATGTAGCTGTTAAAAATGTAACCTAAGGAGAAAAAATGTATCCTAAGGAAAAATAGTTGAGACCTATTAAATTTAATTCAATTAACTGTTTTAATTGCTTTATAGCAGAATTGGTAGTGAATATACTTGTACTTGAACAGCATCCTGAGTGCTAGATTGATCTGGAGTTCATGTGACGATTAACTGATTCTATCATATCTTAATATCAGGAGAAAGAATAATTTGAAAACTTAAATGTCAGAACCCAAGGGAAATTCACGTTTTAGGGACTTTTAAATTCTAAAAGTGAATTTGGTATTTCATATTTTTTTTCTGTGCACATAGCTAGTTACACAGCAGAATTAAGCCTGTATTAATTAATTATTTCAATGTATGCATTTCAGGCATCATGGGTTTCAAGTACATTGGGTTTCTGGTTTACTGAACTTCTAGAAAGAAACTGCCAGTTTACCTCTTGGGTTTTCAATGGTCGACCCCAGTGCTTCTGGATGACAGGTTTTTTTAACCCCCAAGGATTTTTAACTGCAATGCGCCAGGTAATAGTTCTGATTACACCTGTTGTGTTATTATGATTTTCTTCTACAAGGTTTTCTTCTGTCAGTATAGTTTTAAGACTATAACGAGACAGAGAAAGGCTGTCCCTTTTTGGCACCAGAAATTACATTGTCCTGAAAGTAAATCCAGCAATTTGTTCTCAGGCTGCTAGCTTGAATTTCAAAGCATTTATTTGTTATCTTTATATTTGATATAATTTGATATTTCTTTGTAAAATACAGTGGTTAAACTAGGACGTGGGTATTGTTTATGAGAGGATCTTTTTAACTCTTAAAGTACAATTCTGCTTCCTCTGAATTAGGGTACTTTGGGGTTACACTTTCATCACTGTTATGCTCTTTATGTTAAGATAAACCGCTAATCACTCCCTCCGTCCTTTGCTCTTGTTCTTGTCCTGAGCAGGAAATAACTCGGGCCAACAAAGGCTGGGCCTTGGACAATATGGTGATTTGCAGTGAGGTCACCAAGTGGATGAAGGATGACATTTCCGCCCCGCCCACCGACGGTGTCTATGTCTACGGCTTGTACCTTGAAGGTGCTGCTTGGGACAAGAGGAACATGAAACTCATCGAATCCAAACCAAAAGTGCTCTTTGAGTTGATGCCTGTCATAAGGATTTATGCAGAAAACAACAGTAAGTTATCTCGCGCATTCAGGGGCGGTTGGCGTTATCAGATTGGATAATGTTATAAACACAAGATTCTTGTTATAAAAACAAGAATCCTGAGGATTTTACTATTTTATCAGCATTTGCACTCACACCCATGTTTAACGAGTGCTTATGACTGCTAGGCACTTTTTTGAGTGTTACAGGGGAGGCCATGGTTCTAGATCATTCTTGCCTATCTACTAAAGCAGGTAAAATATATATGGATACTCATGAATCGTTAGCTGATGAGATAAGAAGCAAGTGTTTGGAATAGTTAACAGAGGGTGGGAAAGAAGGGGAGGTGAAAATGGGAAGAAGTGGCCAGGGGCTGTGTCTCAGGAGCAGAGCTGGACAGGGCCTGGAAGGTTGGATAAGATGAGATGGGACAAGGGGTGGAAGGGTGGCTTTCGAGGCAGGACTGCACAGGGCCCACTGGAGGTGCCGACTCTACCAGCTCGGAAGTTTAAGCCACGTTGTGAAAGCCAGATTGAATTCAGGGCCATTTGGCTTAATCCAGTAGCTAATAGTAAAAAGCTGGTTTCATATTTCAGCCTATGAACATAATAGCATGTCTGTGAAGCACACGTTATTCCACTTTGACAAAGTTCTGTGTGACAAGTCTAAAAATACCTAAACTGGTTTCCACCATTGGCCTGATGTGCTCTGGAGGCTTTTGTTATTACATTTCACTCAGCTGTAACTACCTTTCAGCACACGTGGGACTTCTCTGTTGATCTCATTTAAAAAAAAGATGTATTTTATCTTTTTAATAAAAATCGCATATACTTAAGGTGTACAGCATGATGATGTACACATACATATATGCGGTGAAATGATTGTTGTAAGCCTTGCACTCTGGAGGCGGCTGGGCTAAGGGATCCCAAAGAAATACTGATTTTGTGACAGAAACACAATAGATTTTTCTTTAAACGAGTAAGGAATAGACCATTTCTCTTTGAAAGACAGCTTCTAGGATCCCCGTTCCTTAGATAAATATCACATTTGGGAACACGGGTCAAGGGAAGAGAGTTTATAAACTATGAATATTTATTTTTTAAGCAAATATTTGCTGGACGCCTGATATACGCCAGCCACTGTCCTAGGTGCAAAGGACACAATGATGAAACAGATCAAGCCCATAAGGGATTCCCTTCAGTTAGGGAGACTGACAAGTAAATCAATAATTAAAGTGGAATTTGATACATGTGAGGATAGAGATACACTCAGGATGCTCAGGGAGCCGGGAAGTAGTTCATGACGATGCCTGCGAGGTTAGTGGAGATTGCTTTGGAGATGTGCTTTGATGCTAAGAATGAGTGTGAGAGGAGTTGGAGATAGACTTTTCTTGGCAGAGGGAAATAGCATTAGCTCACTCGGTCATTCAGTGAGTATCTGTCTGGTATTGACCATCTGCCGTGCTCTACTCTGGTGCTGGGGATGCAGCAGTATCCCCATTCTTAAGGAACCCAGTGTCGAGGAGGGACGGGCAGCAAAAAGGAAGCAAATACAGCTGACCCTTGTTACTCATGGATTCCGCACTTAGGAATTCACCTGTACTTTAAATTTGTAACCCCCGAATGCATGCATGTGGCAGGTCATTTGCAGGCAGAAAAAGACTGTGACGTGCATTATGGAGAAAATACGTGTCTGACACAAGCTTCAGTGAAGCATGAGTTAAAGTGCCATGAGTCCAATGTTCATGAATCAACAATATATATTAAAAAGGTGTCTTTAAACAAAAACACACCTACAGTAAGGTTATGTATTGAGGGGTTGAAAACTTTGGGACCGGAGGCTTGCAGGAAACCTGCCCTGTATTTCAAAACCCTTGGAACAGTGGCTCAGTAGTTGCTAATTCAGTGTTCCTGGAGATTTTATGTACATAAGTCCCATGATAATGAGAATCGACTCTAAATCCACATACTGGTTTCAGATCTTTTCTATGAAGGAAACACACACGTACTATGCTAGCGAGTGGATAGTTCAGGGGCTTGGGGAGAGGCTCACTGAGGAGAGAACACTGAGCTGAGATCCGGGTGACGGAAGGCAGCTCTGCCAATATCCAGGAACAAAGGTGAAGGTGCAAAGGCGTGAGGTAGCAGTGGATATGCTGTGCATGAGGAACAGAAAGTAGGTGCAGGAAGGGAGAGGAGCCTGTGAAGAGAGGTGGGCGTCAGAAAAGAAACAGGCAGGTGCTCCACATACCCCAACTGAATCTGACAGGATAAATGTGTCTGGCTGAGCTTAGGCAAGCAAGCTGCCTGTGGCTTCGGATTTACTGGTTCTTAGGGTGGTGTGAAGACCTGGGGCAGTGGTTATTTTATAGAAAAAATCATTAAGAGTTCTTTTTAATCAAAAGAATATTTTAGAAATTTTGCTTTATTATATCATTCGGTCCAGTCAACACATTGCAAAAACGTTTCCCTTATAAAGTAAAAGAAGAATCTTCCTCACATTCAGTTAGGTGTTACTTTTATGTATCTTGTGACTAAACTGTAAAAATCCATTGCAACATGATTTTGAACATCTCAGCATGGTATTAATAAAATAATAATTTTATAATACAGGCCGTTCTTTATTATTTAAGAACACATTTTAATAGAACAACTGTACTCACCCTGCTGGGAATTAGTCAGCAGCAGTGATGCTCATTAGCAGCAAGTTAAGGGAGAAAATAAAATAAGCAAAGGAAAAAGTGACTAATTTCAAAGCACTGAAAAAAAAAAAAAAGAAAAACTTTCATTCTTTTCTCTCTTTCTTTCTTTCTTTCCTTTTTTTTTTTGTTTCAATAGCAGTTGATGGAAACTTGTTTTGCCAAATAGCTTTGTTGTTGGAGAAGTGTTTTTCAGTGATTGAAAAGCTAAAATTCCATTGCTCTTTTCATACTATAAATCTGATTTTTGTTTAATTTTGATAACTGAATAGGGCTCTAATTGAGCTAAAGGGGTGTAGCATCACTAATGACCAAAGGACACTCCTTAAAGTACAGTGTTTTAAAGTTAAAATTCTTTTAGTAAATTGTTTTTTTGTTGACATGAAGGGTAACTTTTATTTAAATAATTCATCATTGAACTTTCCATATAAGACTGGTTTGTTTTCAAAAAGAAGTCTAGATATTTATTTTGACTTTAAAAATTGCATAATATGTACCCAAATGCTTAGGACATCATAAGAAAGTCACCCAGATAATGTGACGTTCACCGAAAGGGCAAAGCCTGCCACATCAACTCTAGGTCCTCTGCTCTCAAAGGAAGTTGCAAAGAAGCAGACATAGGAAAGATACGTGTCCCTATAGATTACTATATAGACAGACTGATGCTTCTTCATGAACTTCAGGGTGATAGCCAATGTGATGGGAAAATGGTGATTGGAAACTTTGGGGAACAAAGCAAGACCTCTGTGTACCTCTGGGCACTCGGTAGGGTGAGAAGGATCTCAGGGTCTCTGCAGCTAAGGAGGAAAAAAGTGTTTCTAAGATCACCCTATGACCCTCCCTGATCCAACGCTGTGCAGATGTGGGGCTGGGCGTGGGATAGCCCCATGCCGTGACCAGGAGGTGGAGGCCTCCTGACTCTTGAGCCCCATGGAATTTAAGGCACCTTCAGTTTGTATATCTGTGCACGTGTATGTGTGCTCACATGTATGTGTGTGTGTGGAAAGGAGAAATCTAACACACCTTGGGCGTCTACTGCATTTTAAGCATTATGCTATGCTAGTCATTCACATATATTGATTTATTTAATCTTTACAACAACTCTGTAAGATATATCATCCCTATTTTGTAGATGGGGAACTTAAGGTGTAGAGATGTATGAAATTGGCCTATGACTTCCAGCTACCAAAGCTGGTATCAGAATGTGGGATGAATGCAAACCTCTGGGAATTCCTGTGGTTAGTGTTCTACTGAAGACTATGCATTTAGGGAGTCTCTGTGGTGTCTGGGTTGAAGCTTCAAAATAAAGCCTAAATTAAAAATGAGGATAGCTTCTTTGCATTTTAAAGTCCTGAGTTTATTTTTCTCAGGCACCTGGTGAAATAGACACAGACTCTGCCCTGTTTGGATGAGAGCTCTCACTCCCTATGGCCTCCTTGTCTGCATGCTGCAGGCTAAAGGTGGTCACGTCCCCGGCCAGATGGCGGGGGTGGGGGGCACATGGTCGCAGGTAAAAGACAGTGAGCCAGGAGCCTGGATATTTGACTTGCACTTCTGGTTTTATCACTAGAGTAATTAGTCATGTGGCTTTGGAGGAGTCTCAAATATGCTGTGAGTTGAAGTCAGACATCTAATAGTTATCTCGTTCATTTTCACATCCTCCTGCAAAGACCTAGAGGCACACACGCATATTACGTTCTGACTTTTGCTGAGATTAAGGGCAAAGGCTCTTGGCCCATTCTGGCCGGGTTTGATTCTTATCTTATCACCTACAGCTTTGTAACCTTGGACGAATAGCTCACCTTTTTATGTTTTAGTTTTCTCATCTGCAAAATGAATTTCATAATGGTACCCATCCCATAGGGTTGTTAAGAGCATTGAACCCAAAGTTCTAGCACATAGTTAGCATACAATAAATCATTTTGTTATTATTGCTGTTATTAATATGTTAACACATGTTTGTTGAAGGATTAAAAGAAATACATAAGAATTCACTAATCACTTAAATGTTATTCTCAAAGAGGAGTTAAATAAAGGAATGACTTAAAGGTTATATAGGGAATCTTCTATGTAACTTGGTTGTTTTGGATATTGGAAGGAACATATGATGCAATGATGTACTACCACTTGGATGAAAAATGTAGGCTAGAGAGGGAAGTGACCTGGTTAGAAAACGAAACTCCCTCAAGGTGTTTTATTAAAACCTTTCAGATCCTAAACCATGGCCTCTCACCTATTTAGACGGCCTCTTGTCTCTGCTCCTCCTTCTGGGACCCTAAGGTTTTAAACATGTTTAGCTGATTTGCTTTACCTACCTAGCATGTTTATGTTTGTCTTCAAAGTTATTTGTCTAACTAGGGCTAATGGTTTTGAATCATCTGTTGATGTGGTTGTTTAGCGTCTGTCAACACTTTGACTATGAAATGATATTTTCAGTGGCTTCTAATCCTGCTGTGGAAGTTGGCTGCATGCTGTGATTTGGGATGGGCACCTTCAGTTCTGCAGCAATTACAAATAAATAAAATTGGATAAATATGTCAGAGAATTGTTTTTTACCTGCTTATTGAAAAGAATGCTATTTCCCCTCCCAATTTGTCTTTTCTTTTGGGATTAAAATCCAAGTAGTCATATACTTCCCAAGGTGTAATTATTACAATTACATATATTTATTATTACATGTATATTCTAATTACATTTGCACCAAATGTGAGACTACAGTGGGTTCCTTCAAGATTTAAAATGTTAGTCAAATTTGCATCAAGAAGAATGACAGTTAACACTTATTATATATTTACAGATCCCAGGATTAAGGGATTTAATTTTATCAATCAGCACTGTTAGTATTAACTACACTCCATGAATTCACTGCCATTCACTTACTTAATCAGAATTTTTGATATATTTGCCTAATAATTATTACTAATGATATTGGTAATTAAAAAAAATAACACCTAGACTTAAAAATTAGGTATTAAATTAATTTAGATTGGTTCTAATGATTAATTTCATGGGATTAAGCAAACACATAGGTTTAAAGTACTGTAAAGTATCTATGAGTCTGTTTTAGAACAGGGTTCCCTGACCTCGGTATTATTGATATTTTTGGTCCAGATACCCTTTGTTGGGGGTGGGGGAATGTGCTGTGCGTTATAGCGTGTTGGCAGGATCTCCGGCCTCTGTCCACCAGATGCCAGGAGCAGTCTCACGGTTGTGGTAACCAAAAATATCTCCAGATATTCACAAATGTCCCCCAAGAGTAAAATCATCGTTGGTTAAGAATCACTGCTTTAGAATATTTACTTTATATTGAAACTTAATGTATAATATCATCATGTTCAAGTGTTTAACTTCTTCCAATAAAATTAATCACAGTGGAGGTATAAAAACACATGGCAAAGCAGATAGAAGGTTTTATTGGGTCAAAAAGCGAGATCTTAACTTCTGAGAGTGGCTTGCTTTTGGAATGTATTAGAAAAAGATAAATTATTGCACAAGTTAGTTTTGGGAACTAAATTCCACAATATGTCAACACTGCACGTAGAGTTCAGAGGTACTGTTTCCAAGTTTCAGTGCTCATGGGCCTGTATCACACGAATTCACCAAAGCAACGTTCTCCTCCTCGTTAAACCTGTTTTTGTCTGAATGTTTATGTGAGGGTCATGTATGATGTTGGCCTTCCGGAGGAACGTATGGATGGGTGCAGACACCATGTCTGTGCTGAAGCGATTTTGGAAGAGAAGAGGAAATAGTGTCTTGCTTCCTGAGCCGGATGCTAGGAGATGTGCAGATGAATTACGTGGGCAGTGTAGATTGAACGAGAAGCTGAGGAAGCTAAAGTTCCAAGCTGCTCAGTGCAGAGGCTTCTTCCAAAGCCTAATCTGGTATTTGTAAATGTTTACTCTTTTTCTTAAAGCCCTGTGCCAACCCCTCCCCCCGCCCCCCCCCATTGTATAAATACAAGGACCCACATACACATAACCACATAGTTTTGGAAACTGTATGTTTTCATCTACTTGAAAAAGGTAGATTGCATCTCAGGGAGTTGAACTGTGCCATGGCTGTCTGCTTCCAGCCACTTCTCTTCCTCTGCACACATGGATCGCTCACAACCCCTGTGATTTCAAATGTAGTTTAGGCTATGGCACAGAGGGTCAAAGGCAGGATTTTGAAATCATAATCTTAATAAAGTGAAATACTAGTGAGCCTTGGTGCTGGACATCTGATTAACAGTGACAGGTGCCTTGTGCCAAAGGAAAGCTGTGAGAGAAAAATGGAGAGGGTATCCATGCACAAGATTTGGTGGGGAAGTAGAGGAGAAATTGTGGAGAGGGCATGCTGAATTGATGGGTAGAAAGGAAGCAGTGGGAGGTTCATGGTCATTTCATGTGGTCAGGGGTTATTGTCAAGGACATGGGACAAGGGGCAGCGGGACAAACCTGAAGATGTCCGGGTGTTTTGTCACACTCCCTGGAAACCTGCAGTTGCATCTGCTTCACATCTAGGGACTGTCTGACCTCAGGAAGAAGCTCTCATTCTACCAAAACCTTGGAATGATCTTTAGAATGCACAAATTTGACCCTGCATGCTGTTTGGGCTGCTTAATTTTGAAATTCACCAAGGTTTTTTTTTGTGGATTTTTTTGTAGCTTTAAGAGATCCTCGGTTTTATTCCTGCCCCATTTACAAGAAGCCAGTCCGAACGGATCTGAACTACATCACCGCTGTGGACCTCAGGACAGCACAGGTCCCTGAACACTGGGTGCTCCGTGGGGTTGCCCTTCTCTGTGATGTCAAGTAACATGGGATGTGTCCCCACCCAAAACTTCAGAAAATCCAAATTATCCTAACCTTTGTTTGTCTGTGAGTGCTGAACAATGTATAAATCAGGTTGATCATGCAGTTAATGAGCTGCGTAGGTTTTCCTACTCTTTAGTTGGACGCTTAATTCCTTTTAACCTGCTTCATCCTTAATGACCAATCCCTGTGTTTGTTGAAAAGTTATTTGGTGATTTAAAAGCAAAATTTACAACTTCCTAATGAAGTGTGGCCCGCAAATCCACAGTAATGCATTCAGGTCCAAAGACTGGGTAAGGTCAAGCAGACATTTCCTTGAAGCGATTATTCTTCTGCTAATGTGGTTCTGGTAACAGCCAGCCCTGTTCTCTAAGGTAACGTGGCAGCTTTGTGCTGATTTTGCTTCTGTGGCCTTTTGCCCTTAGGTCAGGTTAAGAGATTTGTTTTCACGGCTTAAGCAGCCATTTGGGAAGACCTTTTAGAAAATGGGAGGAAATAGAATGGGTTAAGAATGTGAATAGATGAATAGACAATTCATGTAATCTTACAGAATAAACATATAGAATGATGTTCAACCCCACTGATAATAATGAGATACTGATTATAATAAAAAAAATTAAAGCTGAAAGTGAATTGTGGTGAAGTCTTTGTAAAAGTGGTATGCTTAGAGATTCCTAGAGCAATGGAAATCAACCCATCTTTTTTGTAAAATAATTAAATATCCAAGCACAGAAAGAGCCATAAAAATGTTCATATGCTTTGAGCCTTATCTTCTCTCCTGGAAATCTATACCAAGAAAATAATTGAAAAGGCTGAAGTAATTTATATATCAAAATGTATTTAATAACAGAAAGCAGTGGGAGCACCCTACTGTGTTCAATACTAAGTCTATACTTAAGGAAGTTAGGGGATATGAGGCAGCCATGATAAACAGGATCAAACCTTTCTTAGCATGGAAATGGTAAACACGTACTATGAAGTGAAAGACATACCTCAGAAAATAACAGGTTGACTTGAAAGGGTGTAATGATTGGAAGACCAGGCAAAGAATAGAAGTCAGTTGGTGTGGGGGGATGCCACGTGGGCTTTTATTAATAAAGAAAATACTATCTGTGGAACTTTTCACAGATTTTTATTTTAAATCCTGGTTATAAATTATAAACTGCTTTGTCTATAACTTACTGACTAGAAAACTTGGTCAAAATTATATTAGAGTTGTGGTCTACAAATGATTGCTTAACTTCACGTCCGCCTAACTTCATATTTCTGGTGATAAAGCGTTTTATAGGGAGGAAGGGCTGCAAGGAGATAGGTCTGGGTCCTTCTCCTTTTATGTTAATTATGGTCAGAGGTAGACCTGAGGGGTTCATGTGACCCTACCCATCTTGGACGATACTCTTTTCATTTGAGAGCTTCTTTTGGTCTGAATTAATATATACCAGTTGATTGTGTGAAAATCGGTAAAACAATCATTTTATTTTGAAGAACAAATAAGATGTAGGAATGATGTGAATTAGTAAAAAGCTATGAATGAATGTCTGAATTACAACTGCTATTTCTTAGCCAGGGGGCAAGTGCCATTGAGTACCCAGAAATAAGCTTTCAAAACGAGGTTTCTTATCAAGTTACTTGAAAATGCATAATTTATCTAATTTTGTGAATCACCCTGTTGGTGTGTATGTACAAGTGTTTGAGACCAAAGTAGGAAAGGACACCATGGAAACAACTAGAACTTTTTAGGGACTAATTCAACAAGGAATGTCGCTGAAGAAGTGAAGAGCCAATGAAGCCCCTTTCTGCTCCACCTCCATCTCCCACCCTGCAGCTCCCACCCACTGAAAGGTTCTCAGCTTCCACTGAATGGGGTGAGGGTACAAGAGAGGACTAACTCATTGACTCTTCTGGGTGATGGAGAGAGTCACCAACTGCTTGCCTGAGGAGAAAACAACACCCAGAGAGTGTCCTGGTGCCATTGCAGAGTCTTTGTCTTCATCTCAATATTGATTTGCTTAGAAAATTACTTCAGTGTGTCTGACTCCCGTGTGTCAGGAACAATGGTGGGAAAAAATGCTCGTGTTCCCCGAATTCAAGGACTTCACATAAGAGGACTAGACACAGAGAATAAGTGACTATGCAGGTATGTAACTTTATATGATCTCCATGTATGAATGTATAATATGACACATGTGTGAGGTTCATAGAAGGAGGTATGAACATTGGGACTTTAGTGCTATGAAGGAAAAGGCCGGATGCTAGGAGAAGAGCGACAGAGACCACAGCCATTCAGGTGTCATGGATTAGCAGGCAGAAGCCACCCTACAGCGTCCCCATTTATTTTTTATTTATTTATTTATTTTATTATGTTATGTTAATCACCATACATTACATCATTAGTTTTTGATGTAGTGTTCCATGATTCATTGTCCGTGTATAACACCCAGTGCTCCATTCAATACGTGCCCTCTTTAATACCCATCACCAGGCTAACCCATCCCCCCACCCCCCTCCCCTCTAGAACCCTCAGTTTGTCCCCATTTATTTTTAACTGAGGACATAAAACATTAATAGCAGCAAGGAGCTCCCCTGAGCCAAAGCAGCTGCTGTCTGGCTTTTCCTGGTCCCCTGGTTCTCCTGTGCAGTGGGCTGCTGGTGACACTTTTGATGCAAGTAAAGTCCTTCCAGAGTTGAGACAAAAGAGAACGCTTTGCCACACTGGAACTGTCCTATTAAGCATGGGGCTTACATCACCTTTCCACTTACCTCTGTCTTCTCTGAGCTTCTCTTTGAGGGATCGTTGGCAATCATCGAACCAATTCAACACCAGCAAGGCCAGGTCCCCATCAGGGGACATGGCAAAGGCACAGCCCAGGTGTTCTTGAGCAGCCTCTCTACCATGGATGCTCTTTCCCTGCAGAGACCTAATTTGATTGGGCCCTAAGGAAGGGCAGCTCTGTAGAGGTGACATCTAAATTTAGATCTGAAGGACAAGGGAAAACATCTCTGACCTGCCAGTACTGGGGAGTCTTCTCTTGCTCCCTAATGAGAGGAAGTGAGCACCGTAAGGGTGACAAGAAGCCCAGCCTGGAGTGGGAGGGCTGAGGCGGGCTGCTTCCTAAATGGAATTTCAAACCTTGTTTGACTGCTGCCAGCTACAGAGTAGTGGCCCATGGAAATCATGTGTTTCTAAGTCACTGGAGTGAGAAGTACTTCTTAGTGTTAAATGCTATTTGTGATGGAAAAGTCTTGTAAAGAATTTGACAGTAGGAGACAGGGTGAGGCAAATCACAAATGTTATATAGTTAAATGGTTTGCAGGATTCTCCAGTATAGAGAAAATGCACAGCATCAGCAATATCTTTATCAGTGATGAATTTTCGTTCAAAGATATAGAATTATAAAAAATTAGATATGTTAGTATATACTGATAATGTAGTTTACAAATTTTTTGCAGCACAAAAATCTTTAGTAATGATAAGAGTAATAAAATATATACATGAGCAGTTTTCTCTTAAAGATAATATTTCCCCTCCCACCCCCAGATCTGCAGCATACTTTTTTTTCCCTATGTCAGGCCCCGGTGAGGTGCATAATTGCTTTTACATTTTAAATTCTTTTCTCTTGCAAGTACTTAGAGTGATTTTTAAAAATTATATTGTGTAACTGATGACTGTTGATGAGTAGCCCCCAGCAACCCATCAAAATAATGCCTCTTAAGGGTAAACAAATGGTCTACTTATATTCACAATATGATCCTCCAGATTGGGTGAATGCTTTAGAAGACCAATAAACAAATCAGTAGGTTGTGAAAAACACAAGGAAGTCTAGTAGTTTTGGCTTGTAATTTTTGTGGCATTTAGTTGTAATAATTGTTGCCGTTTATGCGTTCTTGTCAATTCACTGACATCTGTTGCACCCACCATGTGCGTTTGAAGAGTTCACATATACCTTCACAGTGAAGAATAGGAGAGAATTCAAGGTCAGCGTTAGAATCAGAGAGGAGCTTGGCTAAGACCCTGAACCCATGAACGCGTTCTTACTTATCTTAAATGGTGAGTCTCATTCTGTGTTGCACTTGAAACACGATGAACCCGACCGAGGCAAGAGCAGAATGTGTTGTTGACCCAATCTGCCCCCGAGGGGATTTCCGGGTTCTGTTCTTTAGCCTGGAAAAACCATACAGCAGAGAAGCCCAATAGGCAGTACTTATGGGTTGGATCCTAGTCTCTCATCTAGATAAGAAGAAATGAAAATGTAGAGATTCGATGGGAAGGAAGGAACCCAAGGGTGGGAAGAGGTATCCTGAGTGGGGTGGGGTGGCAGATAAAAAGGAGGGTCAGGTTTCTTTTCGGACACTGTTAGAATGCAATTATTAGGGGCGCCTGGGTGGCTCAGTTGGTTAGGCGACTGCCTTCAGCTCAGGTCATGATCCTGGAGTCCCGGGATCGAGTCCCGCATCGGGCTCCCTGCTCAGCAGGGAGTCTGCTTCTCCCTCTGACCTTCCTCCCTCTCATGCTCTCTGTCTCTCATTCTCTCTCTCTCAAATAAATAAATAAAATCTTTAAAAAAAAAAAAGAATGCAATTATTAGCAGTAGTAATTCTGGCGATTAAGACAATGAATGAGTAAATGAGCCTTTAAAAAATAGCTTTTTTATCCCCTGGATTTCAGAGTTTTCATTACAAAATGCCAGGGTATTATGATCTAACATGAGAATTTCAGTGCCTTTAAGGGTAGAATCTGAGATTCCTCCCTCTTAGGAACACTCATTAAACCACTGTGTGAATTTGGCTAATGAGTCTTCTTCCTACGTCCTCATATTTGTACCTTCTCTGATTTAGGACTCCATTTAGTTTCCCAAGGCTCTGGATTTATAGGCAAGCTTAATTGTTTTCAAGTTTGAGTTTATGTTGGCTGTGTACGGGGCCAAGATCGGGAGCCTTGTTCTGTCTTTAATTTGTGTGCCAGATGCCATTTGTCATTGGGCTCTACATTACTGCTCCTTGCTGTGCGTCATGTGGGTACAGCCAGGACATACTGGGCAGCATGATGCTCTGTCCCTGCTCTGGTAAGGCTTTATGATTACTGTTAATACCTTTCTTCATGTATTTCTTCACTTAGCTAATACGCATAACATTTGTATCAAATGTAGTCATAAACATAGTTGACTGGAAAGCCAATTACGTTTTCCCCACTACTTGTGCAAGAGTCGATTTTAATAAGGCCAAATACAGTGTTCATGAGGACTTGAGGAGGGAGAAAGATTAAATGTGATGAAGGACGCCCAAGAGACCACCTGGAAAGTCACAGAATGGGGAGATTTGTAAAGGATTAAGAAGCAAAACCTGTGCTCTAGCTGATAGTGAGCACTCCCCTTTTCTGTGGACACAGTTTAAAATTCATTCCGTGGAGCCTCCCATTGCTCCACTCAGTCTGCCGTGATGTATCCATTTATAATTTATTTATGCAAATACTTAACACAAATCCCTGGAGACCTGTAGAAAAAGCGCTTATAAAACATTTTAGCGTTTTATCATTTGAAAAGTGATCATTTGCCTGCCCCAATGAAACTTTTTGCTATTCTAGCGAATAGTGAAAATGTTTTAGTGTCTCAGGAATATAATAAGTTGCTATTGTTTACGTCTTATATCCCCTGATACATTATACCTCTGATTGCAAAGATTTATTAATAGTACAAATGAGGGTCTTTATAAAAGATGGACACTGTAAGCTAATCATATTCTTTTTTTTTTTAAGATTTTATTTATTTATTTGACAGAGAGAGACAAAGCAAGAGAAGGAACACAAGCAGGGGCAGTGTGAGAGGGAGAAGCAGGCTTCCCGCTGAGCAGGGAGCCCGATGCTGGGCTCCATCCCAGGACACTGGGATCGTGACCTGAGCCGAAGGCAGATGCTTAATGACTGAGTCACCCAGGCACCCAGCTAATCATATTCTTACAAAACAAAAATCTTTTCTAGGTATTTTGATTGTAGTAGGAAACAGGAAATTGTGCATTAATTGGAGATATAGCTAATGAATATGTCTAGTTTGCTTTCACCTACTTTGGTTTATTTTTGTTTGTTGTTTGTTTTCCTAATCTGTTTTCCCCATGCTAACAGTCTACCTATAGTCTTCAGTGGAAAAAAACAGAATACGTTATTTGACCCATAAATTGCCCATGTAAGGATGGGCAATTTACAGATAAATCTGGGCTGTGCATAAAATAGTGAGACAACTTTTCAAAGTTGATGTTGGAGAGGTGTGGGATCATTACACGTTTAATTATTTTGATCTCTGCTAACACTAACACGTTCGCTCTAGATGTAAGTATACTATTACTTACACAAATATGTATTATGTACAATACACAGAACAAATATGAAAGGTTCTAAAATCAATGTCTTTGTGAATGAAAATCAGCTAGCTGATTTCAGGAAAGTTTATATCCCTCTTTTATATTGTATGAGTGGGTCTTAAGGTGAATGGTAAAAGAAAATGAGGAATCATCTGGGAATTAAGTAGACCTTAGCAATATCAATTCATGCCAGACTCTTCCTAATCTGTAGCAATACATCTTATGGGGAAAGAGGACACCAGACAGAGCCTGTCATACTGCTGCGTGGTGTGGGTGTGTATCTTGATGCGGTGACATCCTCATGGTTCTACTGGGTTAGAGCCCCGGGCACACAGTGTCTGCTCTAGGGAAGCACTTATGGGGAGTCTTGGCACTGCAGGATCGGCAGCCTCTAATACAAATCCCAAGGTAGTTTACAGTTTTCTGTAGACTGGGACAAACCTGTGAAACCTGAGCTGTGAAACCCTCAGATTGTGTCTTTGCAGAAAGACCCTTTCCTCTACCTCGTGGCCACCTTTAGTTGTATCCTTGGCTCTCAGCAGCTTGAACTGCTAATGACTTAAGATGAGCTGCCCCTGGAGGACCTCTTACATTTAGATAGAGACCTACACTTATGGAGACTTTTGCATGCGATGCTTTCCTGGCCTAGACTATTCTTTTCCC
Organism: Leptonychotes weddellii; assembly: GCF_054177405.1. Taxonomy (NCBI): domain Eukaryota; kingdom Metazoa; phylum Chordata; class Mammalia; order Carnivora; family Phocidae; genus Leptonychotes; species Leptonychotes weddellii. The sequence continues at coordinate 9,904,469 of NC_138375.1, read as the reverse complement.
CTCCAGGAAACATAGCCAAAGTTTTCGTGGAAGCATCTTGCTACTATGGGGACCTCATGTTAAAAGGACAACTCTGCATCTCATGTATGGAGACCCTGACAGATGCTGGAGGTTCAAACCTATCCTGGCCTATTTCAATAGAATTATTATTACTACTATTTTGTTCTAAAACGAGAAGGTCATGAATGTCAAAACCAAATGGCACCCTAGGATGATAGTTGTAAACCTGGAATCTCCTGGCCTGATCAATCACTCCATGTGGTCATATTATTTGGGCTCCAACCAACTCACTAAAGGAAGCTCTGTTAACCATGAGCATCTTTATTTATTTATTTATTTTTAAATTCAATTAGCCAACATATAGTACATCATTAGTTTCAGATGCAGAATTCAGTGATTCATCAGTTGCCTATAACACCCAGCGCTCATCACATCACGTGCCCTCCTTAATGCCCATCCCCCAGTTACCCCATCCCCCACCCCCACCCCTCCAGCAACCTTCAGTTTCTTTCCCATAGTTAAGAGTCTTTCATGGTTTGTCTCCCTCCCTGATTTCTTCCTATTCTGTTTTCCCTCCCTTCCCCTATGGTCCTCTGTGCTGTTTCTTATTTTCCTCATATGAGTGAAACCATATGATAATTGTCTTTCATGAGCATCTTTATACATAATCATGACACTAATCATAGGCACAGAGCCTATTCTGTGACAAAACGTTTATGGGAAGAAGTCAGAGTTCTAAGTGAGGATGCTAATACCCATGCCTCCATATCAAGCCCTTACTTCCAGCCCTGCTCAGCAGAAGGTTCTAGTTTTCCCACCTTTACCATCTATTTACCCAGCTCAAATCACCTGGTGGTGGCTCTCATCATCTGGGGCACAGTAGGAATAGGAATGTGAGTAACTCTAGTCTCTGGAGGTCCTGCCTGGAACACTTCTTCCCTGAGATGCTCCCTGTCCCAGCTGGCTGCCTGGGCGTACTCTTTCTTAACCACTCTTATGGCTGGAAGATGGCAGGGTGACCAGAGAAAGAGGGGCATTTGGAGCCCACAGATTGGTTCAGACCCACAGATGGAATCTACCTCTTACCAGAGGATAAATTTGGCGGAGTTGATTAGCATTTCTGAGGCATTGTTTCCTCATCTGCAAAATGGGTACACAGTACCTTCCATGTGAGGCTGTTCTGAGGGACAACAGTGATAGATAACCAGAAAGTGCCCAGGACCAGAGGGGTCAGCAAAGGGGAGTTCCTCTCCTCTACCTGTTACAGGTCAATTCACATAAGGAGGAGTGGGGCAGGCTGCCATCACCCGGCCTGAGGGCATTCTAAGGAGGTGAACCTGAAGGTCAACAGGTGCCGTCCTTCTACATAAGCCATTACGCCCAACTTTAGCTCTGTCAATGCCATTCCCTCCTTGTTTTCAATTTAAAAGAGAACTGATTTCTTGGGGTTTCTTTTGTCCTTATTGTTTTGCTGTGAGTGTGTTTGTAAGTCAATTCCAATGCAAAGTTTGCAATCTCTACAATTTCTCTGTGCATGGTGTGTCATAAATATACTAATGTATACTAATATGCCATTAAATGCTGATGTCTGGTGCTGTTACTCATGCTGTAGTTGTCAAACAATACTGCTCTCTCTTTGTCCTTGCCTGGACTAGTGCGACAGATTCTTTATTTCATTCACCAAGCAGTGGTGAAATGACAAAAGGGAGAAGTAAAATGGACAATAGAAACTGGGTTGCAATCAAAGTTACTAGTTTCAGGTATTTTTAAAAAAACCTTAATTTGTAGGGCACCTGGAGGGCTCAGTTGGTTGAGCGTCTGCCTTGATTTTGGCTCAAGTCATGATCTCCGGATTGGGAGATGGAGCCTCCATGTCAGACTCTATGCTGAGTGCGGAGTCTGCTTAAGATTCTCCCTCTCCCTCTGCCTCTCCCCGACTGGTACTCCTGCACGCTCATGCTGTTTCTTTCTCTCAAAAAACCCCCAGACCCTTAATTTGTTAAAATAAAGTTTTGTTTTGTTTTTTTAACCTGGCTGTACATTAGAGTCATTTGGGGACCTTTAAAAAACAGTTGCTACCAGAGCTTCACCACAGTCTGATAAAATCAAAATATCTAGGGGAAGAAGCTGGGCCTCCCATTAAAGCAGTGCAGATCCAGAACCACTACTTGCAAGTGTGAACGATTGCAGACTACTAATGCTCATTAATAAAGCAGTGGGGAAACTTACATTTGTGGTTTAAGTAGCTTAGCGCAATTACATAACTGGAGAGTCAGGATGGTAAAAAGTACTTTTGAAATATAATATTAGAATGTTTATTGCATTTTAAAAATGTTTCTCCTATTTTTTTATTTTTAGTTTATTTGAGAGAGAGTTAGAGAGAGAACAAGCATGAATGGGGGAGGGGCAGAGGGAGAGGGAGAAGCAGGCTCCCCGCCGAGCAAGGGGCCTGATGCCGGACTTGATCTGCACTGCTTTAATGGGAGGACAAATTGACAATTAAAAATTATATATATTTAAGGTGTAAAACTTAATGAGTTGGTATTTGTACACATTGTGAACAATCACCACAATCAAGTTAGTGAATGTATCCATCACCTCACAGAGTTAGCCTCTTTTTTGTGCCTGTGGGAAGGACTGCTATGAAAGTATACCACCTGTGTGTTTATTCTTTATTAGAAGTGTGGCATGATGCTATCAGTGCTCTTAGATTTTAAAATGCACTCAGATCACGTGGGGATCTTGTTACAAATGCAGATTACAATCAGTAGGGCTGGGATGGGGCCTGAGGCTCTGCATTTATTTATTTATTTATTTATTATTTATTTAGAGAGCGTGTGCGTGGGGGAAAGAGCGGACAGGGAGGGAGGAGGGAGAAAGAATCTCAGGCAGACTCTGTGCTGAGCGTAGAGCTGGTCGCAGGAATCCATCTCAAGACCCTGAGATCATGACCTGCAGGAAACCAAGAGTAGGAAGCTTAACCGACTGAGCCACCCTAATGCCCCTAATTCAGTCTTCTTTTTAGTATAATCAGATAACCTCTGTCTTTTAATTGGGGTGTACCGACCATTTATATTTCATGTAATTATTGATATGATTTGATTTAAGCCTTCCATCTTACTACTTGCTTTCTACCTGTTCCATCTCTGTTCCTTTTCTTCTGCCTGCTTTTGCATTGAGTATTGTTTATGATCCCATTCGATCTCCAATATTGGCTTATTAGTTAAAGGTCTTTCGTTTTCTCTCCTGGTTTGAAGGATTTCTAGGGTGACTGATGCCCAGTTGGCCTTACTCTTTCCTTCAGCTTAATGAAACATGATACAGGCTTCTTCCTGACTCTGGGCCTCTGGACCTCCCTTTTCATAGAGCGTTACTTTAGAAAACTTGTAATTATAAATCCTGTTTCTGCCCCCTTGAGATACCAGTCTTTCTCAAGGACTTGGGAGCCATCCCTTTGAAACGTGACCATCAAGAAAGGTAGGGCCTCTGTCTCCCAGTCTCTGTGGGAGGAGCCTGACTTCAATAAGCAACAATTAGCAAACTCATATGGCCCAAGTACATTGATGAACTGCTCTCAGTGTCCTCTAACTTTTCCATTAGCTCAACCCAGTGTTTAAAGATCCTCTGCCTTTCGTTCCAATGGAGTTGAATTCAGTCTCTTTCCCCTATTGCTGTAGTCTTGAATAAAGTCTTCCGTGCTGTTTTTAACAAGTGTATAGTGCAATTTTTTCTTTGAGAAGGGTTTACAAAATATGTCTTTGCTTACCACAGCCTGCTTTTAAATTATATTATTTGTGTATAAGAACCTTATGACCCTTTCTGCCATTATTGTTACCCAATTTACCTTTACTCGTGTTATAAGTCCCATGATACATTGTAACTAATTTTGTCTTAGCTATCTTTTAGAATGATTAAAACCAGAAATATCTTTTTATATTTACCTAACTTTTTCCATTATCTTCACTCTTCTTTGTATAGATCTAAGTTTGCATCTGCTATCTTACTTCTTTTGCTTGATGAACTTATTTGAGGACTTTCTGAAGAACATTTCTGCTGGCATATTTTAGCGTTTGTTGTCCAGAAAAATCCCTATTTCATCTACTTTTTTTCATTGTGTATAGAATTCTGGGTTGTCAGGTTTTTCTTTAAAACTCCATTTTACATATGGTTAAATTTGAAAAACAAACTGTGATAACCAAATAACCCATTTGCATTTTCCACTTCTGTCAGGGATGGTAGGTAGGGTGCTTTCTGGTAAAACCTGGTACTCTCTGATGTGAAAAGCTGAATACAACTCAATCCTGCCTCTTCCAGCCTGGAGGGCACTGAGGGCATCAGATGCCCTCTGGGTCAGTCACTCCCTGCACTACAAAAATTGCTTCACTGAAAATTCTGGAAGTGTTTAGGAAAGGTGAAAGATTAGTGTAGGCCAGTGAAGTATAACAAACAAATGTCTCTTCCATTTTAGGTCTCTGTCTCATAAAAGTTATAATTTTCTAGTTTATCTGGCATTTTCTCATGGTGAGAACAGGGACAACTTTCTTCAAAACTTTCTACATTTTACATAAGAGCAGAATATAGGGTTTTTCTAATTTCCAAAAATAAAATCTCATTGTTAATATGCCCTCTGTCTCTTTGTGCTTTTGGTGATGGTCAGGACCTTTCTTTCAGCAAAGAGGAAATAATTTACTCTGTAAAATGCTTAGCTTTCAGGGTGTTTGCAACCTCGCTTGTATACATATGAACACTTTACTTAAACCAGTTGCGTTCATTTCCTAGGAGTGCTGAAACAAATTATTACAAACGTGGCAGCTTAAAACAAAGGAAATATATTCTCTCACAGTTCTGGAGGCCTGAAGTCAAAAATCAGGGTGGCAGCAGGCTGTGCTCCCTGTGGAAGCTCTAGGGGAGGATCCTTGTTTGCCTCTTCCAGCTACTGGTGGCTGTCAGCTTTCCTTGGCTCTGGCCACCTCACTCCACTCTCTGCCTCTTTTTTTTTTTAAATTAATTTATTTATTTGAGAGAGAGAGTAGGGGGAGGGGCAGAGGGAGAGAGAGAGAATCCCAAGCAGACTCCCCACTGACTGTGGAGCCCCATGCGAGGCTTGATCCCAGGACCCCAAGATCATGACCTGAGCCAAAATCAAGATGCAGATCCTTAACTGACTGAGCTCCCCAGGTGCCCCTCTCTGACTCCTTCTTACACCACCTTCTCCTCTGTATGTGCATCGAATCTCCCTGGGTCATTCTCTTATGAAGACACTTGTAATGGCATTTAGGGCTCACCCAGATAATCCAGAATAATCTCATTTCAGAATTCTAAGTGGACTCACATCTGCAAAGACCCTTTTTCTTTATAAAGTAACATTTACAGGTTCCAAGTATTAGGACCTGATCTCTTTGGGTGGGAATATTCAGCCTACTGCCCCAATGTTATTTTACTTTTATTGTATGCAAACTTTTCTTGAACATCACTGTTCCTGAGGGTTAGTAGAGAGTTCCAGAGGCATTCCATAGCTGAAAGGAAGACCAGTATGCAGGGTTCTTTGATTTGGGGTTTTTGATAGATAAGAACCATCGTAATAAAGCTAATATTTACTGAATATTTACAGTGTGCTAAGCCTGAGACAACAGTTTTAAAGACTGGCTACTAGAAAGATAGTGCTAACACCAGCAGCACTGAAATACCTGGGAGCCTATTAGAAATGCATGATCACATCTGCTTGGGCAGGATCTGCATTTTAGCAAGATTCCTACTGATTTGCCTGAGCATTACGGTTTGAGAAAGTTGTTTTCCGTATTAGTGTATTTAACACTCATCATTATTATTGTAGGCATTATTGTCACCTGTTTCACAGATGATGAACACGAGACTTAGAAAGTTTGGGTAACTTGCTGAAAGCCACTTAATTAGCAGGGGTGGATCCTATAATCTAGGCTAGATCTGCCTTTCCCACCTGCTCCCATTAACCCTCTCTGATGTCTTGCCTTTTCATTCAGCAAACGATGGCTGCTGACTCACTAGAAACACAGGGAAAGCTACTTTCTGGCAGCTCTTGTAAGTACCAGGAGTTTCTAGTGTACTCCAGGCTTCTCCATGCTGGTCAGTTACTCAGTACAGCCCTGTGGGGCTCCCTGAAAAAAGCATTTCTGGATAGTATCAATCCTAGATAAATTCTGTAGATCTGCTGAAAGGAACAGTTAGTCAATCGCTTGAGCGTTGGTTAATGAAATGACTTTTATTTTGCAGAAAATGAAAATGCCAATTAGAATCGAGACAAGAGTATAACCTTTGTCATCTGCCTCCTGCTCATTTGCATAGGTGAAAAAACAGACAAGGAGGCACTGCACACAAGAGAGTGATTTCTTGTTTGTGGTCTATGAACACAGTTACGAGGGCTCTGTGGCACTTTCTGTCTCTCAACAACTTCGTGTTGACTGATTTAAATGAATCACTTCTCAGGAAGTGATATTAGGTGGGATGCTTCTTGGTGACATGGGTGTTCCCTTTGCTGTCCTTTGAGCATCAGAAATGGTTTTCATTGCAGACCTCCTTCCATCGTAAATTGTGGTCACGAATTCTCCACATCATGTTTATTAGCAAAAACTCTGTTCTTCAAACAAATATTCTTGAGGAATTATCAATCCTTATTTGTAAACATTTTATTTTAGACTTATTTTTTTCCTCAAGGATGACAGTAGGGAAAAAACTCTCTCTGCCAAGTTAGCTTATAGGTGTTTTACCCACCGTGTCTCATGTATCCAGAACAACCCTCTGAGGTTAAAAAGTATTATCGTCCTTTTACATAAGAGGAAATGGAGATGATAAGACGTTCACTTTGCCACAGGCCAAGGTGACACAACAAGTAAATGGTAGAGTGCTCCCGGCTGCATGCTCATATACATTCCCTGTGTGCTCAGGATTCGGTCCCGTATCCCCTTCATTAATCTGAGCTAGTCCTTATCAGCTTGCCCTGAAAGTCAGCTTGGACACAAACCCTTTCTCTATCAGTTACTCCTTGACCTTCAGGTTCACTCAGGGTCGAAGAGCCTACACGGCTTATTTCTCAGACATGCTTTGGCCTCGCGGAGTCTCAGCCGCAGGTTGCTTGTTAACTCTAGGAAAAATAATCTTAGGATCTCTCATTCAAGACAAAGGCTGTTTTTACATTGTGATAGAGGAAAAGAAGACAGTTGCAATGGTACCTGTCATTAAAATATAAAATCCCAGATGACGAAACATTTTTCGATCGAAGACATTCCTGTGAGTTCAGCTCACTCCTCATTCACATACAGTTGTTTACTGTTCACAGAGTTTTCTCAGATTTGAGATATAGAGAATCTTTATTAAAGAGTGTTTATCTTTTATACAAAAAGGGTTCACATTGAACAAAATGAGTACACAATTTTTGGAGACATTGCTGATGATGAGAATGACAGATTCCTCCTGGAATGGCTTGCTGCTGGGGTAGAGCTGAGGCTTTGATGTATTATGAAGTGAGCCCACAGCCAAGCAGTTTAGAATACTTTTCCACTGCTGAGAAGATTCATATTGAAAGATGGGGAAATGATCTTACAGCAGAAATCACAGTTGAAAGTTCACCTTACTCCTATTCCCCTAGGTATGCAAAAATGTGATGTGAATTAAATCACCCAGAAAGGAAAAAGAACACACACATTTATCTGAGGCAAGCAGCATGAATCTATATGCTCTGCAACTCATTGTTAAGACGTATTTGGAAGCCATGTAGCAAGTTAAGAAAATGAAACTAAGACCAAGTTCTTTTGCCATTAAGCTTTTAGTATAATTTGGGCAATAATTCTATTATCCATTTTTGAATTTATAATAAGAATTGCAACCTGGCTGGTTTTTCCGTGTCCCTGAAGATTCCGTTAAAACTAGCTTAAATCCCATCTTACTTGCAGTGTGAAGCCCAATGTTTCCTGCAGTTTATCAGATGATTCTTGGTTACTTATGGCTCAGTCAACTCTGGCTTTGATTTCCTGATCTTCTGTTTAGTACCTGTACCCAGTGCTTTCTTCTCCATCTCTGTAGTTTTTTTCCTTAATTTTTCCAACACCGTTTGCAAATGGCTGCTGAGTACAGTAGATTTTTGCTGAAGAGTTGGGTTATATGGTGGTAGAGTAACAAAGTACAGCGTACATCAGAAATTAAAATCAAACAGATATTGCTGCTATAAAACATGTTTTAGCCACATTTCTACCATACCTACTTTCCTGCCTCCCACCAGTCTTCTCACTCAGCACTTCAACCTTCTAATTCCAATCGATTTCTGACATTATTTCTTTGAATATATTTCTCCTCTCCTTCTGGTACTTCCATTATGCATATGTTGGCCTGCTTGCTGATGCCCACATTTCTCTGAGGCTCTGTTCGTTTTTCCTAATTCTTTTTTCTCTTTGTTCTTCAAATTTCACCATCTCTATTGATCTGTTTTCAAGTTTGTGGATTCTTCCATCAGAGCAATTTGCTTTTGCACTCTGTTAAAGGTTGAATTGTATGTATAAGGTCCTAAACCTCCAGTAGCACAGAATGTTACCTTATTTGGAAATAGACTTGTTGCAGATGTTATTAATCAAATTAAGATGAGGTCATGGTGGAATAGGGTGGGCCCTTAGCCAATTTGTATGATGTCCTTATAAAAAGGGGACATTTGAGCACAGATGCATGCACACAGGGAGAACATCACGTGAAAGTGAAGGCAGGGATTGAGGTGATGCAGGAGAAGTCAAGGAACAGATTGCCAGCCAACCACTAGAATCTAGGAGAGAAGCATGGAGCAGAGTGCTCCCTCATGACCCTCAGAAGAAACCAACTCCATCGACACATTGATCTCAGACTTCTAGCCTCCAGAACTGTGGGACGATAACTTCTGTTGCTTAAGCTTCTCAGTTTGTGATATCTTGTTGAGGAAGCCCTAGCAAATGAATACACACTACTATAGTAATGATTTTTTCTCATTTTAGCATTGTGCTTTTCAACTCCATAATTTCTGTTTGATTCTTTTAATAATTTCTATCTTTTTATTAATATCCTCTACTCGATGAATTTTTTATGAATTTTGATACCTTCCTTTAATTTTTTAAATAGGGTTTTCTTGATTTAACATGTTTTCAGTAGCTGCTTTGAAGGCTTTGCTTGTAAAGTCCAAAATCTGGATCCCCTCAAAGGCAATTTCTATTGCTTGCTTTTTTCTTCTGGGTCGGTTAAATCTCCTATTTCTTTGCATGTCTTATAATGTTTTTCTTGAAAACTGGACAATTTTAGATAATAAATTGTGGCAAATCTTGATACTGACTCCACGCCTCCCCCACAGGGCTTGTTTTTGTTGTTTGTTTTGTCATTTGTTTATTTGTTTAGAGACTTGGCTGAATACATGCTGTGAAGTCTTTTTGCTCATGAGTGTGTAGGCTCTGAAGTCCCTGCTTAGATTTTTTTTTCTGTCCCGGTTTTTGTCTTTTAGTGTAGTTACCTAGGGTAGTTCCTGAGTGAGCTCCTGAGTCATTGGACAAAGGCTGTGCTTGAGCTTCCCAGCCAGATAGTATTTCCTGATTGTATATATGTAAGGCTTTATCATAAGCTTGGAGACTGCTTTCACAGTTTAGGGATTTTATGGTTTTGTTCCACATTCAGTCAGTGTCTAAACATTTGCAACTTCCCTCTCTAGTCACCTCTGAGAGGGTGCAGTCTTGAGCATGCACACAGTTTTCCAGATCACCAGGAATGAGTGCCATTTAATTTTAATTCAAGCTTCCTAGAAGTTGTCTCTGGGTCAGAATAGCTTATTTTTTAATCAGTATTTGGTCAGATGTAGAACCTTGTAAGCCTCTTGAGCCATAAAGGCTTCTGCCCTTTACTGATGCTTCTCTGTGTGACTTAGGGAATACTTTCAAGTTTATCCCACATCCTGCTCTGATTGCTCCTGAGTGGTTGTAGTTTGTTCTTTGCACACCGTCATTCCAATACCCAGAGTTGAGGCCCTTGCATTTTCCTTCACTGTCTCTTTCCTTGGCTTCTTTGTTAACCTTCTGTGCTCTTCCATTTTATTTGTTGCACTATCATGGAACTTAATTACTTACCGCCAATATCTGCATTGCTTTTTACACTTTGGTATGCAGTTCTTCATGCTCTGTTCCAAATAAATAGCTTAACTGTGTGTGTGTGTGTGTGTGTATTAGCTCATGTAATCCTTAAGCAACCACATGATACTGGTATTTTAGCTTTTCCATTTTATGCATGGGTCACTGAGACTTGTTCAAGGTCATGTGGATGGCAAATGGAATACCATGAGTCTGGCTGCCATACTGCCTCTCATGATGGATGACTGGACTCAAACCATCTTGAAAGAACGCCCCCCCCCCCCCAAGACAGCAGCTTCCTGGGATGAGGGAACTGTAGGCTGTGAGGGAGAAGAGCTGAGTAGGGCTATCGCAGAGGTCAGGAAGGAGGGCATTGCCTAATGAATAGAGGAGAAGAAAAGAGTGAAAGAATGAACCACACTCTTGCCCACTGGAGGCATGTGGATAATGGGTTAGGTCTGAGTAGAGGAAGAGGAGAAGTTTTTAATTCAATATAGTATTAGACCCTAACTCTAATGACTGAATCACTGGGATTCAAGAAGGCAACATTTAATTTCTCTCTTCCTTGTCTGATTTCTGTTTGAATCAACTGATGGATTGATTCAAAAGTTGGACAGAGGGAAATTTAAAACACATCATTGCTTTAACTTTTTACAAATAAAGCTGGTTGGAGAATGAGGGTTCTCTTTTGCACCACATAGCTTTGCCAAACATTATTCCAGAATTAACTTGCCCACTTAGTCACAGGCAGTATTGAGCAACTGCTATTCAAGAAGTAATGAGGGAGGCAGAAGAGACAATTGAGGGCTTCCTTCAGTGGATGTTCTTCCACCTGGACATATGAAGAGTGCAGAATAAGTGCCCTTAATAGTTACCTGAATGAAGTTGTTACAACAAAATGACTAGAAAATGATGGATTCTTCCTCAAATACTGGCAAAAGGCAGGGACAAGAATGTGGACAGAGTATCTTTGAGAACAGTGGTTGGTGTAAAATAAAGCATTCTCTGAAACCCAGGAGCTCAGCCCATTCCACATATCAGGGATATTTGCACACGAGATCCTTTGTACTCTTCTCTCATATGAAGGGAGAACACACAGCACTAACTTGTTTCTATAGTCTCTTCTCATTTATATTTCACTTCATTATTTATTTATGCTATTTATGCTTTCCCCCATCCCAGTTCTCCTACTGATTGCAATGCTATTCAAGTTAATCTTCATAAATAAATTATTCCAACAATGGATTAAGTAGAAATTAGTTGACATAATTGTGCATCTGTTTTGGTAACTACAGAATATGATGTTAAGTATTTTATGCTAACATAAGCTCTCAGTTTCTCTGATCATTAAAATTCTCTAAATAATAATAAATCACAACCTCCACATTATCCTTAAGGTTTCCTTAAAGTCCATGAATTTCAACAGAGAGTTATGAAGGGAAAGGAAGAGAGTTCTTAGCTAGACTCCTGTATTGGATACAACAGAATGGAAAACACACACATTCAGCTTCCTTTCTT
>NC_138375.1:9823657-9892351 GCF_054177405.1 Leptonychotes weddellii | reverse complement strand
TTCAGCTTCCTTTCTTAATGAAAGTATTTTTCACTCCCATCAGTGGGCCATTTTTCTGCCTTAATTTTGAGGGATTTCCCAATACAGCAAGATTGGATATAGCCATTTAAAGCAATTCAACCCTTGAAAATAGGTAATTCCCTTCCATTCCATAATTCAAAATAATTTTTGGGTTCAAATACCATCCCAAGGCTGAAACAATTTATTTCAAAGATGTGTAGCATAGGGAGAATTCTTGATCATTGCCTTTCCCTTTCTCATCTTTCATCATCTTTCCTACTGTCTACCTTTCCCCCTTGAACTCTTCTCCCCTCCCCCTCTCCCTTCACCCCTTTAGCAGATTCAGACTTACTAGATCTTTAGTTCCTAAGACCCTGAGAAGGGAGTCTATTCCCCAAGATTTCCAACAAAGTCTTTGGAAGACTTTGCCTGGGCTGGCTCCAGTTACATGCCCATGAATGTTAAGTGGTGTGAAGGATGTGGCTCTGATGGGCCAGGTTTGGTTTTGGTCTAGAACTGGAAGGTAGGGTGATGAGTCATGGGCACTGAGCAATAGGAAGGAATGGTTCCTGAAAGCATTAGAGGTTTTCTCTTACTAAAAAAAGGAAGGAAGGATCACTGACAAGAAAGAACAATAGAATATCTCTACAGTTTGTGTGTGTGTGTGTATCCCCATACCTGTTTACCTAAGTGATATGCTAAGAAAGACTTTTCATGATACAAATGTATAATATTTTTTATGTTTTTACAATTATATTTAATGTGATAAGAACTTGTTTTTGGTGTGAAATAGAGCTATCTTTTGAACCTATTTCCCAGAAACTATTGAATAATTTATCATTCCTCAACTGATTTTAATGGATATTGTTTTTGAAATCTAAACTGCCATTTGTACACACAGAGCAAATAGAGGACAGATCACTATTTGCTACAAGGCACTCCATATCATGAGAGCTCTACAGCTTCTCTAGGTAGCCCCCAGGATTGGCTCCCACAGCCCCTTAAAGTATTGGTCTGTGGATCCTAGTAGCTAAGAGCTCAACTTGAAATCTCCTGTCCCAGCAGACCAGTGTCATGGCAACATTTGGATAGCCAAGGACATTTTGTTTTTTATATGTTCATTTCTTTATCCATGGGTTATTAAAAAATATATGTATATAATTGTGCAGCACACACTCATATTCTTCAACTTAAAATAGACATATGTATAAGCTTTTTGACCAATTCCAGAAAATCATGTCTGTTGGGAGCAAAGATTATTTCTTTTAGATATTTTAAGACATAAGAAATTAATTTAAAATACAAATATTAGGTAGATATTTTACGATGGAAATAGCACTAGGTATAAAATCAGAACACTCCTACTCACTATCTACTTGACCTTGGGCTGGTTACCTAATTTCTAAGCATGGGTTTCCTCATCTATAAAGTAAGGGTAATACTGTGACTTACAAGGTTATTTGGAGATTAAATGAGACTTATTGAATATCCATTACCAATCTGGCAGTATGCTAACATGGCTAAGTCAATGCTTAATTAGTTCTAACTCATCTTTAGAGCCTGCAAAATTGCCCTCACATATTGCTATAGCCAAACTCTCTCAAAATAGCAAACAACTGCACATTGCTTAGTTGCATTAATAAAACATTCGGTACATCTGTTTAGTGCTATCTATGGTGCTAGTCAAATCCAAGTCCATGAATTCCAAGATTTAACGGAGGACAAATAAGTTGACAAAATTGTAACTGCCTGGCTCGTAGTAGAAGCTTCTCAAGTGTATGTTATTTTATTTTATTTATTTATCTTTAAATTTTATTTATTTATTTGACAGAGGGAGAGAGAAAGGCAGGCAAAGGGAGAGGGAGAAGCAGGCTCCCCGCCGAGCAGAGAACCCATTGTGGGGCTTGATCCCAGGACCCCGGGATCATGACCTGAGCTGAAGGCAGACGCTTAACCGACTGAGCCACCCAGGAGCCCCTCAAATGTATGTTGTTTTAAAATGCAATCAAGACAATTGAAATAGGTGTTGAAAAATGTGGTATACTATCAGCAATACGTATCTGGCTGTACTTCCTATGGACGAATTAGTTTTAAAACTCAAAACAGTCCTGTGTCTGTAGGGTTCATGCAAATAGATTTGTTTTATTTTGTTCTTTTTTTTCCCTCCTATTTTGTAGCTGTTTTGAAACAAGCTTTCCTCTGCCACAACTATCATCTGTTCCTGAAGAGCATTCACAACCTCATTTTCGTGACAGGAATATTCCTGTGGCTTTTGATGGTTACTGGCCAGTGGTCCCTTTACTCTGGGACCCTTCACTGGAGCTGTTTCATTTGTGGAAGGTACCAGCAGCACTACTTAGGTGTTATTTTATATTAAATATACACACACATTCTCAAGGCAAAATTATACATACATTATTTTATATTAAATATACATATACACATTCTCAAGGCAAAATTATAAAAGGTGCTTTTATAATTTTAAATGCAAGTTGGATATGAATGTGAGTTTGGTGTTTTTAGATCTCTTTTGTGGGGTAAAGATTCTAGGGTGGCCCCCAAGATCCCTGCCTCCTGGTGTTCTCTTGTATGTGGGTGGGGCACATTATTTGATTCCAACCAATGGAATGTAGCAAAGGAGATGGGATGTTTGCGATCAGATGTACATGGTTCTGTGGTGGTCTTAATAAAACTGTAGCGCTGTCTTGTGGAGTCTTGTTGGCTTTGAAGAAACAAGCCATGGAGTGAGCTACTTTGTTAGGGAAACACACATGACGAGGAACTCCAGGAAGTCATTAGGAGCTGAGAGCAGTCTCTGTCCTATAAAACAAGAAAATGAGGCCTTTGGTTCTACAGCTACAAGGAAATGAACTCTACCAACAACCTGAGGGAGTGTGGAAGCAGATCCTTCCCCAGTTGAACTCTGGTGAGACCACAGCCAGCCAACATCTTGATTTTAGCCTCAGGAGATGCTGAGTCAGAAGACCTAGCTAAGTTGTGCTTTGACTCCTGACCTCAGAAACTATCTATAGAAACTATAAACAATTAGTAGGTGTTGTTTTAAGATACAAAATTTGTGGTTATTGATTATGCATCAATGCCTTTTCCCCCACATTTGTCACCAGATCATATGCTCCATTGTTAGCATCTAATAAATCAATGAGTTAAAGTAAGGAATGATATTAATCCATAATATAATGCAAATCATTGCTATCATAGGATAAATAGTAAACCCACATTTAAGGGCCAAGGATAGAGTAGATACTGCATGAAGCACTGGCCTGGGATTCAGGTTCTGGGTTCTAGGCACAACTCTGATGTTTCTTGTAATTCCAGTTTCCTGGATCCTCCCTCCACTATCTATACAACTAAAAAATTAAATGTTTAAACTAAATAAATTTTAAGTTCCATTGTGGCTATACATTTATTAACAGCTTTAAAATTATAGCTCTAGGAATTATAGCTTTATTACCTCTAGTTAACTATTAAATAAAACTCTTGTTTGCTTTGGAATTCCCAATGCTCACAAATGCTTGTTTGGAATTAAAAAGGCCTTATTAAATGACTTAAGAGAGCACATTAACTTCTCATTGGAAACCAGCTGATTAATTTACAAAATATTTTTTCATCTCATCTGTTTTTGTTAACCTGGAAGATCTATCAGCAGGAATATGACGATTTAGATATAGCTTGTTAAGTACAGATTTTCTCAATTCATTATTGTATTAAAGAAAAGTGATACCATTTCTTTCCAACCTGAAAAGCTGGAAATGTTTGACCTTTATACATTCCCTACTGAAAGAAAAGAGAAGGAAGGAAGGAAGGAAGGAAGGAAAGAAAGAAAGAAAGAAAGAAAGAAAGAAAGAAAGAAAGAAAGAAAGAAAGAAAGAAAGAAAGAAAGAAAAAGAAAAGAAAGAAAAAGAAAAAAAGAGAAAGGAAAAGGAATAAAAAGTTAATTTGGATTCACACAAGGAGTTTAAAAATTAATTAATCCCATCCATTTTATTCTTTGAAAAAATAGTTCATGTATCACAATTAGAATATGGAATCTTTATTGTCTTATTTGTGTTATATGTTTATGTAAGAGATCCTGTCCAGTAGGTGTCAGCAGAGTAATCTTAAAAATAATCATGGGGGTTTCTGATATTATCTTCATAACTACTTTTAGGTAAGTTATAAGAACTTTTCTTGGTGCAGAGCAAGGTGTTATTTCAGTGTATCTACAACTAAAAAGAAAAGAAAAGAAAAAGAAGAAAGAAAAGAAAGAAAGAAGGAAAGAAACTTCTGATTTTTTAAAAAGGCTACTCTTTCCTCCCCCATGTAATAAAAAGCCCTTTCTGAAATATCAAATAAAAAAACAATGGAAATTTTCTGAAATAAACAACACAACCCCATATCAACATCATTTTGAAATATATAGACTATGAGAGAAAAATAGACCCAGCATGTAGAAGGCTAACCTAACGTGAGCCACAGTAAGGGGCTGTGGGAAAATCCAGCATAGCCAAAGGGGTGTCCTGTGGGAAGGAGGAGGCGGGGTGTAGGAGAGGAAAGGGGAGCTGCTTTCTCAGGGGAGATGTGTTGACTCAGAGGGCAGCCACATTCTGGAGGAGGGTTTGGGTAAAAGCCAGCGTGTCCACCAGTTCACAGGGCTAGAAGGTGGAGTAGTGCAGTGGGGAGGTGGACCACAAATCAGGAAGATGAAGAGAAGAGAGGCAGAGTAGGAATGGGAAATTTGTGGCTTTTTGCTTTTTGTGAGTTTATATTAAAATATAATATAGGTCAAGAAAGTGTATGTGTCATAACTGAGGAAGTCAATGAATATATATGCAAATATTAATATATAGCAATAAAAATAAAATTTGCCCTGCTGGCAGCTAGACTGTGAAGGGAGTATTGAGAATTGAAAGAGAAAAATCAGTTTTCTCAAAAGGTGTTGCACTATAACTTGCAAAAATAGATAAATTGGACCAAACCAAGTCAAGCCAAACTCTGAGCTCCATCATAGACCAAATTCAAATTCCTTCATCCAATTCATTGAAATCTTTGTATTCCAAGATAAGACTGGTTGAACAGTAACTCCAGAGGGACTCCTGTGATCTACAGATGAGATGCCTGGCTGATCCAGCAATTCCGGTCTTAGTGATTCTGTCAGGGTTTAGAGGTATCTGCTTGTGGATTTACTTTGCATTTCCCTGATGATCAATGATGTTGAGCACCACTGCACACATTTATTACCCTATTGGATATCTTTTTTTTTTATACATTATTCCATGTGTTGTCTATATTTTCCTAATAGGTTTGTGGGAGGGATTTGAGATCTAGTTTTCATGTTAAATCTACACTTGAATCCTAGCTTTGTTACTTGCAAGCTGTATGGTATTAGACTGGGTAGACCATCAGTCTACCAGAGGGGAGCTTAAGAGAACACATGTTTTAAACAGTCTTACGTGCCATTTCAATGTTGATATAAAACATTCTTTGTTATGAACAAAGCAAGTTCCGAAAAATATCTATCTGGCAGAGCTCCATTAGATTTTTCTTTACTGAATCCTGAACACATTTGGTTCTGAATATTTGCTCCCTAACAATCTGTGGAAAGTTCTGATGCTCTGTGGGGTTGCTCTATCTCCTGTCCCTCTACCTCAGGTCTATCTTCTTCCTAACTTCTGCTGATCAAGATATGGAGATTAAGAGATGTGGGGCAATTTGTCTGAGGTCCACCACTACTAATAAGTGGTCGAATAACCCAGGCCTGCTGAGTCCAAAGGCAGCAGACTGGACATACGCTAAACCATGCTGCCTCTTGATAGAGTCTTAAGGTTTGAGTTAGAAAAGGATGTTGTTGAGCTACTGCTCAGTTTGAGACACATTGAGGCCTTGAAATAACATGCTGTGGCCTCTAGTCCTTATGCCAAGTCTTCTTTCCTAAAATTTGCATATATAAATACTAAAAATCACCTGCTGTATCTAACTACATGTGTACTGATCAACTATGATGGGCATGATGGATACAGTGATGAGTAAGATAGACACAAGTCCTGCCTGCATAGAGTTCACTATACACAGCTATTGCAAAGGAGGTTGACAAGGCCTGTAGAGAGGCGATAGGATAGATGTATACCTGTGATTTTGGGGGGCATGAATACAAAACCAAGGACTAATGAGCTTAGGTTCCTATCCCTTCTTACCTCTTTAGTGACCTTACTCAAATGATTGTTCCAAATAATTCTTTTCCTATCTACTGGCTCCTTCTCATCAGAATTTAAACACCCAAGCCTTTTGTCTCTTTAAATGAACATAGTACCAAGAGAAAAGCTCCTTCCATGACCTGCGTCCTCCCTCAGCTCCCAATCAAATCACTTCCCCTAAAGAGCACACCTTCCTCCCCCTTCCTCGTCTTCACCCCCTTTTCAACACACTCACCCTGCTGTTGCTACTGGTTTCCTAAAACAATGGTGGTGGTGCTGCCTTTAAAGAATGGTTCTCAGGTTTCAGCTTTCTCATTTCTTAGCATCACAAGGTAGCTGCCTCTATTTTTCTTGATGATTTTCCTTCCCCCGTTCTTCCCATGATTTCTGAGTCTCCCTGCGGGTACTTTTTCTTCTGGTTGTCTCCCAGAGAATTTCCCTGGAGGTCCTCTCTCAATATACTCTCCCTAGGCATCTCACTCCACGATGACACCACCTGAGTCTATCTCCAGCATAGATGACTCACAACTGAAATCCAGATCCACATATCCAACTGCCCATTTGACATCTCTGTGTAGACAGCTGACTGGGCATCTCGGATTCCACATTTCTCAAGTTAAGTTAATTATCCTCACCCTGTTCTGCTTCTCTGTTCCCAAACCAATGAGCAGCCCCCACATCCAAGAAACTGTGAGTTATCCTGAATCCTCCTCCTTCATCTCCCACATCCGACCAGTCACAAATTTTACCTCCTCCACCTCTCACATCTCTCCATCCCTTGTTATTTCTTGCCTTCTTTACAGATATTGACTCCTAAATGGTCTTCTGGCCACCTATACTGTTCCCATCCAAACTGATTTTCCTCAGAGTGGTTGGAGTTATCTTTCTGAAGGGCCAGGCTCAGGAGATTCAGTAAGCACTTGCAGGCCCTTCAACCTGACTTGTGAAATCATTTGTCTGCCCCTGACTTACCTCTCCCTCTCAACCCTCACCACTCTGCTCCTTTGGACTCTGCACTGCAACCATAGTAACCTGATTTCTGCTTCCCAGCCCTGTGCTTCTTTCTCTTGCCCTTGGGTTTTTCTCTGTTGTCACACTCATCTCTTCTCCCACACATTATCATCTTGCTGACGCCTGTTCACTCCAGTTCTCGACTCAACTCCCACTTTCCCTGGAAGTACTCCACCTCTTCCCCAGCCGGCTTGAGTTAAATGACTCATCTATGTGTCTTCATAGCTCCTGAACCACTTTTGTCCATAGCTACCCTGCTGTGAACTACACCTGTGTGATTAGCCATGGGGACATGAAGAGACTCTTGTGTCAGACCCACCACTTCCCTCCCAGCATCTAGCACAATGTAGAAAGCATGCAGAAGAATTATAGTTACATTAAAACTGGTCAAATATTTCCATAAAAACTTTTCTTGAGTCAAAGATAAGTGTCCCTTAGCTGGGAGGAAATGCTTCTGTATAGTGATGTTGCCCGGACATGACTGCTTTCTGGCTCCTGCCATCCCACCCCTTTGGGGCTCCTCTTTACCTTTGCCTTTTCCAACTCTTTCACAACTAGAAATACATGTGACAAATTATAGCACAAACAAACAAGTCAATGTATGTTTACATTCTCTGCTGGAAGCAAAATGGGAGGGAGACAGTATTCTCTACACAATTTCACATGAGCAGCATGCAAGTGCCAGCCATCAGCAGAATCCCAACTGCATTTCATCTCTCTCCCATGCTGGGGATTTGGAAGCTCTTTGGTTTCTCCTTCGAGAAATGTAATGCCATAAAGGATGACATACCAAAAATGTCATAGGATCTGGTCTCTGATGGTGACACCAAGGTTTGTGTTGTGGACAAGTTCTGTGTGCATGTGCGTGTGCACATGGGTGGAGTCACGTAATGCACTTGCACTTAAATCTCCAAGAATTTGATCTTTAACATAGGAACAAGATTTCTCTCCTTAACTTTAACTTCCCTGTAATTGCTAGTCATGACTGTTCACATTTTTCCTCAGATCAGAAATTCCCAAAGATTTTTCTATGGAAACTAGTCCCTTAATACTAGGCTGATAGGCTAGATAAGTCCCTTCATCTAGACCCCATGTGGAGATGAAGGTCTTATATTTAATAAGCTTGGGGGCTTCATGTTTTCTTTCCTCTTGGACAGTCACAACCCACATCCGCCTAACACAGGCTCTGTGATGTTCCCGGACATCTGTTTAACTCAGCATTTCCTGTTCATATTAACCACAGAAGCCTTTTTCCTTCAATTTATTAATTTTCTGCAGAGTGCAGTTTGAGGAATATTGATTGGATCCCTTTGGTCTTTTAATTTCTGATGTGCAGTGCCTCTTGCCCTAACCAGATCTCTGTATTTATTAGAAATTATATAAAACAATGATAGTAATAATAGCTAACACTTACTGAATGTTACTATATCCCAGGCATTATTCTCAGTGTTTATAGATCTTAGCTCATTAATATTTCCACAGATTTTATGACAGATATTATAGTTCTCCATACCATATAGGTAGAACTCAGGCACAGAGAAGTAAAGTATCTTGTCCAAGGTCACACAGCTGGTGAGTAGTGGGAATGGGATTTGAACCCCGACAGTTAGGTTCTCAAGAGTCTGGGATCAGTACCATTATTGGTGGCTTCCCTACTTTACCTTTTACTGAATCTCCTGAGCCTGGCCCATGAACAGTACCTGGCAAAAGATAGGCTTTTAGGAATGTGTGATGCTACATGAACCATCTAGCATTCTGTATTTGATAAGCGGGCCAACTTTTGTCTCATCTATATCATTCCTAACAATGTAGCTGCCTAGAATGGGCTGAAACAGTGACCCTCCCACACCCCCCCTGCCCCTCCACTCTCCAAGGGCCAACCCTGCTGGCTTGTTAAGGAAACAGAGCAGGAATTATACTGTAGTGCGAAGCAGCACATGGCGGGCATCTTCAAACAATGTCCCAGAACACAGCTTGAAAAACATGCTATAGTCCTGGGTCACAAAACAAACACAGACATCACAAAACAGACTGCCAGAGGATGACAAACATTTGAATATAAATTAAAAGAAGCTTTGCAGACACAGCATAACAAAAAGCCCAATTAACAAAACCAACCATATGCTACTACCAGAATGATTGGACACAGTGTAAAACACACACGCACATTAAATGCAAAGAAATCTCAGATGAAACAGCTTCATCAGACAGACTGGAACCAGTGCCAACCATAGATGCTGCAGGGATAAAAGAGATTCTCCAGAGTCAGTCTAAATGTCCCCCAATAAAATCGCTATTGAAAGTATACACACCCCGGAGCACTGAACAAATAGTCGTCGAAACCAAAGCAAAACAATACACTTTTGGATCTGTGTTATTTTTTTCTTCCACATTGAATTACTTCAGACCTTGATTTATTTAGCAACATTTTTAAGGGTATTATAAAGTCGTGGTGAGGAGCATGAACTTTAGAATCAGACAGACTGGGTTTAAATCCTGGCCGTGCAAAATGCTAAAGGTGTGAATTTTGCAGGATAGTTTCGTATCATTTACAGCATATGGAAATGGGGATAGGAATGCTCCCTTCTTCATACTTTTGTCAAACTCAAAACTGATGATGTATGTAACAAGTATAGCACAGTGTTTGGCACAGAGTGAACATATACTCCACAAATAAGAGCCATTATTACTTATTTAAAATTATACATATGCCAGGATGTGAAATTGGAATCTACAATTTAACTTGTGTATTATCAGTTTTAGCAAATAGAAGAGAATTCTATCTTGGACCATTCTGTTCTAGTCATTATATTATCGCAATCACAGCGACAGTGATAGGTCATAAAACATTCATTTGTTCCTTTGCTCATTCATTTGTTTATTCTTTTATTCCTTCATTCAACAGTCCCTGAACGTCCTTTAGGCTCAGGTGAACGGTCCTAGGTGCTAAAGATATAAATCTGATTGAGAAATGACATCTACCTTTAAGACACTCCTAGCCAGAAAGGGAAATAATTGTAATAAATATGGTATGTACTAAAATAGATGCCTGTTTTGAACATTATGAGAGGGCTATTGATTTTGTCTGGGGAGTTCACTAGAGAGTCATTTGAACTTAGGTATTGAAGGATCAATAGTGATTTTAGGAGGAAATAGGGATTTGGAGATGTCTTAATCTGCTTATTCCACTTACTGAAACTATATTGGGAGAATGATAGACAATTGTTCTGTAGGACTATTCACCTAACTTCTAATTGCTCTACACAGGAAGGAAGACGTTTACAATTTTCTTTGGCTTATTCCTCCCCTCACGCCCCAGGCTACACAGAGCACAGTTTTAAAAATGCAGATATTTAAGAAAGAATGTGACCCTTGGGGTTTTCTAGACCTGAGTATGAATTTCCCCGATCCTTTCTAGATGTGGGACTTAAAAGGAAGTCCTTTAACTTCTTTGAGTTTCAATTTTCCTTGGTAAATTTGGAAATTATGCATACCTCATTAGGTATCAGGCGGTATGTGGCTACGATTAGGTAAGCCTCAAGAAACCGGGAAGTGAGGTGATAAAATTGTTCTTGGAGAGTTAGGAAACTAATACATAACATTTTGGAGCAGCATCCCATGTAAAAACCAAAGCAGAGATGTTCGAGACGGAGGAGTCCCACTCAGGACACATTTCAGAACTATATGGTGGTTGTGGTGGTGAAAATTTCTGAGTGAAGGAAAGAATGTGTCCATTGGTTAGGGAAGGTGGTCAGTCACGGATTCATAGAAACAATGGGAGTCATTAGATCAAAGATTAGCAGTGCTTCCCTAGACCTGTTCAGAAGTGCTCCCCGTATTTATATGAAAATCCAGTCTGCTTTACTGTGACATTCACTACAGTGAATTAATATGTTCTTGTTATTATGTTCCTCTCTTATGAGGGAGCGGACCCAGTCTGATGGGGCGCTGAGCCAATCCCATTTCAGAACTATCAAGATGGAAGGCGAGGAAGCCACACCATGGATAATTCACCCAGGCAGGTGCCACATGCTGATTTCTGCCTGGACAATCATGCAGTCTTCCCACGTCACCTGCAATTTGCACATGCTTACTCTGACATCTTCACAGGGATATCAAATAGACATATCAAATAAAATATGTCTGAAAGCAAACTCTTGATTCTCCACTCCTGCGCCAAACCTTCAACCCTGTCTTTTCTATTTTAGTACATGAAAGCTCCCAGTCTTCCTGTTGCTTGGGCAAAAAATCTGAAGTCATCCAGGCCTCCTCTTTTTCTCCTACACTTTCTGGGGGATGGGCATATCCTGGGGTGTCCCCCATGACTTCTGCACCATGACTTCTGCATACCCTTGTGCACTCTCCTCCCCTCGTGAGTGGTGCCGATGACGTGCTTCTATGCTACAGAAGAAGGCATAGTGTAGGGGATACAATTTCTGTGATTATGTTATGTTATATGGTAAAAGTAAAAAGATAAGATCCCTAATAAGTTCACTTTATATTAGTCAAAGGGGGAGTTTATCCTGGGTGGCCCTGACCCTGTCAGGTGGGCCTGTTATTAAAGGACCTACACATTTCCTGAAGTCAGAGAATTTAAATAGCTGAGATTCTATGTCTGTTGCTGCCTTTGGAGAAACAGGCTGTGGTGAATTCTACAGCTGCAAGGAAAGTAATTCTGCTGACAACCCGAGGAAGCTTTAACGTGGGTCCTTTGTTGAGCCTCAGATGGGAGTGCAGCCTACCCGACATCTTGATTTCTGCTTTGTGCAGCCCTGAAGACAGGGCTCCTTGGAGCCATGCCTGGTCTCCCGATGCACAGAAACTGTCAGACAACAAATGGCTTTTGTTTTAAGCTGCTAACTGCGTGGTCATTTGTTGTGCAGCGATAGAAGACGAACGCACGTGTCACGTCCAGTCCATCAACAAATCCTGGCAGCCACCTCCTAGACGTACCGAGAATCTCATGCCTTCTCTACCCTCTTACCCCATTCCTCTCAAATTGGAGCTGCCAGCGTTTATTGCTTGGATAATTATAACAGATTGCTGGTTGGTCTTTTTTTTACCATCACATTCCAACAGTTTTTTTTTTCTTTTTTTTCTTTCTGCAAACAACAGTCAGGGTTATCCTTCTAAAACACAGATCGTGTTAGGCCCTTCCCCTATTCATATCTTGCAAATTATGGCCACCCTGCTGGCCTTACCAAGCTCCTCACCGTATCCTACAAGGCTTTATATGATCTGGCCCCCAGCGACCACTCTGACCTTACTTCCTCTTGCTCTCTTGTTTCTGTCTCTAACACCACACTGAGCCCCTGTTCCCTAACCATATCCAGCTTGCTTGTATTGGGCCCAAGTGTGGTTCTTTACGAATCTGCTTCAGGAAATAATCTCTTTGTATTGACTCTGGCTTCCAAAGGAAAAATATTTAAGGACACATGCATGTGAAAATATATTAAGGAGTTTTCGTCAGAAAAGGCTTTTTTTTTTTTTTTTAAGATTTTATTTATTTGACAGAGACACAGCGAGAGAGGGAACACAAGCAGGGGGAGTGGGAGAGGGAGAGAAGCAGGCTTCCTGCCAAGCAGTGAGCCGGACGCGGGGCTCGATCCCTGGACTCCGGGATCATGACCTGAGCCGAAGGCAGACGCTTAACGACTGAGCCACCCAGGTGCCCCAGGCTTTTTTTTTTAAAAGGCTTTTTTAAAAAGGTTTCAAGAAACTGATACACATGTTCCGTGTTATTTCAACATATATGTTAAGCTGGGTATTCAGATTTTGTTGTAATGATATAGGGAGAAGCAAATCAAACGTAAACAGCCATACCTACAAACCTCAGGGGATTGATGTTGAACGAATTACTTAGATCACTGTCCTTCAGTTTCTTCATCTAGAAAATGGAGATTATTACATTACCAGCCGATTGAGCTGTTGCAGGGAATGAAATGGTTTAATTCATGTGGAGTGCTCAGACCAGTGTCTGGTAGAAGGAGAACACTCAACCTCCCCCTGCTATTGGCTTATTAAATGATTATTAATTAGGGTTAGAAGTAGAATCAAGAAAACAGCACCTCTGAGAATACTATGGGGATGAGGAGCTGGCCACAGCAGAGCTCACACAGATGTAGGAAGAGCCGAGGAAGGAAAGGTCTGGAAGAGGGGAGTCAAAGAATGAGAGAGTTGGTGAAGTAGTATAAAGGGTTAACCTGAGCCTGCCTTTTCCAGGTAGTTTTGGGAGGAGTAAAAACAAGTAGCTTTTCCTGCTGATTCTGGCAAAGTCCCCATGGGGGACAAAACAGGCAGCTCAGCTTTACATGCAGGTGTCTGCTCTTTGGCGTCAGCTGCCTGCATGGGGGCCCCGGGGGACCAGGACTGCAAAAAGTGGCTGCTCACAGCCCTCCTGCCCTGTAGAAGTTGACCTGGTTTCTGAGCAATTTGGGCCAACTGCTGCCAGAAGTACCCTCTCGGCCCTTACCCAGACGCAGACAGAAGGGACCCAGCCGAGAGAATGGCACAGACTGCTGGCTCTAGGGAGCAGGATATTTCGTGGCCCCCTGGGCCATAGGCGTGTATTTTGTCCTGCGTTCACTGTGTTGACTCACGCTTTCCCTGTCCGCGTCTCTCCTACCAGGTCTGCTGCTACAGACCATCTCCTTGCCTCTTGTTCCTGCTTACTTGTGCATTCTGTTGCTTCTTGTCCCTTTACTGCATTTCCCCACGTATGTGTCGTATTGCTTCTGCCCCAGACATCCCTGGATTCCCTTCACATGTCTCATTCTTCTTGTCCAAGAGGATTGTTTTTTTTCTTGGTTCAGTTAATTACAGTCGTATCTGTAGAGCAAAGATTTTGCAGTAGGCTACCTTGTGGGTCTCTCATCAGCCTATGGATCAATGTCCTTATACTAGGCTCCCTGTTCTGGTCAAATCCACCTTGGCCTGGGTTCAAATCATGGGATCCATGGGAAAATGACCCTTCAGAAGGGGCCTGGGTGAGTGGTAGCTGTTAAGCTTCCCATAGGACAAGTGTGGTCGGCATTTTCTATATAATACGTACCTATAGGAAACATGGGAAGTGCCAGGTACTGTACAAAGTACCTAATATGCATCATTTAATGTGATACTCAACAGAACCTTGTGATTTAGATTTTATTAAAATGTGCATTTTTTTGAGGAAGAACTGAGAGTTATAGAGGTTAAGGTCACATATCTGGCATGTGCTGGAACTGGAATATGATACACTGCAGTTGACCTCTGTACTACGTACAGTCTGCTATGCTGGGCATCCATCTTAGAAGCATGATCGGGATTGTCTTTTATATCTCGCGTCATGAAACATCTGAGATGGCTATGTTGTGTTGGAGCAGCTGAAAGCAAACCAGGGAAAATCACATCTTATAAAGTCCTTCACTGGGGCAAATAAAATACTCAGGGCTATCGATTATTCTAGCCTGCAATCCATGAACTCAAAAAAAAGTAAGCTAAAATTGAACCACAGCTTCTCTTGCACAACTAAGTAAATATCTTTACTTCTTATTCTTAATTCTAATTTGAAAGTCTGAAATAAAGGCAGTGTAACCTCTCAGAAACCTCTTGCCTTAGGTAATTTTAAAAACAGCTAAATTTCTCCTTCACAGTAAATGGCTATTGTATTATAATTATGAAATGACTGAATGGAAATCATATGTGCTGGTCCCACTGCATGTCACAGGGCTTACCTCCAGAGGGCAGCACAGCACGGCAGCTCTGATCTGGGTTAGGGAGTGTTGGGGGGGTGGGGGGGAAGGGTGTTGCTAATGACAAAACAGACAATGTTGTACTATTTACTATGCATGTAAATCCCATTTGTTTTCTTTTCCCTCTTAAAAAAAAATATTTTCCTTGGCTTTTCTTCCACTAGCTCACAGTCCTTCAGGCTGTCACTTGTTATACATGACTTGAATTATTTTACTGAAGAGGGAATGCTTTATCACTTTTGGAAAACTAAATGTTAGAAAAGACCTTCTTTCATTGCTATTTGGATGTACTTATCATTCAATAATTAGCCACCCTTCCAGACAAGGAATTCAAAATGGGAGTTATGATTTGCCTGGGCATCTCACAGTTCCAGCCATTAGTGTTCACCCAGCTGAAACTAGGAGACTAAAAATAATCCAATTAAATAACAACAGTGTATTTTGAATCAGTGCTGAACAGATGGTAAAGTATCCTCCATTCATCATTAATTAATGTTCATTTAGCGCCCACAGAGAATGACTCTGGGTTTACTGCTTCCTGAAGACAGAAATGAAACTTCCCCTGCGTTGGAACGTTGTAGCGTTGGAAGGTTGTACGGTCTTAGAGAAAACCACCTTACAGGATCTGGAATAGTTTTATAAAAATAAATTAACCTGGAAATGGGAGCAACAAGAGCTTCAGTGGATTTTATGACCTCAACAGAGGATTTCAGGAATAAAGAGCCTAGAAAGGATGAGTTTTCTGATTAAGGAAGAACTTAAAATTGCAAATCTCTCTCTTTCCTTCCTCTACTCAACATGCCAGCAGAGGTACTGAACGACTTTCTCTTACTATTGCCTCTACATTTTAATTTTATGAATACTTAGTTTACCTCTTGTATCTATTTTTTCCTCTTGAGCTTTGTATGATATCACCACACAAATATCTAACATTTAAGTTGGCAAAATGATGTTCAAGCATAATAATCTCTCCTGAGGATTTCTGGATACCAGTGTTTCAGAGGATATCCGTTTGGTCCACATTTTGTGGAATGGTTTCCCCATAACTAAAATATATTTCTCTGCCATAATAAGCATAGAGTAGATCCATGCCTTCTCGAGTGCCTCTTAGCTCATAATTATCTTTGAGAGTCATGTTTTCAGTTGTATTCCCATACCAAAATAAAAGAGCTTTCCAAGTTTCCTTAGTATGTTTCCACTGGTGAAATACTCATTGAAATAGTTTCAAAAATTGGTTTCCTTTCTTATTTTAAATAGTATTTTTGTTATATACCTTTATTTGGTGGATAAAGTAACTGCCAAATTCAGAATTCCACTTTTAAATTTATCCAGATCCTTCATTTTCTGATTGAAAGCTACAAAAATGTTAACTATCTAGGGAAGCCAGTTGTCCACCCAATCCCCATCATCCTCTCTCCCTTAATGACCTCTTAATTTGGGGAGATGGCAATGTATTCAGCTAAAATTCAACACTTCCTAACCTCTGTTATAAAGCAGGGATGGCCAACGATAGGTCAGAACATGTCTTTGGGAGGTTTCTGAGAATGCCTTTTAAAAGGGCTTATGCCCTTTTAAAAGGGCTTGGCCCTTGCCTGGCATTGGCTGGAATTCCAGCGTTCATTCTTGTGACCATGAGGTGATCTTGAAGATGGAAGTCACAAGCTAATGAAACCAGAACACAGACACAAAAGCTTGGGTTCCTATGACTGTGACAGTCCTGAACTGCATAATGTTATATATGAGAAAACTAACCCACAATTTTGCAAAGGCACTCTTTTCTTGGGTCAGTTCTCCATGCCAACAGAAACAGACTTTCAGAGCCAAAGTGGGTCCTTACAGTGACCTATAAGGGCACTATTTGATGTGGTTTCCCCCCTTCCCCTCCTATATCTTCCTGACCTTATCTCCTACCATTCTCTTCTGCATATACTATATTCCAGCCCCATGGCCTCTTCATTATGCACATCAGGTACACTCCAACCTCCATGGCTTTGCACTTGCTGCTCCCCTACCTGGAGCACCACTGCCTTACAAATTTGCCTAGCAAGTTCTTTCCCATCCTCCAAGCTCTTACTCAAAATCCCCTTCCCAGTGCTTCTTCCCTAGTCTCCCCTTCACTTCAGCCTCCTATCCCCTGACATTTTAGATCTCCTTTTTCTTAAACAGCAGGAAATGGCCACATTTGAAAGTTTAAGTCAAGAGGGAGACAACACATATTTCCAAGAGCGAAGGGATAAAGAATAAAGTAGGGAAATGTAGAAAGATGATAGGCAAAGAGCTCAATTAGAGGCGACTACTGCAGTCAAAGGGATGGATGTGCTTTTCTTGAGAGCAGGAATGAAAATACCTAGAGATTGAATGCCAGACAGATTTTGTGGTGGCTAGGATGGAAGTAGAGGGGACTCGATTTGGACAGCCCTAACCTTCTAAGAATAGGATGCAGGCAATCTGCTGAGTGTGGAGGAGGAAGTAGAGGGGGAAGGATGGAGTGAGGGATGGAATGTTCTCTGACACCTGCCACTATAGGAAAGGGAAATAATGAAGAACTGAATGAAAACTGGTAGTGAACATTTCTGAAAGCCCAAGTTGAAGTAGATATGGGAATGAGACTAATCAAGCCAACTGCCATGGCTTTATTTTGTTTCTCATAATTCCTGGAAGCTCAGAAGTAGGAGTGGGAAATAAACAAGAACAGGTGGTCAGCTTTCCCCAGGGTTGGTAAATGGTAAGGTGGGCACGGTGGAAAGATGATGTGGTCATGTTTGAGTAGGTTGTAAAGTGACTGAAAATGGCATTCAAGTTGGAGAAGGCAAGTGGAGCTAGAAGGAAGATAGTAGTTGGGTTGTGAAGGCAGGACATGCCCTAAAATCCCAGGGTGTTCCGGGACCATAGACTCCACCTTTTCATTCCACTTCTGCCTGTATCATACATAAAGTTTATGTTCAAGGACTCAGAGCATTTTTTAACCCATGTACCATTTGGCCTGATATATAAATATGACCCAGCTCAAAACCTCTAGGTCAAGGTTTATGATGCCCACTCTCAGGTACTCCTTTCAGGAAAGATGATGACAGGTCATCAGTGTGAACTTTAGTGTGTGGCTGGAGGAGAAATGCTGCTTGTTTCTGCTCAGTTCTAAGTGTGTGACCTTCACTTTAGCTCTTGTTGCTCCCACCTCTTCTTTTTGTTCATGTGCTTCATACAATACCAAGACAGAGAGGTTGGGAGTTGGGGGTTTGGGATCTGGAGTCTGCCATCTGGTATCCAATTCAGTTCTAGCACTACCTAGCCGTGTGATCTAGAGCAAGGAACTTTTCCTCTCTCCAAACTGATGTTTTCATCTGTGAAATGGGGTCGAAGTGAGCACACACCACGTAGGATTGTTATGAGAACTGGTGAATTATCTGTAAAGTACCTAGAATGGAGCCTGGCACATAAAACATGATTAATTAGTTATGATGATGATGATGGTGCTGATTAATTCAATAACTATAAGAAGTCAATCAAAGTGCATAAGGAACACACCCATCATTTTCTAGAGGTGGAGTGGGACTTTTGTCCCCTGAGCATGAGCAGGGTATAGTTAGTTATTAAAATTATAAACTATACAAGTTTTTAATGAGTAGTACATCAATAAATGTCTGGCCTAAGGCTTTAAACATGGTACCTTCCCATGAAACAAACATAAGCTTCTAAGAGACATCTAAATTGTCCAATGGCCTTTAACAATTTTCAGATAAAAAATAATTCTCAATTTGAATCATGGTAGTTTCATTGTAGAAAACATGGGAAATAAATAAAGCAAAAATATGAAAATAAGACCTGTAATTCCACTATCCACATATAATCATGAATAGCTACAAGTAACCAAGGATGCCTTAACCTTTGTGAGCCCTTTTCCACGTGTATACACCTCTGTCTTCCAATTTAAAGGAATTTATTGCAAATATTAAAATGCCTAGAAATCCAAGCCAGGGCAACTAAAGAGAAACAAATGCTGTTGCTTGTACTCATTAAGAATTTGCACGTGGAGGGAGAAAATATCAGAGAGATTCTTAAAAAATGCTGAATCCAGAATGAACAGGAGAAGGATGTTCAGCCCGCACATAAATTTCCTTTATCGTTCTTTTTTCCTTTGTCATGTCTGAAGATTTCTCAGCTTTCATGTGTAGTTTATATGGTTTAAGGCAGACTTTTAGGATGGATGTAAGGTAACTTGGTGTTCAAACAAAGAAATTATAAAGAGCCTGGTTGTACTGGGCTCTGGTTTTCTCTCAAGCCTGTAATATAAATATCAACCCATCCAACTTGAATGGATAAATATCATGACCTTTTAAATAGGGATGAGAGAAATCTACTGTAGTATATTATTCATATTATATAGATCACTATAACCAGAGCTGTTCAATTCTGCATCTACAAATGATTTGCTGGAGCATCTACTTAGTTTTCTTTTTAAAAAGATTTTATTTATTTATTTGAGAGAGAGAGGGTGAGAGAGCACAAGCTGGGGGGAGATACAGAGGGAGAAGCAGACTCCCCGCTGAGCAGGGAGCCCAATGTGGGGCTCAGTCTCAGGACCCTGAGATCATGACCTGAGCCGAAGGCAGATGCTTAACTGACTGAGCCACCCACAAGCCTCTCTACTTAGTTTTCTAAATATGACATCATGTGGTTCCGATTCTATGAGAGCTATGTTACAACTATATAAATTGCAGGTAACTGGAAGCAATGTGATAGAATTCTTGTCTGTACACATGTAAACGAATTCTAATATTAACTCCTGAAACTGGTTGTGACACATCTCCAGCTTCCTCATTAATGAGTTAAAAAAAATCTGTAACATGTGTTCAATTTTACACCTGTATGAGAGCCACAATTTTACTTTTTTCTTTTCTGAAAAATTATCCTTTGACCAGGTGATTTCTATCTGCAGGAACAATCCAGGATAGATGTTTTTCTTTGGTGGTCTCTCTTCCTGAGTTGGCCAGTGGTGGAAGAGGTTGACACTGTTCCTTACTCATAATCTCATTTTAACTGCATTATTTAAAAGTTATAGCTCCTTGACATTTGCAATGTGCAGGTAAAATGCCTCCTGACTTTTCCACAATGGTATACAATTTTCTCAAACACTTTCTCTTGGTTGGCTTACTTCTGCAGAAAATTAGGTTGGTTGAGTGTCTTAGCTTGGGTTACCAACTGGTACGGTAAAAAAATACCATAGACTGGGTGGCTTAAACAATACATACTTATTTCTCACGGTTTTGGAGGCTGGGAATGAGTGATCAGGGTGGCAGCATGGTCAGATTCTGGTGAGGGCCCTCTTCCCGGCTTGGAGACAGCTCACCCTCTCACGGTGTTCACATAAAGCCAAGAGAGGACTCTGGTCTCTTCGTCTCTAATATGGGCACCAATCCCATCATGAGGTCCCATCCCTAAGACTTCTTCCAAATTCAGTTACCTCTCATAGGCCCCACCTCCAAATACTGCCATACTAGGGCATCACATTCAGTGTGAAGCCAAATACATACATTTGGTATATATCACATTCTCAAAGATCTCTATAGTTAGAGATGTAAATTTCCTCTTTGACCTAGGAGTAGTTTAGAAGATTTTTGGTTGTATTATAATCACTTACCTTTATTATTTTCGTCTTTTGAGCTTTCATATATATTTGTTCTTACATTACTAAAATTAATGCATTGTGAGTTAGAAAAAGTTCTGCTGATGGGAATGTATTGTGAACTTCTTTACAGTCACAAATATGATCATTTTAAGCCAGGTGAAAATAAATATGCCATCCATAGGTTATAAAATATATTGTTACATATTTTAAGCATCTAAATATTTCTCAAATGCCCCTATCTCTACCTTACCAAATTAACCATTCCACATAATTCAGAGTTCTGCTCTTTCTTTCTTCTCTTTGAAGATTGATTGGTTGATATATACTTTACAGAACTGGTTTATATGATTGCGGAGTTGGCAAGTTCAAAATCTAGAAGGAAGACAGGTAGGCTGGAAATTCAGGTTATGTTGTAGTCTTAAATCCAAAATATGCAAGGCCGGTTAGGAGTTTGGGAACTCAAGCAGGGTTTCCTTCCTTCCTTCCTTCCTTCCTTCCTTCCTACCTACCTTCCTCCTTTCCTTTCTCCCTCTCTCTTTTTTAAGATTTTATTTATTTATTTATTTGAGAGCGAGAGTGAGCAAGAAAGAGAGAGAAAGAGCACTCACAAGCTGGAGGAGAGGCAGAGGGAGAGGGAGAAGCAGACTCCCTGCCTGATGAGGGGCTTGATCCTAGGACCCTGGGATCATGACCTGAGCTGAAGGCAGACGCTTCACTGACGGAGCCACCCAGGTGCCCCTCAAGCAGGGTTTCTACGTTACAGGTTTGAGTCAGAATTCCTTCTTCTTGGGAAACTTGAGTTTTTGCACTTATGGCCTTCAATTGATTGGATGGGGCTCACTGCTTTACTTAACATCAACTGACTATAAGTGAAAATCATAGCTACAAAATACGTTCACAGCAACATCTAGACTGTTTGACTAAAGAACTGGGTGCCATAATATAGCCAAGTTGATGCATAAAACATCATACTCCCTCAACTAGGACAGAACCCCTAGGAAATGTTTTCTGGCTACTTTATCTTCCAAACATTAAGAGTCATTAAAACATTAAAACATAATGAAAATTGCTTTAATTTTTTAAATATGTATTGCACGTTTCTTTTTTTATGAACATTAATCTATGGTATTTTATGTGGGTATAGCTTGTCTCTGCCTCTTTCGCTGCTATTCTGTGACATTAGTAAGTGACTTGTGGTTCCCTTGGAGCCTATTATATTTCTTCTCTCTCCTATGCTTCACTATGTCCATCGCTGGGGGCTCACAGCAATCCAGGCAAGAAGGAAAATCAAGACCTTGTTAGGCTTCAGCCTGAGCTGTGTGGGCTCTTGTCCAGCGTCACCAGGAATTTTGTTTTGGAAGTGTTTTAGGCAGTGGCTAATATTAATAAAATGCCTTTCATTTCCACTTTTCCTATTAATCATCGCTAGCCTTAGTGAAAAAGCCAAATAGGAGGATTCTTAGCTTCCTGGAATAAAATATCATCAAACATCACCAGATTGAACCCAGATTCCTAATGACCCATTTCATTTCCTAACTCTACATAAGTCATTTGTATTTGCAACTGAATCGATTTTCTTTATTTCTAACTACAATGTGCCTACCCTTTAGTAAGTACTTAAAGCATAGTTACCATTTTATAATTATCACTTCA
This sequence comes from Leptonychotes weddellii, assembly GCF_054177405.1. Classification (NCBI taxonomy): domain Eukaryota; kingdom Metazoa; phylum Chordata; class Mammalia; order Carnivora; family Phocidae; genus Leptonychotes; species Leptonychotes weddellii. The sequence continues at coordinate 9,870,140 of NC_138375.1, read as the reverse complement.
TCCTTAAATACAATAAATATTAGAATATCATTTAGCTCTTGAAAAAATTATTATATATTATAGCCCCTCAAATAATTACTGTAGTGCTGGAATTTGGGCTCTGCAGTTTCTTAGACGTTTCTAGTTTACCTGAGGGTCACCCACAAATGAAGTGAAATTACTTAGACAAGAACCCCCATGAAGAGGATTTACAATTATGCACCTTTAGTGGACTTTTCAGTGTTGCCACATTGCATTGTTTGCCCTTTTGATTGTATACCATTAGACATTCCACAACTTGCCACACAAACTTTTTGCTTGTTACACTAAGACTCAACAAAGTTCGAGTTACTTTGATGACTTTAAGCAGGTTACAGCAAAAGAAAATAAAATGTCTAAAATATGACACAGTGTAAAGAAAAAGATTTTGAAGTCCATGAATGCATGTTTCATGGATGTCAAACTGTTTACAAGTTTGAAAGTAATGATAACTATGACGCTTTACATTGATAAAGAACAATTTCTAACATTTATTTTGTTTTGTGACTTAAATATATTCATATAACTATTTAAATGTATCATACATTTCTATTTTTATGAATGTTATTCGATGATATTTTAGGTCGGTGTGGCTCCTCTCTGCCACAATTACAGGTAAATGATGAAAAACAATTGGAAATACCTTTTAAAGTATTGCAGTTAGAAAGAATAGTAATAAAAGTATAAATTTGTGGTTGCTATGTTTCTTTATTGATAGAATAAATCTAAATTCAAGATTGAACAATTAGTTTTGATCATTGCAGCACATAGTTTTTCAAATGAATTAGAAAAAATTGATTTCAAATTTCTCAGGCAGTGACAGATAATATACTAGTTACTTATATCTGACCTAAAATATGAAGTGAGTTAAAATAAAAATTTTATAGCCTGAGTCAGTATAATCTCACCCACAAAATAGGTTAGTGTTTTCATGTATGATTTAATCAGAACACCAAAGGCATAAGGTATCACATATTATCAAGGTTTTATTTTACTCAGGGTGAGACAAAATGTCAGTAATAATATTTTAAGGTACTGTGAAACATGCAAAGTCTGTCTTTTTTTCTCCCCTCCCATTTGACATCTCAAATCAGGTAACTTTTATTATTATTATTATTATTATTATTATTATTATTATTTTGAGAGAGAGAGAGAGGGAGAGCATGTGAGCAGGGAGGGGCAGAGGGAGAAGGAGAGAGAAAATCTTAAACAGGCTCCAGGCTCAGTGTGGAGCCCAATGCAGGGCCTGATCTCATGACCCTGAGGTCAGGACCTGAGCCAAAATCAAGAGTCAGATGCTTGGGGCACCTGAGTGGCTTAGTCATTAAGCGTCTATCTTCGGCTCAGGTCATGATCCCAGGGTCCTGGGATTGAGCCCTGCCTCGGGCTCCCTGCTCAACGGGGAGCCTGCTTCTCCCTCTCACACTCCCCATGCTTGTGTTCCCTTTCTCTCTCTCTCTCTCTCTCTGTCAAATAAATAAATAAATAAAATCTTAAAAAAAAAAAGATGCTTAACAGACTGAGTCACCCAGGTGCCTCTCAAATCAGGCAACTTAAGAGTGAAGGTCTTGGGCGCCTGGGTGGCTCAGTTGGTTAAGCGACTGCCTTCGGCTCAGGTCATGATCCTGGAGTCCCTGGATCGAGTCCCGCATCGGGCTCCCTGTTCGGCAGGGAGTCTGCTTCTCCCTCTGACCCTCTCCCCTCTCATGTGCTCTCTCTCTCATTCTCTCTGTCAAATAAATAAATAAAATCTTTAAAAAAAAAAAAAGAGTGAAGGTCTTGGGTTAATGTCATTCATAATAGCCTTGGATATTCATTTCATCACTCACTTAAATGAAAATGATAACTTACTTCTGCATAATCCTTTAAAAGGTAATAAATGCTTCATGTAATTTGTCTGGTTTGGTCTACAGAAGGATCCTAGGACAGTGCAGCATGGTGATCAATGGCACAACTGGTGCTGAAATCCCTGGACTTGAACCTTCACTTGTCTTCTCCCTTCCCTATGTGACCATGGGCAAGTAGCTCAACTGCAGTTTCCTTACCTGTAACTGGGAGGGGGGCCGCCTCAAAGAAGGGAGGACTGAGTTGATGGTTGTGAGTTGCTTGGAGCGCCCCCTGGCTGTAGCAGGCACCACCCCAGCCTCTGCTGCCCTTGTTCTGCACAGGAGGAGCTCCAGGCTCAGAGAAATTACGTGCTTTTTTCAAAGTGCTTTTTCCTTTCCTTTTTGGAAAGGTAGCTCTTCGTTGTGAAACAAAGAGAAAAGAGCTGATGAGTGCAACAAAGAACAATGAATAATTAAGGAATTGTGCTGAAGTTTAAGTCATTTTCAAGAATCATTTGTATAAGAAAAGCCTTCTGTCTTATTTACTTCTGGAATAATTTGACTTCTTACATAGCCTTGGGAGGCATACAATTACAAAAGAGCTAATACTTAAATGCACCAGCAAAAAAGAAAGTACATTTCTATTTTCTATCTATGATATCAAAAGACTTTCCTTAATGATGGATTATTTCTGTGATAAGGGTATTTAATACACATAGATATATTTTTAATGTTTTATTCTTAATTTGGTGACTATAGCTGATGTTTATTATATAAACTACTCAGATACATTTTTTTCCCATTTCAATTCAGGTATATAATGTTTGTGTTCCCTCCAAATTCATATATTGAAATCCTAACCTCCAAGGTGGCTGGGACTATGGGAGGTGATTAGGTTATAAGGGTGGAGCCCTCATGATGGGATTAGTGTCTTTGTAAAAGAGAGGCTGCCAGCTCTCTAGGCCCTTCCACTTTTGAGAACATAAGGGCCCTTGCATCTGGGAATCAGGAATCAGGCTCTCACCAGACATCGAACCTGCTGGTGCCATGATCTGGGATTTCCAACCTCCAGAACTGTGAGAAATAAATGATAAGCCACCCTGTCTATGGTAGTTTGTTATAGCAGCCTGAATGGACTAATGCACAGAAATGAGACTTTCCCCTTCTTTTTGAAGGTTACTTTAAAATGGAATGAAATAGTTGGGTATTAGAAAATTTGAACTGCTAGACAGCTTTTCTATAAGCCTTCAAACTGACTTCAGTCATAGGGCAGTTTATGGTCATAATAAGAGGTTCTTTTTTGAAATATAATGACAACAGGTGGGGAAAGATTGGAAGGCAGCAAGAAGGGGTGTGTGGGGGGGAGTTGTCCAGTTTTATTTAAACTCTTACCTTCTCAATTTCTAAATTCCCTAAAGTTTGGCTCAACTTCTTACCTGTTCTCAGTCTATGAGTCTGTCTTGGCTAAAATTTTTAGTATTTTTGCGTCTTACATACTAATTAATAAATAATATATGTATATTACACACATATACATATGTATATACTATATGCATATATACATATACAGACCCACCCTCTGATGCGGGCTTCAGTCACTGTCTTGACTGGCCCTCCGACCTGAGTGACTTCACAACTACTCTGTTTCACAGCACCCCTATTCATGCCAGGATCTGTCTTCCTTCTACGCCGATATTTGCTTTGGTATACCGGTATCCCCGCTTTTCGAAAGTTTGCCTACTCCACTTGCATTTTACAGAAGGCCTGCGTTAGTAATGTCCCCTTATCCGCGGGGTCGCTGTCGGTGGTTTCAGATACTTGCGCTCAGCCGTGGCCCGGAAGCAGATGATCCCCTTCTGACGCAGCGTCGGAAGGTCAGTAGTGACCTCACGCTGCGTGTCAGCGCCTGCGTCATTTTCCTCACTTCCTCTCGTGGCTTGGGCGTTGTATCACCTCACGTCACCAGAAGAAGGGTGAGTACAGTACGTTAATCTTTTACTGCTGTTAATCTACTGTGCTTAACTTATAAGTAAAACTTTGGGGAAAAAACACAGTATATAGAGGTTTCGGTCCTCCCTGTGGTTTCAGGCATTAACTGGGGCCTTTGAATGTATTCCCCGCAGATAAGGGGGGACTGTTGTACTTGTTTTTGCCAACTGAAAGAAATCCGAGGAGGCTTATCCCTTCGACGGTAAGAGGTGGAAAACGCCAACAGCGTGCAGCCTTGGTTGGTTTTGCCGCGAGCCTTGCAGAGCAGTGGGCATGCGAGCAAGTGGCTCCTTCCCCGGGAACCACGCTCAGCGTCCTAGCCTCCAGCCTCAGAGCCTTGAACTGTGACCGTGAGCATCTGGGCTTTGTCTCCATTTATTTTGTGCGTCCGTTAGCAAGATGTGTCCGCAGGTATCAGAAAACCCTGAAGGAGGTTATTTTTGGGGTCTGAGAATGCTCAAAAGTTTTTCCATAGAAATTACCGGTAATTGCGTCTTTCCTTATGCCATTTTGGGTTAGGAAAGGTTCATTGGAATACTCTACTGTGAGATAGCTGGGGAAACCTCTAGTTGTTCCCTCATCGGAATGCTTTTTCTCTCCGTGTCCTTCTCCTTTCCTAACCCTATGCACGGGGCTCCTGATCTTCTCCTTTGGACTCCTCTATCAGTCCCTGCCTCGGATCTCATTTTGGCTTTGAATTATACAGGGCTTTCTACTTAACCATTCCAAACATATCCATCTTTCCCCTTCACTCACACTAAAGCCTAGGTCAGTGAAGACCACAAATGTACTACCACTATGTTAAATACTTAGTGATTATTACCTGAAAGAATAAATTTCATCCAGGCCATTTCAAATGATGATGCAAAGGAAACAACTTTGAATCAGGATAATTTTAGCCTTGCAATCTATTAACTACAACCTATCTTTTGACTTTAACCATCCAACCACCCACCTATCTATCTTTTCTCCTATGTGTCTGAAAGGCACTGAAACCTCTCATTTGACACCCTATGTAAAATACTGCGTCCAGATGTGCTCACATTTATAACTACTTTTTTTGATATAATTCTTTACTTACTATCTAATTGTCTCATTGGACTGTAGCTCCATGAAGGCAGAGATAATGGGTATTTTATTCACTATTGTGTTCCTCATATCTACCAGAACAAAGGAAAGAAGGAAGACAGGATGGAAGGCAAGCAAGCAGAAAGAAAAGAATGAGAAATCTCCAGTCTACTGCTAAAGCTTCAAAGGCCATTATCCCCTTAGCCGTATGATTTGATTTTTCTTTGTAGACTGCACTAATATTTCCAAACAAAATTGCTTTTAAAATTTAACACCAAGAGCAATTTCCATTTCAAAATTGTGCCAGTTATTGGAAATGTCTTCAGTGGTGTTACAAATGGTCTTGAAGCTTCCCCGAATGTGCTAGGCATTTAGTAATGGGTGTCTGTGACTGTTTTCTAAAAATTACTTATCTAGTTTCTCTAAACAAAAAAAGGAAGGGGAAAAAAAAAAGGCCTGGAGAAGTAATCATCATTCTGCGTGTAAAATAAGTGCAGCAAATAGCTCTATAAAATAATATTTTTCAAAGAGTCTTTTTGTTTTGTTTAATATTCCAGAACCTTCCAACTGAGAATTAAAAGAAACTGCCATAGTGAGGAAAGTTGGGTAAAATTATTTCAGGACCAAACCACAAATGCAGGAAAAAGAAATGGAGGAGATCCATAGACGTATACATCCTAAACAAGGAAGTATGCATAGATATCAAACTCTTATTCTGGCCTGTAATGAGACAGGTTCCTCCCAAGGCAGTCGTCAAACAGAAGGCTTACCCAGGTGTGCTGGAAACAACTTTCCATTATTACTGTCCAGAGTATCCAGAAACATTTATTGTGAAATGTTTCTCCTAATTCTTGTGATCTGTGAAATCAGACAGATTTCCTCACTTCTGTTAAAGAAGTTTCCCTCTACTCCTGGATGCTGGGAGATGATTCAACTATGCTAGTGTTTGTTCTACCCATGAGGTCTTGCAGGTAACCCTTTCAGCGGGGCCTCTCAACTTCGAGTGGGGAGCTCTTTAAAAATCAGAGTCAAAGCTTCACCCCCTAGACAGTCTGTTTCAATAATTCTAGAGTGGGGGGTCCAGGAACTTGTTTTTATTTTGTTTTATTTTTAAGGTTCCATAAGTGATTCAGTTGGATCACCCCAGGTAAACCTTATATGGACATAGCACTATGGTCCTTAGCCCTTGAGAGAAGCTGTATATACCTAGGTGTTATTGGTCCAATTATATCAGCAGAGACTTAAACTATTTAGCATACTTGCTGTTTCTTCTTGGAGTAAAAAAAAAATACCTCCCTCCTTCCCTATTTTCTAGTGTAGTCTTTCCTTCTTTCTCCTCTTCCCCAGAGCCCTGTGTCCCTTCCGCCTCACAGATCTCAGGTATTTTAACTTTACTAAGCAGTCTGATCACCCCAATTCCTCTGATTTTGTTCAGTACATTTCCCTATGCATCTCATCTTGACATCTTTTCCCTTTCTAATAGCTCTCAACCTCCAGTAAGTTCCCTTTTTTCCTCAACTAATTTGCCTTCAGGACCATCAGCCTTCATTGTCTGAGAGCCCTGACTTCACAGTGTTTCTGTCCTTCATGGCATTGTGTTTCCTTGAATCCATGTTTTCCTGCTTTTAAATCCATTTACATTTTCTCATTAGGGAGGACACTGTGAACTCTCTATCACTTTGAGTTGGGTAGGGGAGTGTGATAATGAAGGCTGATAGAGATCAATATTTCTCTCTGTCTTTGCTAATAATCCTCCTAAAACTGTGCTTCCTACATCTGGTTATGATGGTTTCTCTGTGATGGTCTAATCAGAGGACAGAAACCACTCTAGATGGTTAAACAGGAGAAGTTTAATTTAGGGAATTTGTTCTTGGGTAGTGGAAGATCTGAGAAGCCACTTAAGTGGGGGTGGTTGATGCATCAAAAAGATTAGCAACAGCAGGGATCTGTGCTCATAAGGCTGGAGAGATAGTGGGAGGCAGTGGTATGACCAGAACTTGGGACCCAGGCTCACCTTCAGGGAGTGAGAACCATGGCCAGTACATGGTGAATCTGGAGTGACAGGGAAGACACAGCCATGCTGAAGGTGCTGCATGAAGCCGAGCAAGAGAGGGAGAAATTCCTGAGTTCTCTCCTCCTGCCCTCCAGTCTTTGGCCAGTGCCTCTCCCTGGCTGCAGTTACGTGGAATCCAGATGCCAAGGGAATCTTGGGAGTGAAATTCCTTAGAAAAAGAATGGAAAATGGATTTTACAGCAAGAGACATACAACTGGCATAGTTTCTGTAGAGGATGATCTCATACAATGTATGAAGTCTCTCTTCTCTATCCAAGAAGTAGTTTTCATATCAAGGTACTTGAATCTATGCCAGTAGATAATAAATGAGGGACTAGAGAATAATAAAACTGAAAAGTAACTGAAGTGACACCAAAGAATAGAGACCTGTAGCTAAGTTCTTACTTCTTCCTCTGTGGTGCCGGACAGAGGCCTATGTCTGTCCCTCTTACAGCTGTCAGGGGCCCTGTCATTATCCTGCAGTAAGGGGAGCAGGCCTGGGGCTGTGGGGAGGGGGAGTGTGGTGGTTACCACAAGTTTTTAACTTCCAGAGGGGGCAGCACCTGGAGGGCAACTCGAGGCAAAGCAGGAAGCAGCAAACTCTCTTGGGAAACTGGAGGCAGACTGTGAGTCCCTGTTCCCTGTTCTCCAGCCCAGTTCTCCTGCTTCAAGCCTATGAAAAGGGAGCTGAGTGTGTAAATCCCAGCTAGCCACAGAAGCCAGAATGGTCCCCTAAAGATATTTATGTGGGAACTAACAAAGGGCACCCAAGAACACTAGACTGCAGAAGAGACCAGACCCACTGAGATGATGCAGACCCCAGGAAGAGCGAAGACAAGCTGTCACACACACACACACACACAGCAACTGTGTTTGATGCAGTTTACTTTTTCGACCCAATGTAATAATGCAGTATCACTGTTTCACGCTAGTGACTCATCACCTTTTCTACTTTCTTGCCTGCCTTTCTATTTTCAGCCCTTTCTAACTTGGCTTTGGTCAATCCTGCCTCTGAAAAGGTCCTCTCAGCATGACCAGCTCACTGCCAAATCCAGTGGTAACTTTTCTCTGGTCAGTTATTTCGGTTGACTGTTGAGCAGCGTTGAAACTGCTGAACATTTGTCATCTTTGAAACTTTCCAACTTTCATTTGAGATAATGTGTGCTTTTTTTTCTCCTAAGTTTTGACTACTCTTCTCTGTTTTCTTTCTCTAATTCCCTGTTCATCCTAAATAGCTGTGTTCCCGGGGATTCCAAAATTGGGCTCCAGCCTCCTCCCAGTCCACCCCTCTCTTCTCTTAATATATGCTCCCTGGATGTTCTCACGTATGCATTTAACTCCAGTCCATATCCTCCCGACTCACATCTCCTTCTTTAGACTAGAAGTATTTCCTGAACGTCAGGCCTGATTTTCCATTTGTCTACACCTGGATGTTGTACCTCAAAGGCAGCACATCCTAAACCAAACCTCTTATTTTCCTTCCTTGAGCAAATTCATGCCTCAAAAAAGTTAACAGTAGCATGTTAACTAGAACATCTACTGGTATCTCTGACTTCCTCCAAGTTGGATTAGCAACTGCCCTCTGTGCTACTGTAACATGAAATGTATTACTTTCAATACTTATTGCAGTGAATTCTGAATTCTGATTTGTCTCTTATCTTCTTTTATCAGACTCTAAATTTATCAGAAGCAGGGACTGTTTATTATTCATCTCTGAATCCCCAGGGCCCAACTCACTGCACAGCTGATTCTCATCATCTCCTTCCTTTTCAAATATCCTGATCACCCTCCAAAAGAAAATTACACGATTTGTACAATTTGTACAAAGAGTCACTTGTTTGGAGGATTCATGTTATTTTTCATCTTCTTAACTGTGTTTAGAGCAGTTGTTTATGTTCGCTAATTCATTTTAGAGAGTTAGAGAGATTGGACATAGCTATTTTATTTCCAGCTGCCTGAGGATATGAATTCCAGCCACTTAAGAAATGTGCAGGTTTTGAGCCCCAAGACATCAATTTGTCGAGACTATAAAGTTCACTGTAATGGGGATTGTACATGTTACCTATACTATATATTATAATGTTGATGTAGAGGAGGAGTAATAACCTTTGACAAGTTTTTGGTTGTTTACCCCAGAGTTTCAGAGATAGATCTTTGATTTTAGCTTTGTTGATTTTTTGAGAGTAAATTTTTATTAACACTTTTTGGAGTGCTTGAAGGAGGATAGTTAATTACAAAAATTTCTTAATTTAAAATTGGTGAGTTTGTATATATATATCTCTCTCAATATTTCCCCAAGGACTTGACACACTTAATTTGAATTTACTCTTAGTTATATTTTAAGTCTAAAATTTGGATGAATGAAATAACTGAAAAATTAAGTTTAGGTGAAACTTCATAGATTGAGTTTTAGCCTTGGTTTCTTAGAAAATAAATCTGAGGCAAGGATTTAAAGTATTCATGTATTACTTGGGAGGTGCAACACTAAGGCAGTGAGAGTGAGGGAAAAGTAAGCAAAGATGTGAAGGGGTGCATTACCAGACCAGCTGCTGCATCATGAAATGCTGTGAAAAGACACAGCTCGCCTTATAGGTGCATTTCTTCAGCTCCAGAAGACAAAAGAAGCCTATGTGAACACTTGGGAGAAAGGAAATCACGCTAGAAAGTTTCGTCCAAAGAGCATGGTGTCCATGATGGGGTAGGATTTTGTTCCCTCCTGTTTCCTTTGGACCATTGCTCAAAGTTCACTCCACAGAGAGTTAATTTCCCTGTACTTTGGGTTGCATTATTCAACTCTGATTGTGGCCATTAAGGATGTCAAAGTCTATCCTGTGAGTTAGCATTCCTTTTATTTTCCTGTTTTGTACAAGCTATATATACATCACCAGTGGCCTCATCTAAGCCATGTTGTTTGAATTCCGGAAGCAGGCAGGAGGCACACACTTCAGCCAAGGCTGATGGGCCAAGCTGCTGGTGGTAATAAAAGGCAAAGGACTGGTTGGCCCGAAGGAGAGTCCGGGAGGCAGGAGATGCACACATAACTTGAGGAAGTGGCTAAAATTAGTGTCTAATAGAACTGCTGATTCAAAACTCTCCCCTTCCAAGTTTATAGAAAGGGAAGGGGAGCAGAATACTTCAATACAGAAGTTGCATCAATCATGGACAAGTTGTCAGGAATAAGTCATCACAGATTTTTTTAATTGAGATATGATTGATGTATGATGTATTAGTTTCCGAACAACATAATGATTTGTTATATGTATATATATAGTGAAATGATCATCACAATAAGTCTTGTTAACATCCATCAGCACAGAGTTACAGTTTGTGTGTGTGTGTAATGAGAACTTTTAAGATTTACTCTCATCAATTTCAAAGATATTAATACAACATTATTAATTATAGTCACCATCCTCACAGATATTTTGACTTGGGGTAAAAAGCAGTGAAAGCTACAGTGTCCTCATACCCCACCACTTCCTCCCCCCTCTTTTTTTTTTTTTAACTCTGGGTATTATGCTTGGAGAAGTCTGGGCTATCCTTTGACAGGAGGTGACTCCATGGAATACCTCCATGACTCTTTGGATGAAACTTTCTAGTGTGATTTCCTTTCCCCAAAGTGTTTTAAGAGAATCTAGGTATCTTGCCACTGGCTTCTACTCTCATAAATATAGGAAACTGGAAAAATTATCAAAGTATAGTTTTTCAGTCATAAGAGTCATGCATAGGAGAGCATTATTCTGAGGACTTCTGATTCTGCTACTTTGCAGAGCTTGAAGTATTGTTTTTAGAGAAATATATGTTCTGGCCCTGAGTGAACTTCAGATTTTCTATTTGTCTTTGGTTGGAAAACAGAACTAATAGGAGGTTTTATTTTCATTGGACATTTTGGGAACAGCGTCACCATGGGTAGCTCTCCACAGAGTCACACATAGTCAGTTGGTTCATATGTGCATTCAAGAATAAGCAATCAAAACTTTGGCTAGAACCACTCGTCCAGCCCAGTTCTCCATGTTTGGACTTTGGACACTGACTCCAAGCCTGACTAAGCCTGAGTCAAGGTGTTGGTACTCCTGACAACACCCTTCTTCTGTGGGTAACGTTGGACCACTGGAAGGTATTTTTGAGACTCTTTCCACAAGGTCCAGGAATCCTCTTCCTCTTAACTTTGATCTCTAAACCATTATAATAATCATCTTCTAATAGTTTATTACCTTTGAATTTTCCTCTCTGAATTTGCACTTCTATTCTTTGACTGAAAGAAGTGGTATCTAACCTGAGTCTAAAACTGGGCCGGGAGTGCTCCATACTGTGGGGTAGCTTATGTCCCTCAGGTAACTCTGCAACTCGCTGTCAGTTCCCACAGTGTTGCTGCCTTTCAGCAACTGCCTTTGGGAATCTCTCCTCTGGAATTCCAAATGATCATTTGTGAACAAAAACAGCTGCGTGGAGTTGGTTGATGGACTTCCTGTGGCATTCCACTCTACTTAGAAATAGCCAGTAAGTGAGAGTTCTTTTGATTTCCCTGTTTGTACAGACTGTATCACTAGTGGCTTCAGCCATATGGCTTGAATCCTGAGATGTACATCTCACCATTTTTAAAGTCATGCAGAGTAATATTTTCCCAATATCTTGCTGACAAGGGGCAAGGTTTGATACAACAGCTTTCTTACCTTTCTTCCTGAAAAGATAGACTAGTGCTACAAATTCTTGTCCAGCTTGACAGAAATCAATGAAATTCATTACTAGATATTCACATTTTACCCAACAGTGTGAAAAAGCAAATAAATAAAAGTCTATTCAATTTTGTAAGTGCTTTGCAAGCTCTGTCTTGAAAGAAAGATAAAAAGAGGATCGCTTTGATGATTTAAAATTCATTAGGATGTTTCAATCCAGGTTAGTTCATGGTTTATCATGGAGATTTCAGTTACCTTTACAGTGAATAGCTGAAAATTGTACCATACTCTTAGCCTTTGTAAAAGAGTGAATAGTTTGGTTTTATTGGACATTCCTCTAATACTAGTCTATTTTCTGGCAAGTGTTTTGCCAAGTACTGTGGGGGATAGAAGGACTTGCTATCTGCCTTATAGGGGTAATATTCAGTGTGAGAGAGAAAGGCTGGATGATATAAAGATGATAATGTGCCATTAGGGATGATTAGGCTTGGACACCATAGCAATTATGAATGGACATGGCTTTGCCCTCATTTATTGTTTTCAGCTTATTGAGATATAATTGACTTATAGCATTGTGTAAGTTTAAGGTATACAGTGTGTTGATTTGATACTTATATTTTGTGACATAATTACCACCATAGTGCTAGCTAACATGTTCATCACATCACGTAATTATTATTTCTTTTTTTTTGTAGTGAGAACCTTGAAGATCTACTCTCTTAGCACCTTTCAAGTATATAATACAATATTATTAACTATAATCACCATGTTGTACATTAAATCCCTAGAACTTACTCATTTTATAATTAGAAGTTTGTACCTTTTGACCACAATCTTCCCTTTACCTTCATTCCCCAGCCCCTGTAACCACCATTTTACTCTGTTTTTATGAGTTCTCCTTTCTTAGACTCTACATATAAGTGGTATCATACAGTATTTGTCTTTCTCTGTCAGATTTATTTCACTCAGCATAATGCCCTCAAGTTTCATCCATGTTGTTGCAAATGGCAGGATTTCCTTCTCATGGCTGAGTAATATTTCTCTGTCTGTGTATGTGTGTATATATATAATATGTATGTATATATATGTATTATATATTTCTTTCTATATATTACAGAATATATATATTACAGAATTGTCTCTCCATGTAGTACATGTTCTTTATCCCTTCATCTGTTGACAGACACTTAAATTGTTTCCATATCTTGGCTATTGTGAATAATGCAATAAACATGAGAGCGCAGATATCTATTCCAGATCCTGTTTTCATTTCCTTTGGATATGTAAGCAGGAGTGGGATTGCTGGATCATGCATTGCCCTAATTTATTTATTTTCATTTTCTAGAGTTTTTATTTAAATTCCAGTTAACATACAGTGTAATGTTAGTTTCAGGAGTACAATATAGTGATTCAACCCTTCCGAACAACACCCAGTCCTCATTGCATTGCCCTAAGTTTAGATCTTGAAGGATTCTCCACTGATTGTCTCATTTGGCTAAAGTCGTACAGTAAAATAGTAAACCATTGTCTTAATTAAAAGATAAGTGCTCTCAGAGCTATCTCATAAAGTAGTCATGTACTTGAAAACACAGAAATTACAATGAGTGAATAAATGACTAAGTCAATGAATAATTCATACTTTTCTATTAAGATCATGGCTTCTAAACCTTATCTAGATGTTTGAATGTTGAAAGACCCTCTTTAGGTCAATTCTTTTTCTATTCCTGCAAAATGCACTCATGTTTTCACAAGCAAGCTTTAGAGTGTAGTTTTTGCTATTGATTTCGTTTTATTAGCTTCCCCCCCCATGGGAAATGTAGGGTCTGTGGGGGATTATTTAGGGTCTTCTATCAGCACACAATATTTAAAGTACACTTTGACTTTCATTGGGTCATTTCCAGTTCATCCTTATTCATCCTTGTTATCTTTTACTTAGCTTCTATTCTTGACTCTACTGTCAGTTCCCCACTTCATTTTTCACTGTTTTTGGTTCTTGGATCTATGGTAGAATGCCTTCTGTCTATCTCTAGTACAGAAACAAATCCTGAGGTTTCCCCCTCCTCTCCAAAGAGTCTTTGCTACTAGGAACTACATTGAAATATTTAAAGGCAACAATTACTAATTAAGTGAAAATTTAAAATTTCCTAGAGATAAAGCAGCTGCAGGGGCACCCCAGAGCTGGTTCATGAATTGGCACCACCCAGCCTGCTCTCCTGCCAGCCTTATATACTGGGAGTGTATGGAGAGGAATCAGAATGACTTGGTGCTTCCAAGAATAACATGAAATTACAGATTCAAGATGAAGCAAGAAGACAGTTTTTAGATTTAGTGGACTAAATTGTTGCTGGTGTTCATCGAATATAAATGGCTGGGGCTCCAGGTGAAACATTTTTTTTTTTTTTGGTAGAAATGATTATTGGGATTTTTAAGACACCTTTGGGTATACATAGTAGATGCTTTTGAGTGGCTGGCATTATGGGTGTTCTTTTTTTTTTTTTTCTTTTTGTTAATCTGAATATTCTGGAATGAAATGCATTGTATTTATAATAAGAGAAAGTAACACTTTAAATTACAAAACAAAAGCAGTAGGTAAGTTTAAAATATAAATTTTATCAGATATGTCTGCTCTATTCAGCAAAGTTTGTATAATTTTTTTAATTGTGCAAATTGGAGGATAATTAATGTTGTCAACCACTAGTTTGTGTTTCTTTTTCTATGACCTTTGTTTAAACTGTTTGTCCATCTTTTCATGTTGCGTATTATAATTTTTTAAAATTAAGGTATTTCTAATAAAAATTTCAGAGAGAAGGAATAAAAAGTGACTAGAAGTTGAAAAAGAGGAGTAGGAAATAATGCTATGAAATGACATGAAGGGAAAAAAAAAAAAGAAATGACACGAAGCATTGCAGAACTTCCCTATGATGCCCTAAAAATTTAGCAGTTTATGGAAAACAAGCTCTCAGGGAATGTATGTTTTCTATAAAGCCATCATTTTAAACTATTCTTTTGATCTATTTAATTTGTCCAACTCTTTTTTAGGGCTTTATATGTATTTTTTTTAAATTTGAGTATAGTTGACACACAGTTTACAATAGATTCAGGTGTACAACTTAGTGATTTGACAAGTTTATACATTGTGCTCTGGTCACCACAAGTACAGCCACCATCTGTCCCATTACACAGTTATTACAATATCAGTGACTATTCCTTATACTCTGCTTTTTATTCCCGTGACTTACTCATTCCATAACTGGAGACCTGACTCTCCCTCTCCCTTTCATCCATTTTGCTCAACGCCCCACCCTTCTCCCCTCTGGCAACCATCAGTTTGTCTCTGTATTTATAATTCTCATTCTGCTTTTTGTTCGTTTATTCATTTTTTTTTTAAAGATTCTATTTATGAGTGGAATCATATGGTATTTATCTTTCTCAGTGTAACTTATTTCACTTAGCATAATATCTTCTAGGTCCATTCATGTTATTGCAAATGGCACGGTCTCATCCTTTTTTATGGCCATGCAATATTCCATTTTGTGTGTGTATGTATGATATGTGTGTGTGTATATATGTATATGTATATATATCTGTTTGTCTATTGGTGGACACTTAATCTGCTTCCATGTCTTGGCTCTTGTAAATAATATTGCAGTAAACATAGGCGTGCATATCTTTTCAAGTTAGTGTTTTCCCTTGTAAATACCCAATAGTGGTATTATTGGATCATACAGTATGTCTATTTTTAATTTTTTTGAGGAACTCATACTGTTTCCCACAGTGGCTGTACCAGATTACATTCCCACCAACAGTGCAAGAGGGTTCCTTTTCCTCCACAACCTCACCAACACTTATTGTTTCTTGACTTGATTTTAGTCATTCTAATGGGTGTGAGGTGATATCTCATTCTGGTTTTGATTTGCATTTCCTTGATGGTTAGTGATGTTGAGCATCTTTTCATGTATCTGTTGGCCTTCTGTACGTCTTCTTTGGAAAAATGTCTATTCAGGTCCTCTGCCCATTTTTAAATCAGATTGCTTGTGTTTTTGGTGTTGAGTTGTACAAGTTCTTTATACATTTTGGATATTAACCCTTTATTGGATATATCATTTGCAAATATCTTCTCTGATTCATTAGGTTGTCTTTTTGTTTTTTTGATGGTTTCCTTCGCTGTGCAAGAACTTTTTGTTTTGATGTGGTCCAGTAGTTTATTTTTGGTTTTGTTTCCCTTGCCTTAGGGGATTTATCTTGAAAAATGTTGCTACAGCTGATATCAGAGAAATTACTACCTGTGTTCTCTTCTAGGGTTTTTATAGCATCAAGTTTCACATTTAGGTCTTTAATCCATTTTGAATTTATTTTTGTATATGGTGTTAGAAAGTAGTCCAGTTTCATTCTTTTACATGTAGCTGTCCAGTATTCTGAGCACCGCTACTGAAAAGACTGTCTTTTCCCCATGGTATATTCTTGCCTTCTTTGTCATAGATTAATGGATCATATGAATATGAGTTTATTTCTGGGCTCTCTATTCTGTTCTATTGATCTGTGCTTTTTTGTGCCATTATCATATTGTTTTGATTACTACAGCTTTGTATTATATCTTGAAATCTGGAATTGTGATACGTCTAGGTTTCTTCTTCTTTTTCAGGATTGCTTTGGGTATTCTGGGTCTTCTGTGGTTCCATACAAATTTTAGTATTATTTGTTGTAATTTTGTGTTATTATCTGTATTATCCATTGGTATTTTGATAGGGATTGCATTGAATCTGTAGATTGCTTTGGGTAATATGGACATTTTGACAATGTAAGTTCTTCCGATCCATGAGCATGGAATATCTTTCCATTTGTTTGTGTCATTTTCAATTTATTTCATCAGTGTTTTATAGTTTTCAGAGTACAGGTCTTACACCTCTTTGGTTAAGTGTATTCCTAGGTATTTTATTCTTCTTGGTGCAGTTGTAAATTTTATTGTTTTTAAAAGTTTCTCTTTCTGCGACTTTGCTGTAAGTGAATAGAAATGCTACTAATTTGCGGGTATCAATTTTTTATCCTGCCACTTTACTGGATTCATTTATTATTTCTAGTAGTTTTTTGGTGGAATCTTCAGATTTTCTGTGTATAGTATTATGTCATCTGTGAATAGTAGTGACTGTTTAACTTCTTCTTTACCAATATGGATACCGCTTATATCTTTCTCTTGTCTGATTGCTGTGTCTATAACTTCTAGTACTATGTTGAATAAAAGTGGTGAGAGTGGACATCCTTGTCTTGTTCCTGAAGTTAGATGGAAAGCTCTCAGTTTTTCACCATTGAGGATGATGTTAGCTGTGGGTTTTCCATATGTGGCCTTTATTATGTTGAAGTATACTCCCTCTAATCCCGTTTTATTGAGAGTTTTTATTGTACATGGATGTTGTATTTTGTCATATTCTTTTTCTGCATCCATTGAGATGATCATATGATTTTTATTCTTCATTTTGATGTGGTTATGACATTGATTGATTTGCAAATATTGAACCATCCTTCCATCCCAGGAATAAATACCACTTGATCATGGTAAATGATCTTTTTAATGTTTTGTTCTATGCAGTTTGCTAATATTTATTGAGGATTTTTGTGTCTATGTTCATCAGGGATATTGGTCTGTAGTTCTCTTCTTTGTGGTATCTTTGTCTAGTTTTGGTATCAGGGTAATTCTGACTTTGTACGATGTATTTGGAAGCTTTTCTTCCTTTTCTATTTTTTTGGAATTGTTTGAGAAGAATAGGTATTAACTCTTCCTTAAATGTCTGCTAGAATTCATAGTTAATCCATCTGGTCCTGGACTTTTTTTTTTTTGGTAGTTTTTTGATTACTGATTCAATTTCATTACTTGTAATTGGTCTGTTCAGATTTTCTATTACTTCTTGGTTCAGTTTTGGAAGATTGTATGTGTCTAGAAATGTATCCATTTCCTCAAGGTTGCCCAGTTTGTTGGCATATAATTTTTCATAGTATGCTCTTATAATCTTTGTATTTCCGTGGTGTCAGTTGTTACTTCTCTCTTGTTTCTGATTTTATTTATTTGGGTCCTTTCTCTTTTTTTCTTGATGAATCTGGCTAAAGGTTTGTCAATTTTCTTTATCTTTTCAAAGAACCAACTCTTGGTTTCATTTTTTTTTTTTTTTAATTTTTTAAAGTCTCTATTTATTTTTGCTCTGATCTTTATTATTTTCTTTCTTCTATTCACCTTGGGCTTTGTGTGTTCTTTTTCTAGTTTCTTTAGGTGTAAGTTTTGATTATTTATTTGAGTTTTTCCTTGTTTCTTGAGGTATTGTTGTATACTTCCCTCTTAGAACTCTTTTCACTGTGTCCCAGAGATTTTGGGCCATTGTGTTTACATTTTCATTTGTCTCCATGGATTTTTAAATTTTTTCTTTGATTTCTTTATTGACCCATTGGTTATTTAGTAACATGTTATTTAGTTACCACATGTTTATGTTTTTCCCATTTTTTTTTGTGATTTATTTCTAGTTCCATACCATTGTGGTTAGAAAAGTTGCATGGTATGATTTCAATCTTCTTAAATTCATTGAGGCTTGTTCTATGTCCTAATCTGTGATTAATTCGGGAGAATATTCCATGCGTATTTGAAAAGAATATATGCTCTGTTGTTTTTGGGTGGAATGTTCTGTATATATTTGTTCTGTCCATCCAATTCAATATATTATTCAAAGATATTGTTTCCTTATTGATTTTCTGTTTGGATAATCTGTCCGTTGATGTAAGTGGAGAGTTAAAGTCCCCTACTGTTATTGTGTTACCATCAATTTCTATCTTTATGCCCATTAATATCTGCCTTATGTATTTAGATGCTCCAGTTTTGGGTGCATAGATATTTGCAGTTGTTATATCTTCTTGTTGGATTGATTCCTTTATCATTATGCAGTGCCCTTTATTTCTTATTACAGTCTTTATTTTGAAGTCTATTTTGTCTGATATAAATTATTGCTGCTGCAGCTTTTTTTTTTGCTTTCATTTACATGGTGAATGTTTTTCCATCCCTTCGCTTTCAGTCTGTATGCGTCTTTAGGTCTGAGGTGAGACTCTTGTAGGCAGCATGTAGATGGGTCTTGTTTTTTTTTATCCATTCCACCACTGTATGTCCTTTGATTGGAGCATTTAGGCTATTTACATTTAAAGTAATTATTGATATGTATATATTTATTGCCATTTTTAAAATTTGTTTTTTGGTTGTTTTTGTAGTTCTTCTTTGTTCCTTTCTTCTCCACTTGCTCTCTTTCTTTGTGATCGATGAGTATCTGTAGTGTTTTATTTGGCTTTCTTTCTCTTTGTGTGTATCTATCATAGGTTTTGGGTTTGTGGTTACCATGAGGTTCATATATAACATCTTAAATAAATAGCAGTCCATATTAATGTGATGGTCATTTAAGTTTAAACATAAAAGAAAAAACCAGAAAAAGAAAAAAATCTTTCCTTTGTCCCCTTCTCTTCCCTTTTTACTCCTTTCTCTGCATTTTATGTATATGTTGTCATATTTTGCATCTTTTTTTAAAAAAGAAGATTTATTTATGAGGGAGAGAGAGAAGGGGGTAAGGGCAGAGGGAAAGAATCTCAAGCAGACTCCCTGTTGAGCCTGCAGCACAACACAGGGTCTGAGCCTGACCTTGAGATCAAGCCCCAAGCTGAAACCAAGAGTTGGATGCTCAGCTGAGTAAGCCACCCAGGTGCCCTATATTTTACATCTTTTTATTCATATTTTTTCACTTAATGAAATCTCTTTAACATTTCCTATAAGGCTGATTTAGTGTTGATAAACTCTTTTATTTTTTGTTTGAGAAACTCTTTATCTTTCCTTCAAATCTGAATTATAACCTTGCAGGGTAGAATATTCTTCATTGTAGGTTTTTTTCCTTTCAGTGCTTTGAATATATCATGCCATTCTCTTCTGGGCTGTAAAGTTTCTGCTGAAAAATGAGTTGATAGTCTTATAGGTTTTCCCTTGTCGGTAACTTTTGTTTCTTGCTGCTTTTAAGATTCCCTCTTTATCTTTAAACTTTGACATTTTAATTATTATGTGCCATGATGTGGACCTCCTTCATCTTGTTTGGAGCTCTCTGTGCTTTTTGGATTTGGATGTCTATTTCCCTCCCTGGGTTAGGGAAGTTTTCAGTTATTATGTCTTCAAATACGTGTTATACACCTTTCCCTCTCTCTTCTTCTCAGAACCCCATAATGAAAATGTTTGTTCTCTTGATGTCCAAGAGATCTCTTAATCTATTTTTATTTTTTCAAATTCTTTTCTCTTTTTGCTGTTCGGCTTGTGTGCTTTCCATTACCCAGTCTTCCAGATCACCAATATGTTCTTCTGCATCCTCTAATCTACTGTCAATTCCTTATAGTGTGTGTGTTTTTAAATTTCAGTTATTGTATTCTTCAGCTCTGATCTGTTCTTTTTAATATTTTCTATCTCTTTATAGAGGGTCTCACTGCATTCTTCCATTCTTTTCTCTAATCCAGTGAGTATCTTTATGATCATTACTTTAAATTTTTTATCAGGCATATTGCTTATCTCTGTTTCCTTTAGTTCTTTTTCTGAGTTTTTGTTGTTGTTGTTATTCTTTCTTTTGGAGCATATTCCTCTGTCTCCCCATTTTGCTTGACTTTCTGTTTTTCTCTTTTGGCCAAATTAAATGCTACCAGTGGAGCTAGTTCCAATTTTTGTTTACTCCAGGTACTAACAATCCATGTTTTATTCTTACACTAAAGGAAAAACCAAGCTTTATTAACCCTTGTGCATCTCTTTTAATCAAGGGTCTGGTGCAGTGGCATCATTCTTTCTCTGGTAAGGAAGTATCAATTCCAGGATCTACCTCCTGCTTCCTTCCCTTCTCTTCCCTTCCCTTCCCTCCTACCCCGAGTCCTGCTGTCCTTTCCCCTTCTCTCCTCCTTTCTCCTCTCCTGGCTCTACAGCTCTATTATCATCTTTTCCTTGTCTTTTTCCTTTCTGTCCTTCCCTTTTCCTCTGCTTTTTTCTCTCCTTTCTCCTCTCCCCCCCTTCTCTCCCCTCCTCTCTTGTCTCCCCTTCTCTTCCACCTATTTCTAAAAAATAGAGGAATTAAAAGAAAAGAAATGAAAAGAAATACAAGTACTAATTATAGGCTTTTTCTGTTACCTGTGAATGAATGGGAAGATTCAGTTACATCCTGATGGAAACTTTTAACCACTTAACTCTATTCTAAACTTCATCCCTGTGACAGAGATTAACTATCCCCAAGATGCTTATTGTCACATTGTCTTATTTAACCAGGTCATGAGTTAATTGAACATTATGTTAAAAAGTCAATATATGGTTTTAGTTTTATTTAATCATATGTTAATGATTAATGAACTTTTGTATCATATAAGTTAAAAAGTTCATAGCTTCATAGTTCTCACAACACAATGGGATAAATATCAGAGTGATGAGGTTAATATAGGGTAATTAATATAGGTCAGGCTTGCTCTGGTTTGCTTTAATTCAGAAATTACCTTAAAATGATTGAATTTGTACAATAGTACTTATTTTTTGTTTCAGTCACCATTATAAGCTCTCACTTCCCACACCATCTGTCACTGCAAGAATCCTTTTTTCTCACTACTCTGTACATCCCTGAATCTGGCCCTAGCTCATACTGCTCTCCACTTCCCCAAACTCCCCCACTGTGTGCTCTTGCACAGCCTCTTTCCTGATAATTTCTTTCATCATTTCCCTCCTGACTGAAAACTGGCTATTCTCCAAGGACACCTCTCTGAGAAGGCTATGATTTCTTTGAGCCCCTTAGGTACCTCAGGATCTGGTGGAGGGATCACTGTCCTCCTTGCTCTCTTTGGCTGCTTTAAATTTTTTTCTTTTTCTCCTTTAGAAATTTCAGTTCCTTTAAGTGGGGGTATATAGGACTTTCCACTCATTTCACATTTTTGTCTCTTTCATCTGCTGGCCTCATTCATTGATGACTTCAATACCTGGCTTATTGTCTTCTCCTCTGACCATTCTTTCATCTTTCCTCAGGACTTTCCCAACTGTATGGATGATCCATCCAGGTTTTCTCAGTCCACATATATTGTACCTAACTCTCTCTAAACACCAAAAGTGGTGCTTGCTCCGGGCTTGCCCCTGACAGCTGTGTAATGTTCAGAGAAATCTCACAGCTGGGCATTTCAGACTTCAGACTTCAAATTCACACTCTCTGAGAAAACTACCTCGTGTTTTCTCTCTCTCAATTAATTCTAACACCCCCATCCCCTAACCTTTCAGCTGATATGTTCTCATTCTTCACAAAGGGAATGGATTTAGTTGGACAAGAACAATGTTCACTTTCCATTCCTAATTTACTAGCCCACATGGTTTGTAAATACCAGCTCTTCACTTCCTTTTGTAATGAAGTGACCTGCAGGTATGTTGGCTTCTGCCTGAGATCAAACTTGTCCTGTGCTCTGGATCATGTCAACTCTTGATTTCTCAAGAACTTTGTTACCCTCTCACATCTGCCCTCTTCTGTCTCTCCTACTCTCTTTCCAGACCTCTTTTTCTCATCAGTTATTCCTTTTTTACTGGCTCATTGCCCTTATTTTGCAGATATGCCCGTCTTCATTAAAACGTTCTTGTCACCACATTTTCCTCCACCTCTTGACTTCTCTGCTCCCTTAACAGTAATGAATTGCTGTCTGTATGTTCTCATCTCTTATTGTATCTTCAACCCATTCCCATCAGTTTTTCAATACTACCATTCCACTGAAGTCATTATTACATGCCCTCCATCTTTCCAGATCCACGGTCAGTTTTCTGTCCTGTGTACAACCACGTATACAACTGCTTAGCAGCATTTGACACTGTTAACCATTTCTTCCTTCTGTAAACTCTTTTTTTTTTTTTTCTCAGCAGTACTACCAGACAAAATGCTAGGATTTTATCCTAGGTTCTTCTTTTCTATTTGTATTATACACCTAATCTATCAAGATGTTTGTTCAGCTCCAGGGGCGCCTGGGTGGCTCAGTTGGTTGAGCGACTGCCTTCGGCTCAGGTCATGATCCTGGAGTCCCTGGATCGAGTCCCGCATCAGGCTCCCTGCTCGGCGAGGAGCCTGCTTCTCCCTCTAACCCTCCCCCCTCTCATGTACTCTCTCTCTCATTCTCGCTCTCTCAAATAAATAAATAAATCTTTAAAAAGAAAAAAAAAGATGTTTGTTCAGCTCCAAAAATATATATTTTATCCCGTCCTACGCTGTTCTACCCATGGTAGCCCAGCCTATCCCCCATATCTTATCTCTTCTTGCTATTTTCCACTACTTCTCCTATTTATTTTATAGAAGTAGCAGGTAACCTTCTTATGTGTTTTCCTATTTCCCTTTAGTCCCTTAGAGCCCACTTTCTATACAGCAACCAGAATGATCTAAGATGCAGCTTACATCATATAACTTGTTGGCTTAATACCCCTAACCCCATGATTTCAGTCTGGCCTCTAACCCCAGGCCATGGATGGTAGTGATACTGACACCAGATGGGTTTGGAAAACCCAGGAACAGAGGAGAACCTATTTCCCTGTTTTCAAGGGGAGCTTGGGGAGGTGGCAACATCCCAGAATCTCAGGAATCTCTTGGTGCTGGGACAAAAGCCTAGAAATGGTTGTGTGGTCTTGGGACAAAAGAACCTTAGAAGCTTAAATCAGTTTCTCAGAGAGACGTGGAAGCCTAATATTTTCCTTATAAAAGAGAGGGACCTGCAAACAGCTGAGAGGCAGTTTGACGGGGAGAGTTCTTGCAGTTAGGAGGAGAAGAATAACCAGTGACCAGCTTGGGCCAGCAACCAGAACAATGATGTTTTAATCCACATTGATATGGGTAGATAACAAAGACCAAACAAGGGCCACAACCCTGCACTGTACACACACACACACTCATGTTTGGCATCGTGAAAGCTCTTACAGAACACAGATGCTACTCTGGGGACTTGGGAACATGGGCAAGTTCTTGAATTGGCTGAGATTTAGTTTATACCATCTGGTAGAGTGGGAGATCTAAAATAGAAATTAAATACAGTGTAGAATTAAAGTTAAAAATTTACATTCCATGGGTACATGTATTAGTGGGTTGTTATCTGTACTTGATGTTTTATAAAATTCAGTGATAATATGTATCAATGAAGGTTGAGGGAGAAGACTCTAGTTTTGACTATATCTGTGTGTACTTGGTCTGGCTTTTCTAATACCTTTAGGTTTCATTTTCCTTATCTGCAAAATAAAGACATTGGGCTAAATATATGGTTCCCCTAGGTCCCTCTCCCCCTTATCTAATCAATTACTATCAATGATTTGTTTTAGAAGAGTTATTTCACACCTACTAAGCATAGTATGTATATCTAGATCTAGCCCATTATCCCATTCATGGTGAGAAACTCTCCTCTAATTATAAAGTTTTATTACTTTCTGATTCTTATTTAAGGGATGTTGATTATATACATGTGCGTGTGCACGTATGTGTGTTTGTGTGTGTGTGTGTGTAATTGTTAATTCCCTGACCCTTTTTTTTTTGTGGCCACTTTAATCATCAAGGGAATGAGAAATCAAATGAGTTTGGCTTCAGGGTAGTAAGTATTCCAGCATATGCAATGGAAATGACACCTGTATCTAAATAATCCTTTGAAAACACATATTTTGGCCCACCTGTATGTTTTAGTCTAGCTTTCAGAATAGATTGCCTCATCAGAAAATGTCAATGTTAACTAGACAGATATTTCACAGATTGGAGACAAATATGTAAACGAGGCCCAAAATATAAAATCTGCAATAAAGTCTTATTTTTTAACTAAGCACAGCACAATATTAGTGTGTCATGCTGAGCATAAATGATACTTTAGATCATTCAGTTTCATTTTCAGCACACCTAGGGAAATTATCTTTATAGACAAATGCAGTCGTTTGGGATGCTTTTGCATAAAAATGGAGAGATGACATATGAATGAAATCTAACAAGTATTACCTCTTTACCCCTGATCTTTTTTTGTACCCTGGTCTTAGGAAGGCAGGATTAATATTAATAATGCAAAACTCAGTGGAAATACAGATGATATTTTAGAATTTCACTGAGCCTCATTACTGCAAATGTGACTTCTCAAAACATATCTACAATCACTTGTTTTTTTTTCTTGTTTTTAAATAGCTGGGAAACCACACCAAATGTCAAGTGAAAGATGAAGCTATTGATTAAGTATGCTGAGTCCTGGATCTTAGTTCTGGTTCTATCGCATGCTAGTTGGGCCTGTTACTCACTCCCCTGGGCCTTAGTTTTCTCACTATAAGATGAAGGTGCTGACAGATGTTTGTTCAGCTCCAAAAATATATATTTTATCCTGTCCTACGCTGGTCTCTAATGGATATTTCAATTCTGATAATTCATGATATGACATAACCAGAATTGCTGAACTCCTGTAAGTTAGCCCATTGATGGTTATATTAGATGAGGCTGTGTTTAGTATATTTACTACCAAGAATATTGGTTGTCTTGCTGTCTTACGGTCATTGACACTTCCCTAAAGATTATCAACCTCCTACGTCTACCAAAAATTCGTATTTCTTAAAATGTCAACCTTGTTTTGGCCTTTGTATCTAAAATACCTTGAACATTTGTCTGTCAATAAACAGGCTGTGCTGGCAAATCTTGTGCCAGTTATAAGGCGTCTTTGTGGTCTCATCAGTGACAGTGTAGTTCCCAGGATCATTATGATCCTACAGGAAAGAGGACAGATTTGGAGTTTCCAGGCCTCGGTTTGAATCCTGGCTTCAGTCTTTTGCCCATGTCATAGGTTTATTCTACTAAGTGAAGCTTCAAGAGATACTGGAAAAAGGTTCCAAAGGGAATTTCTAGATAGAGAGGAAGATTTTCAGTGGAAACCAGAGTTGCAAATCCCCAAACTCATCCCCTGAACGGAGGATATGAAAAGATTAAAAAAAAAAAAAATGAGAGAACAGTTGAGAGAAGGATGCCTTTCAAGAAAATTCTTAGAGTTCTGTGAGTCTCAACCCCCACTCCACAAGCTATGAATAAGATTATTTGAGACTTTAACATGACCACTTGAATAGCATGAAGTTCTTCTGAGGTTGGGCACAGTGGCCTGAGATTGTCTCTTGCTTGAAAGATCTCTTGCCTCAGAGAGAGTGGCTGGTGAAGTGTTCTGAGGGCTGCATTGATGGAAGAGGGGCTATCATGGGTCTTTCCTGTGGTCCCAGTGTGAATCATTTTACATTTTTCCTGACCTCTTTGAAGAATAATGGGATTACAGTGGACAGAGCATTTCTATAGAGTGAACCAACAGAAATCGAGGGTGGAGGGCCAAGAAACACCAAGAGGAAAGTGTGCATCTCCTGGGTCTTGGGAGTTGTCAGGGAGTCTGTGAATGTGCGTGCTGGAGACGGACTCAGCTTTCTCATGTGCCAGGTCCCTAGCAGGCAGTCGGCATAGGACAGGGCCAGCAGGTAGGAAGTTTCTGTGCCCTTCCCCTCCTCCCTCCCTATTCCTGGTCAAGAGGTAGCCACAGTGCAGGTAGATAGGTCACGTGGTAGACAAGAAGAAGGGGAAAGAGCAGCCAGGAGAGGAGAGGATCAAGGTTTTTCTTCTGTGCTTCTTGCTTAGGGAAGCAATCAGATATGATTACCAAATTGTGACTGTCAATTTGCTATAAGACTCAATTTCCTTAGAGGGACCAACAAAGTCTTGAGTCTGCCTGACTTTTCATTCATTTTAAAGGGCTATTTTAAAGGGGCAAGGGGATACAAGAATAAAGTTGCATTTTTTATATTTCACAGGTGAGATTGTTCTGTGCCCCAGTTACTCTTAGATGGTGCCATCTAAGGTGATTTAGTTGACCCGGTAATCTGTTTCCTTATGTCTAAGTTAGTGATAATAATACTGTTTCTGTTCAGGATAAGATAATGACAGTAAAGTGTTTTACTCTTGGTAGGAGTTTGATCAATGCTATCTTCTTTCAAACCTTCTTACTTGATTCTAAATTATTTCATAAAATAATAGTTTTGATTAGAACTTCTAGGAAAAGGAAGAAATTTAGGGTAAAAAGCATATTGAAATGCCTCAATTTTATTCTGATGAAAGGGTTTCTTCACTTACATTCACAGCGCTTTTCAGTCTTCAACAATGGCAGGCAGGTAGTGTGCACATTTCCCCTTTTGTTCGGACAGCCCAGTGGGAGCCAAAGGATTTCCATCTTTCCTTCTCAAAAGAGATGGGAGCATGGAACTAGCTCATCTCCTATGAGAGCACCTGACAAAAAAGATGTCTATTTTTAATACCCATGGAAGCTGTAAGTTTTCTCAGGATTCTTAAGAACAAGGGAAAGAGAATTTGTGCTGTAGCAGGGTCTTAGAAACCGTCACCTCCTCCTCTGCTGGCTCTCAGGGTGACAGTAAACAAACAGGTGACCACAAAAGCAGACCTTCAACAGAGGCTGTAATTAGATGCCAGAAAGACTCAAGTATCCCCACCCCTCTCCTCCATCTCCTCACATAGTACAGAACCGTAGCAAGTCAAATGCAGTGCAGCTGTTCATACTGAAGAATAGTTCCTGTAGATGTCTTACCGCTTAACTATGAGAAGGAATATATATGTAGTTCTGTTTTGAGTTTGCACCTGTGTTGGGTGCAGATATATGAGTAGTCTCCATATTGGAATTTCCAGGGGCTATAGAACTGTTTTTCATTTTGCTGTGTAAAGGAGACCTCTGTGAGTCCTCAGTGGTTATGAATGAAAATTCAGCACAAGATGATTTAGAGAATGTAGCTGATATTTCTGCTGTTGTCACGCTATGCTGGGCAGAGCCCTGTCACCATGGGTCAAAGTAAAAATGACACAGAGGCCATTTGTATCAGAATCTGGAATGATAGAACCTGGGGCCTCATTTAGAGTAGAAGAAAAGGCCCTGCTTTCATTCTCAGCAGGGACTAATTTCTGTAGCATAAATGTTCAGGAACTAAGGCAGAGAAGCCAGGTTCTGTATGTGTCAACTGTTTCTGGATAGTTTTAGTCCAAAATTAAAACCTTAGTTTCATCAGAAATTCAGTAGAATTGACTGTTGAAAAGCCCATTTTGGTGATACCATAGCAAATTTATCTGTCAGTCTTTCTCTTTTTTCATTTTCATTTTCATTTGTTGTTGTAATATGAGTATACAGATTAATAAGTCGAATAGTACTGGAGGAGATTTAATGAAAAACAGCTGTCCCTGCCCTCCCCTTCTCACCCTTAAGTTCCACTTCAGAGGGCTAACCATTTCTAAACCAATAGTCCTTTATTCTCTCTGGCATTTATTTCTGTGTTTCTAAAGAAAATGCATATGCTTGCTGTTCTCATGTTCACCCATTTTAGACATTATTATCTTGTTATCATAGAAGAAAAAAAATTGAGAGGTACCTTTTTTCCCCTGAGAACTAACATAAGATGTCTTTTTAAATGATTTCACAGTTTAGGAGCTGTCTGGATCTAAAATTCTGGATTGGAAATCATGTTGATTTGAAATTTTAGGCCTTTTGCTCGATTTCCTTCTGGTTTCCATGTGATTTCTAATTTTTTGATTGCAATAATTTCTCCAACTCCCTAACCCTCAGAAACTTATAGGGTCTTTGTCCTTGGTTTCTGGGCCTTCATGGTGATAAGTCTTGGTGTGGGTCTTTTCTCTTTCATTGGGCTGGCACTTGTCATGCCCTTTCAATTGGGAAATTATATTTTATAATTTATTTGATAACCTCTATTTTCTTAAGTATTGTAACTTGGGCAGATGTTGTTCCCACTTTTTTTTTTCCTCTGGTGATGTTTTCTTGGCACTTTTTCCTTCTACTTTTTCTAGTATGTAATTCTATTTTTGTATGATTGTTAATTTCTAAGAGTGAAATGATATATATGATATTTTATATATGATGTTTTTCAATATCTCATCTTTCTGGAGATGTTCATGATTTTTATGAATATTTGAGAATATTTTTATTCTTTAAATCTTTAATGAATATTTCTTCTGTATCTCATGTTATATCTGTTTCTTCTCAGTTTTTATGTTGATTTGTGTTGGTCGCGGTCATGTCCCTCACTTGTCTGGTGGCCTGACTTGTCTGTTTATAGGTAAGATTGAGGCACTCACTAAAAATCCAGTTTGAAGCTCTATGGATGTGAGTGAGTCATGTTGATTGGAGGATTTTCTGGCTCTTAGTCAGTACTTGTTGGACTTTTCAGTAACAGTCCTGAGCTGGCTGCCATCTCTGGGAGCCAAGTGGGAGAAAGCGCCTGGAGATCTCCCTTTATATTACTCCCTTAACTTGTGCTTCTGTTTTTGGTAAGGCACTTCTCTCCTGGTGTTTTTTGAGTCTAAAGCCCCATCTGGTTCAGTATTCCCACAGAATAACTATTCCCTCCTGTTAGGCTGGAGGAGGGTAGTCATAGTGGGAGGATGTGCTGGAATAGGGCAGTATGTGAGTCTCCTTACATAGACATTCCATTAATTCATTTGCTTTGAGCCTCTTACACTACCCTCATCCCCTGTGTAGCTGACAGCTCCAATACTTGAGCCTTTCCTGGGTTCTGAGTCTCAAACTGACTTTCCTATCTTTGGTTTCCTCCTCTGCCAGTTCTTAGAAATCAGCTTTTATAAATCTATCAGGTCCTATATAATTCCATGTTCTAAAATGTGTTGCTCTCTCCCTGTGTCTTTGTCCTTTTCTTTTAATTTCTGTATATCTATGTAGGTTTTAATTACCCTTTTGGCAATTTCTCTGTATTATTTTAGGGAGTTGGGGAAGGAATAATGATAAAAGCATTATTAATCACCCAAGTTTTGCCTCCTCCTTATCTAAGATTTCTTTACCATGGAGTCATTCTGGCCTGAGACTTAGTCCTGCTCTGTCACTGTCTATCTGTTCTATCACTTAATATTCCCATCTTTAGTGTAGATACAATAATGCTTACTTCATTAAATTTGTGGAAACACCACCTAGCATAATATCTGGAACAATGTCTAACCACAGTAGTATGAACATTAATAAGTACTTTGGTTTTGACCAATTCTCCACTCTGTTTCTACTCACAAGTCACTCTCACAACCAGATGAGACCCAGTGGCTCTAGTCCCTCCCTATGCATGTGGCAGACATTTCTTACCCTGATGCGGGCACTGTCCTTGCAAATAAAGTCTCCTCCTCCAGGACTTACGTTCTAGGCAGGGAGGAAGACAAACAAATTTGATGGAAAACTAACAGTATGTCAGATGGTAACAAGTGCTATGGGCAAAAGTAAAGGAAGGTCAGTGCTGAGGTATGTGTGGAGGGAAGCTGTTGTTTAATGTAGAGTGGGCAGGGAGAACCCCATTGAGAATGTGATCTTTAATGGAAACCTGGATTAAAGAGGCAGTCCACACAGGCCTCTGGCAGAAGAACCTTCCAAGCAGAGGGATCACACCATATGAAACCCATGGTGAGAGGGGCACCTGGATGGCTCAGACAGTAAAGCAGGTGACTCTTGATCTCAGAGTTGTGAGTTTAGGCCCCATGTTGGGTGTAGAACTTACTTAAAAAAACAAAAACAAAAACAAAAATGAAAACAAAGAACAAAGCCCAAGGTGGGGAGCATGATTGTCCAGTTTAAAGAATAGCAAAGGGGCCAGTGTGGCCCAAGTGAGCTCAAGGAAATGAGCTCAAACCTTGTAGGACCTTAGGTCCTTTTGATAATAACACTTTGGTTTTTACCTGAGTGGAGTTGTGAGCTATTGGAGGGTTTTGATCAGAGGAGTTACATAACCCCTTATGGATGGTTGGACCCCCTTTCACTACAGTGTATAATTTTTATACAGTAATCAGTGGCATCATGTTGGCATCATATCTGTTGGGTCTCCACTTTCTCATGCTGGCATTGGCTGTGACTTAATGTCCCGAGACCAGGCTCTTTACCTTGTTGATTTTGCAGGCTTAACCAGGGTCAGTTCTGGTCTTCTTTATGCCCAAGTGTTCCTACTTCTACTTCAACAAAGTTCATTCAATAGTGTTTCAGTGTTTTGCCTAAACTTATAGTGCCATTTTTGCTTGAGGGTAATGAGACTTTACACTTGCTTTCTTCTCCTGTCTCCTGTTTGCTATAAAGTTTCTGCCCATAGATTCCCTAACTTAATGAAACCTGTTATTTGATTATATTATGTCTGACAATTCACATTAAGCCAGTCACTAAGATGAGGTTGTGCTTTGGGATGGAACCAAATAGTTTCAGTTCTAAGCAGAATACAAAACAATATGCTCTTACCTGAAATGGTTCTACAAAGACTATATGGATGCTTGGGAACACTGCTTGGCTACTTAACATAGAAAAGCAGATGTGTTTGGTGAGATATGCTGCCTATCTAGTCTCGTGTTAGACAGCTTTAATGTTTTCAGTGTCAAAATCAGTGTGGACCACCAGGCATTTCTTCGAGCCAAGGCTTTTATGCACAGAGAAGCTACATGGAGGGGTAGAATGGCAGAGGTCATGTGACGGTTTCCCTTTGGGAAAGCAATGTCATGCTTCACAAAGGTACCATTCATGGAAAAGCACTCTTGTTTGTAGTTTGGGAACCACTCCATTTTCTTGTGTTCTTCAGTGGCCACCCCTTTACTCTTAGTTTAATATGAATAATAATGCCATTAATTAGCCTTAAGTTTTCTGCTGGAGTCAGTGCTCCTGGTGGAGGGTCCAGGAACAGCCATGGTAGATATTTCAGATATAGGTAGGCAGTAATTTTTTTTCCTTATCTTAATCATAACCACAAAGCCTTGAAAGAGACTGCAATACTGCACCTATAGGATAGTAATTTAGGGCTCAGGTAATCACCAGGGTCCATGCTTTGGACCTATATATCAGTGCCTCCTTTGGTATTATGCTGACTTCTGGGCACATAATGCTGAACAAAGCACAGTCTTATGCTCAGGAAGTTTACACCCTGAAGGTAGAAACAGACCAGTAAATGGGTGGAAGACATGTACGCAGGAAGCTTACACTCTGGAGGTAGGCACAGACGAGTAAACGGGTGGAAGACATGCACAGGTCTGCACCAGAGATCAGTGTTTTCTCCTGTAAGTATAGAGTTGCTGCTGGGAAGTGCGTTCTTGGCCTGAGACTACATTACCCAGCCCGCCTGAATATAGTTATGACCACATGGCATGTTCTCCTCAGTGGAATATGATTGGATGTGATATGTGTTATTTCTACAGTCTCTCACCTGTTTGCCTTTTCTATGGTCTCTCTCCCCATCTCCTGTGTGCCTCATGGTTTAAGTAACTTTGAAAGCCACATATTATCAATGGTGGGGTCGCTCTCAATCTGAATCCCACAGGACTATATGGATCAGAAACTTATCATCTTCTGCTTAACAGGTCACCAGCATCAGCTGTTACTGTTATTTTAGTAAGCACTACATTTACATTTTTTCCCTGATAGCAGGTGGAGTTGCTCTAAATAATTCCATTGGTAATTTTGGGAACACATAGGAACTAACCCAGGCTTAGCCTGGAGGGTGAGGAGAATCTTTTAAAATGGCAATTATGCTGAATGCTGTTGAGTCGGTGCTTTGATTTAATGGTTTGGAATGCAAGGGATTGATCTGGTCTAGGGGTATATGTTTGGGGGTTTTCAGGATTTTTAGCTTCTTGACTCCCGAGAGGGGAATGAAGTCTT
This sequence comes from Leptonychotes weddellii, assembly GCF_054177405.1. NCBI lineage: Eukaryota > Metazoa > Chordata > Mammalia > Carnivora > Phocidae > Leptonychotes > Leptonychotes weddellii. The sequence continues at coordinate 9,837,789 of NC_138375.1, read as the reverse complement.
TGGCAATGTTCATATCATTTCATTTGGTAGATACTTTATCTCTGAATAGTGAGTCCTTGGAATTTCAGAGTCATTTGACAGTTTTTGGCTAAGCACAGCTCGGATTCTTTTAGGTGAAGCATCAGATGTAATAAATAATCGTTAACGTTCATTGTAATGTAAGTTTTAAGTCTGTGTATCTGATGGAATTTTCATTGTTCTAAATACCATTCAATTATCTGCCTCCTTAGCATCCCCATTTGAATGTCTAATGGCATTTCAAATGTGTAATGGCCAAATAGAAATTTTAGATTTTGCCACCCTTCAAAATCTCTGTTCCCCATATCAGAAAACCTCAAGAACATCTATCCAGTTGCTCAACCACAACACCTATGGATTGTTCTTTAGGGCATTCTTTATTCATTTTTATGTTTAATCCCTCAGCAAGAACTTTAAGCTCTACTTCCAAAATAAATCCCTCTTCTTTTTTTTAAAAATTATTATGTTATGTTTTTTTTTAAAGATTTTTATTTATTTATTTGAGACAGAGAGAATGAGAGAGAGAGAGCACATGAGAGGGGGGAGGGTCAGAGGGAGAAGCAGGCTCCCTGCCGAGCAGGGAGCCTGATGCGGGACTCGATCCTGGGACTCCAGGATCATGACCTGAGCCGAAGGCAACCGCTTAACCAACTGAGCCACCCAGGCGCCCGATGTTGTGTTAATCACCATACATTACATCATTAGTTTTTGATGTAGTGTTCCGTGATTCACTGTTTGCGTATAACACCCAGTGCTCCATGCAGAATGTGCCCTCTTTAATACCCATCACCAGGTTAACCCATCCCCCCACCCCCTCCCCTCTAGAACCCTCAGTTTGTTTCTCAGAGTCCATAGTCTCTCATGGTTCGTTTCCCCCTCCGATTTAAAATAAATCCCTCTTCTGTCCACCACTTTATTCTCCACTGGTATCACCTAGTCCAGGCCACCATCCTCACTTGCCTAGACCACTGCAATAAACTGTTAATCTGTCTCCCTGAAAAGTTTGCTGCCCTCCTATCCTCCATTTTCCACTCAGCATCAGCATAGCCTTTTACAACTTAAGTCAGATTATTTCCATTACTTTCCTTTTGCATTCTGTACCCAGTCTACAAGGCCCTGCACTTTTGGATTCTGTCATTTGCCTTCTAGGAGCCAGTTATACTGGTCTGCTCTGTTCCTCAAAACACCAAGCTCATCAGCACTTTGGGCCTTTGCACTAACCCTTCAATCTGCCTGTAGTGCTTTCTCTCCATACCTTTTCATACTGGCTCCTCTGTGTTGTTCAGATCTCAGCTTAAAAGCCACCTCTGCCTCTTTGGGGATAACTTCCTCACCACATTCTGTGTGACCTAATGCCTCTGCAGTAATTATCTCTATTTGAATTATCTTGTTCATTGATTTCTTTGCTTGTATTTGATTTATCTAACTTAGGGCTTCGCAACCTCAGTACTATTTACATATACAGTCAACACAGATGATTCTTTGTTGGAGGGGGTTCTCCTGTGCAGTGGAACGTGTTTAGCAGCATCCCTGGCCTCAGCCCACTAGCTGCCGTTAGCATCCTCCCACCCCCACTCCAGTTATGACAAGCAAAAATGAACATCTCCAATCATTTTCAAATGTCTCCTAGAGAAAATTCCATCTTTCTCTTTTATTGAGAACCACTTGTGTAACCCATGGGCCAACTAGATTTACAGTAAAGCTGCTCTTTCCCAAGGCCCTGGGAGGGATCCCACAGTGTGTCCGTAAGGGGAGTGTCTGTAAAGTTGTTCAAAGTAAGATACTTTAACTATAATCAGTTAAGGATAGAGTCTCTTTCCACCTTACATTTTCCTCCATTGCCTCATGTGGTATGTTGTGTTGGAGTGTCTATATGCATGTTGGAGATTCAGCTAAATTGGTTTAGTTGAGTTTAAAGGGATGTGTGAGTTTGGTAACTTCCCTGAGTATGAAGTTATTTCTAGTTGTCCAGGTGTAGGAGAGGCTTCCACTAGTAACTCCATAGCCCATTGTGCTGGCTTAGCTGGCATAGGGAGCCAGAGGTTTCGGGTCAGATATCCTACCCTGATATAAACATGTCCTGTGGCACCCGGTATGAAGATTTGAAATGTATGAAGAAAGAGGAAAAAGGCTAGTTTGTAGAAAATTATGCCGATTATCAGACATTAAAAACTCTAAAAGGAAGATTTGCTTCTTATCAGCTTTCAAAATGAGTATTCTCCCCTGTCAGGACTGTGGCCAGTGATAAACTGTATAGTGTCTTCTTTTTGATGGTCCTCACACAATATGGAAATTTTCAGAATTCCTTCTGTTCATAATGCACAACATCTGTAGCAGAATTATCTCTACCAGCTCGTATGTGAAAGAAGCTTGATAAAGGTTTTCCCCAAATGGACAGAAATGCTAAAAATGTCATTCCCAATATTAAGTTGTGAAGCTGAAATAAACTTTGGCTGAACTATCAAAAACGAACACAAATATTTTCAACCACACTAGAGGAAAGACTAGGTTATCTTCCTATTCTATTTACAGGAGAAGATATTTGAAAGTCATATGAAAAAATAAAGACTATGCAGTCAAAATGTAAAGAAAAAATACTCATAATGCATTAAGTAGGTGATTAATTAAATTGTTATATTATTTTTCAAAAAATATATATTTTTCAATATTTGTGGTATTTGCTAGGTTTTAAAAGTTGCAGATTTATTTCATTCTAAATTAATATTCTTGACCTAATTTTATATTAATAACCTTTGGTACTCTTATTTTAAAAAGATCCCCCCAAATTGGATAAGCTAGAGGCCCACATCTGGACGAAGCCCTGGCCTAACCCTTCCAGAAAGGAGATTACTTGGGAATAGGGACTTTTCTTGCCTTGTTTCCTAATGTATTCCTGGTGCTTAGGAAGGCTACATTGCTCATAGCACACTCTGAGCACACAAGTGTATGATTGCTGTTAGGTATTATGTGCAGAAACCTGGGAGCCTCCTAACTCGCATGTATGTTAGGTTGTCTACACCCTGAGCTGAGTGGGGTAAAGTCTGTCAGCTTTCATGCGGTTTGTCAGGAGTAATACTGGGAACACCAATTCTGCATTTGTTCTCCTTCTCCTCTTTATTTTTTCTTAAATGCATAGCTTTCATAGATTTCCTCCTTTATATTTTTGTGAGTTGGTCTATTGTCTGATCATATTCGTTCAACTGAAATCCAAAAAAACAATCTTGGATAAACTATATGGCCTCTCTAAGCCATGGTTTCCTCAATGGGGAAGTATGGATTTAAAAGTATCTACTCTATGGGATTTTTGAGGAGGTTAAATGGGATAAAGTATGAAAGCCCTCAGTACAGTGGCTGATATATAGTAAAAGTGGTGATTAAATCTTAGCTACTATTATTCTGATGTTATTCATGGAGCACTGGTCTCTATAAAGTCATAGTAACTGGTGGCATTGGTGCAAAGTCTATTTTTATATTTCCACATGCTCATAAAAGCCCTACTATGAGGTTAATCACAGGTGGAGGGATTCATGTTAAGGTTCCACACTGAGGAACATAATCGCAGTTTCTATTTAAGGTCTCCAAGCTAGCGTGAGAGACTCTAAGCATCCTGAGTCTTCTGAAGCGGGCATACTGACATGTGACTCATTAGTATCTTCAAGAGCAATGCTTAGAACTCTAAATTAGCTAGAATTGCATCATATATATCGAAATAAATTGTAGCACTTGAGAATAGATTTAACGTATTGTCCAACTTTCTTTTTATTGGGCCCCATTTTTGTCAGAATATTTTGTACTGGGCAGTTACACAAACAGACGATGAGATTCTTTCAAAAACAATTGTTTATTGAATCCAAAGTCACAAGGTGAAATCCGCCTCACATTCCTACAACAAAGAATGACAGAACCTAAAATAAGTGTTAAGAAACACTTAAAATCAAATGCTGGTATTTCCTCGTTTTAAAAATAAACACCCCCCAAAATTTCCTTTCAGGTTTAATACTTGAGAATTGACCTTGAAAACTACAGTATACATTAGATCAACACTGCCATGAAGATGAAGTAATGAAAACACAGTAATTTGTTAGAAATTAAGGAACTAAAGCTTTGATGTTACAGCTTTGATTTTTTTTTTTCCAGCAAGATATTGAACATCGAACAGTGTATCATTCCAGAACGTCAAGTTTCTACTTTTTACTTTTTTGGTGGAAATTTGAGTCTTCAGACTCTCACATGGAAAGGCAGTGTGGCAAAAAGTTGGCCTTCCTGAATTTTGCTCTTAATTAAGTTAAATAGAATTTAATTCTGCATTGCTGCTGATGCCCTAAAATAAGGAGATATTTTGCAATTTAATATGAAATTCATTAATTAACTCCACAAATGTTTATTGTACCCCTAGCTAATGCCAGATACTGTGCTGGGTGCTACAGATACCACTGCAAAACCCAATTCATCCTTTAAGGAGCCCACCATCTAGAAGAGACTAGAGTGTATGAGCAGGTCTTTGCAGCCCTGTTAGTTGGAGTAACAGGATCATTGGGTGTAAACAACAGAGTGGTTAGTAAAGGCATGGAAGGGAGATGTTTAAGGTGAGGTTTGATGGGGATTTGGTGTTTTTCAGGTGTCTGTGGAATGATATGGGGGGAATAGGAGGGGCTTGGAGAAACAGAAATTAAGAGGTGAAGCAAGATCATGGAGGTATCTGCTATCCATCTGGTGCCGTTTTCAAGTACCAGAGACATATGATGGTATTTGTAATGCAGAAAGATACTGTGGCCATGGGGTGAGAGCAGGAGAAAGCATCAAGGACAACCAAGTTGGAATGTTGAGCTCCAGCTGGCTCATGGAATCAGTGTTTGTACAAACGTTCATCATCTGAAAACGGAAACACACAAACCAATGATGAAAAATGAACCTCTATAAATTAAAATTGAGTGATAATTTACATTTCAAAGCTGTAACTCTCTTGATTTAATTCAAGAATGACTTTTCAGTACCTGAAAGAGAATTTGATCACTTCACTCACATTTTTAAAACCTGTTTCTCTTTCTCTCTCTTTTTTGTAAGTCAGGTACATCTAGGTTAATAAACTATAAGCAAGAATTTTAGAAGGAACCCTGAGGGAAAAATCTAGGAAGGGATGACTACATTTATTTCTGTTGTCCTGCAATTATTCTACTTTAACCTTCAGGGTAATCATTGATTGCTTTCCCCATTAAGCAGTTCCCCTGCTCATACTCTCAGACCAGCTCTTCTACTTATATATTGCACTTTACTCAGGTTTTACTCAAGTTTTCCATTTCCTTGTTTCTTGGCCTTTCTGACATACTCCTGATAAGGCAAAGACAAGAGACAGGGAAGTCGAAAGCTACCAGGTGTGTTATCTTCCATCTGCACCATGGCCATGTCCTCCAGCTGGTCCATTTCTCCTGGGAGATACAGTGAGGATAGGAGAGAGTGAAGGAGATTCAGGCTTATATGAAGTACAGATTTGAATGGCAAGCGAAACAAATTTACTCTCTGTATGGTAACTGCAATCCCAGAGGGGCCAATCCATCAAAAAACTGTTTGTTAGGGAGGTGAAGGCCACTAGGCGATTTCCCTGGGAGATGGAACTATGAGTCTGGGGAGAAAGCTTTGCAGTGGAAGCAGAATGTACCGGACTTGGAACTGAAATGGCAGACCTTCACTCTTCGTGGACCGCACACACTGCCGGCAGCGCCTGGCTGTCTTTGCAAAGCCTGCCACCCTCTGTGGCTCTATGCCCTCTCTGGCTCTTGATGCCATTTTGTGTGACATGGCTCTCCTCTGGGATCACTAAGGCTGCACCGAGAAGAAGGGAAGCAGCAGAATTTTCCCTCTGCTCCTCCTCTCTTCGCTACCATCTTCCAGGTCCATCCCTACAGGCTAAAGGCCTCTTGATAGATCCTTAACTGGTCATGTCCCCCTTGCCATGGGCATACCTCTCCATTCTCCTTCCATCTAAACTTACCCCTGTGTCTTGAGTCAGGGCTCCTAGAAGCAGAGCCAGGGACTCAGATGCATGCCATGTACTGAGGGCTCATGGCATGTACTGAGCTCTCAGGAGAAGGAGAGTGAGGAAGCAGGACAAGGTGTGGGAAAATGCTGTTCGATGTGGTCTTGGCTTGGATGCTCTGGAGCATGACCTGCATCATAGGCTCACTTCACCTTGAGGTATGGGAGCCAGCCGTTTGTACCGTTTATCAGTCAGTGATTGGCTATGGGATACCCCAGCTGGTGTGAGGGCTGCCTAACCTTTCAGGCAAGGCTGCTGCCATTAGACTGAGGACTATCTGCAGGCAGCCATTGGTGGCCAACACTCAAAGCATCTGCAGGATAGGTTCACCTGGAGGATAGGTTAAGCTGGGTGCACTGCCTGATACAGGGGTCAGGGCAGAACACCAACTGTATCAGCTACCTTGCTCTCTGCTTTTAGGCCAAGGTTTTATACTAACCTCCAGGATATGATGAATGCCTATCACCTTTTCTCCCCAGGAGTGTTTGTATTGTGTCCTAGGCTGGAGGAAAGACCATGATGGTCAGCCACAGGCATTGTGCATGACTGGTGTGGAGAATGTTTTAGGGAGTGGTTGGGACTGTTCTGGTATCTTCTTTTTTGTCATATTCACATTAACATAACTGGGGGCCTAGCTGCGAGTCTGGTGGCTCTGTCAACTGCAAATATTTCCTGGTAAACATCAGGGCAGCGTGATTTGATCTGTGCTTTGTATGTGTCTTGAGAGAGCTGCTCCTCCAACCCTCCGGTAAGCACAAATCCGTTACTGACATGCTGAGTTACATCAAATATGGGTTCCCTGAAGCTAGTCCCTGTGATCCTCTAGTAGAGATGGCTGCCAAGGATTCATGCAATTCCTTCCATGCTGGAAGTGCAGATGTGATTTCATACTCCCCACCTTGGAGCAAACACTAGCGAGGCAGCAGAACTTAATGAAGACTTTCACTGAGTTTTTGTTATGCTTACAAGCATCGATGTGATGCAGGTTGATACATGATCAAGCCTGGTCATTTTTGTTGATGATGTTGTAAAACAATTCCGACTTTGCAAAGTAGCTCAGAAAAGATAAAAGAGAATGTTGATCACCTCTGAAATAAATGCTGCAGGAATTGGCAATTGACTGTGTAGATATGATGCCTCAAGCTTCATATCTATACTTCTTTTGTGTTTTTAGAATGTTTGCAAGTTCTCTTCAAAATTCTCAAGAGATTACATTGTATGATGTAATTCCTAGTTATTATTTATCCATGGAGAGATATTAAATGAAGTCCTGAAATAATAATGTTACTTTTCCCCAGTTACAGACTAGGATTTCTCATCATTTGGATTGAGTTGGTTGGCCTGACTTATTTACCAAGATAAAAGGGAAACATTTTAATTACGTATTTGAGAAAATGCATCATAGCTTCATAATATCACTGGAACAATTACTTGTCTCCTCTGTGCCTTATGAAACCAAATTAGGAGAGAGGAAATGGGTTTCTTATATTAAAATCTATTTCAAAATCAGTGCTGAAGGCAACTATTAGAGATGCTGCACTGCGAGGAAATGGTGTTTCAAAAAGAAAGCTCTATTTTTTTTGAAATTCTTACATCATTTCTTTATTTTGGACTTCAGATGCTAAGCATTCACTCACACAATTTTCTCCTCAAATGACATAAATAGACTAAATATTGGCAAAGTATTGTCAGAACACTTAGAAACGAATTTTTTCTCCTTTTTTGGTTTAAAATCTATAAAAGACATGTGTTTGCTTATTGAAAAAATGCAAGCAAAACTGCACTAATATAGTAAAAAGTAGAAGTTCTCCCTTCATTCTCTGACCACCTTTCCCGTTCACAGGATAATCAATAGTATCAACTCAGTGTATATCCTTCTCAGTACAGGATATACAATGTACTGTATATTATGGTATACATTGTATATAGTATATAGCATATACTATGTATTATAATATATAATTGTTTTACAATATATAATTGTTTTATGGATAACCACTGTTGTGACTGGACCAGCCCTTGTGGTTCTTATGATTACAAGACACCCTTAGCAATAACCATCAGGAAACCTTGGGAATAAAGGTTTATTATTCAGAAGTCCTTGGAACTACATGGCACACCTAGGGGCCACCCAGCAAGGTTGTGGAGAGAACTCATGGGGCTGGGTTCTGCTTTTATTGGGGTTGAGGGTTGGGGGGGTTAGAGTTTCAAGGGTTCATTCTTTATTGGTGAATTTAAAATGGAAGAGCAGGAATTTCAAGAGTGAGAAGAGAAAAAATATGCAGTCCAAATGACCAGTTAATGGAAATCAACCAAGATCTCTAAAAGAAAGTTGCTGAGCAGGTGGGGAGGAGGTATGGCTCTTGATCGAGTCCTGTGGCTGGCAGTGTGCTTTTTCCAGCTAGCCCTTTTTGAAATGCTTGCCTCTTTGAAATGGAGGCCTTGAATATCAAAGCTTAAGTCAGGTACTTGTATTACAGAAAAGAGAAACCAACTGTCAGGGGTTATATAACAATAATGTATGGTGTATATTATATATATGAATACAGTAACTATATTTTACACACTTTTGTACAGTTTGCTTTTTTTGCACTCAAGAATGCCTTGGACAAATGACAAACTGGGAAAAATACTTATAGTCACAGAAAATGTGCTAATATCCCTAATATATATTACTCTTCTAAAGCTTGGGAGGAAAATGCTCTACCACCATTTAGAAAAATGAGTAAGAAATATGAACCTAAGTCCCATAGAAAAAGAAGTGCAAATTGCCATTAAATATGAAAATATGTTCAACTTCATTCATTATAAGGTGGATAAAAACATAAATTAACACTGTGAGAACATTTCTCACTTACCAGATAGACCAAATTCTGTAAGTTTGACACATCTTCTGTTGGCAAGCAAATGAGAAACAGGCATGTTCACACATTGCTGGTGGGAATGAAACAATAGATAGATAGTCTTATGGAGAGCAATTTGGCAATAACTAGTAAAAGTACATATGGATTTACCCTTTGACCCAGCAATTTCATATCTATAAAATTCCACTTCAGTGTCTCAGAAGATACACTGGAAAAAAAATACAAATTTACATCTGAAAAAAGATTTATTGCAACAGTATTCATGAGAAAAGACTGAAAATAATACAAATTTCTGTCAACAAAGGACTAGTTAAATAAGCACACAATGCAGCTGTAAAAAGGAATGAGTAGTATCTTCACATAGTGGTATATATGGTGTACAGGATATATAGGTCAGTGAAAAAAAATTATGGGCATAGAAAAACTATGTATACAGAGTATATTGCTTTTTTTTGAGTAATCTCTATGCCCAACATGGGGCTCAAAGTCATGACCCCAAGATCAAGATTCACATGCTCTACTGACCGAGCCAGCCAGGTGCCCCTAGAGTATATTGCTTTTAATTTCTGGAAAGGGAATATATATATAGAGAGAGAGACACCAAAACCCATACCAATGGCAGTTACCTATTTGAGGAGAGGGATTGTTATGGACTGAATATTTTTTTCCTCCAAAATTCATATATTGAATTAATGTGATGGTATTAGATGGTATTAGAAGGTGGACCTTTGGGAAGTGCTTAGATCATAAGGGTAGAACCTTCATAAAAGGGATTAGTGCCCTTATAAAAGAGACCCCAGAACGCTCCCTTATCCCTCCAGCCATGTGGGGACACAGTGAGATGGCCACCTGTGAACTGGGAAAAGAGCTCTCACCAGACAGCAGTGCTGGAGGCACCTTGACCTTGGACTTCCAGCTTCCTCTGAGGCTGTGAGAAATAAATGTTTGTTGTTTAAGCCATCCAGTTCATGGTGTTTTTGTTATAGCAGTCTGAACAGACTAAGACAGGAGAAGAGCATAAAGAGGACAGTGAAAGGAAACTAGACTTCTCTGAATGTGTCCTTTTATTTTTAAAATAGTTTTGACTTTGGGAGCATGAAAATGTTTTACATAATTACAAATAAAAATTAATTAAAAACTCAAAAGGCCAACCTTAAAATAAATAGAGGAAAAAAGGAAGATAGGAAGAAGGAAAGTAGTTTTGTTTTTTTTGAAACAAATATATACAACGACAAAGCAAATATGTAATTATATTAATATCATTAGCATCCAACAAGGAGTTTTGGCCTTCTGGGTCCAGGTAATATCAGATAAGTTTACCCTATTGCCTGTTTCTTGTTAGCAACAATGAGTAACTCTGGATTAAAATGAACAAAACAACTATCAGAAGGCTCTGGAGGGTAGAAAAATGTAGGCACATTGGGTGAGAATCTCTAGACCCAAGAATGACCTGACAGTGAGTTCTTTGAATTGTTTTCTTTTGCCTCCCATTTAACTCCATTGGGTGCTAGAAAGACCTGAAAGCCAGAACTGCCATTGGGAGAAGACATTAAAAGCCCCAGGAAGAGCCCATTCTTTCCAGCCAGATGACCAAGAAGAGAAATTCCTATGGAACAGAACCTTTTTGATTTTACCTGCCCTATTTGAGGTGAAGAGCAGCAAAGAAGCGATGCCTTGTCCCCACACCCAAAGTTTCAGCTTTGGATCCTATGGGACAGAGCCCCATGGGTTCTCCCCACCCTGCTGTAGGAGCAGAAGTGTGTTCTTCCCCCACCCCACGGGCATGGTGTACCGTGTAGGACAAAGCCCAGTTGACTGCACTAAACACCAGCACCTCCCACCCCAACCCCTATACACACACTGTGCTCAATTTTAATAATTTATCTTTGACCATGGGGAACATGAAAATGGTTTTAAAAGTTAGAGTTATGCAAAACGGAATAATCAGAAAATATTACCCCACTTTACAGTTTTACCCCAGTTCCAATTTTTTTTAAAGATTTTATTTATTTATTTATTTTTAAAGATTTTATTTATTTATTCGAGAGAGAGAGAATGAGAGACAGAGAGCACGAGAGGGAAGAGGGTCAGAGGGAGAAGCAGACCCCTTGCTGAGCAGGGAGCCCGATGCGGGACTCGATCCCGGGACTCCAGGATCATGACCTGAGCCGAAGGCAGTCGCTTAACCAACTGAGCCACCCAGGCGCCCACCCCAGTTCCAATTTTATCCCATTTCCATTCTCCCATTTTTTCCACCCTGTTTTCACTCAGTCACCAATCACATTAGTTTCTAGTTTATTCTTTCACAAATGAGCAGATATGTGTGTACTTTCTTATTTTCCTTTATTATGGTTTGAAGTCTTTTTTTGAGTAGAATAGAAGCACACTAATTCCATGGGATTGGTTGTTGTCTGGTTAACTGAAAAAAGAAACAGTGTTCACAAACAACAGATACGATATTTGATTGGACCCATTTTATTCTAACAACATACACACAGAAATACATTTATAACTTTTGGTGTAGGGACAAAGACTTTTTATGAGAATACATCAACTCTTTGGAGCTCCAAATTACTAATTTTTTACCTAAAGCACTATGATTTGTAAGACTAATGGGGAGAGAGGTCTATTTGAGAAGTACTCAAAAGTTCAAATTCTTGGTTCAATTTATCAAGCTCACATTTTCCCCTCTTTTCACCACTTTCTACTCTCATTTTATTATTGGCTTATATTTGTATGTTGGTTTAGTTTTGGGGGAATACTTTTTCTAGGTTTCTGAGCTGAAGGTTTTTATATCTTAGTCTGGGTCCCCAGAAGCAGAGTCTGAGATGGGGATTCTTGTAAAGCTGGTCTGTTACAGAAGTGCTCACAAGAACCTAGAGGGAGTGAGGTAGGAGGGAGAGAATGAAGTCTAACCTCACTCAGCCTGATTCTGCGGGGGAGTTTTGTAGCATAAATGAAGCATGAATTGTACTATAGCCTGTCCTAACTTGTAAAGATGCAGGACCTTTGTGTTCCAACATTACAGTGTAGTCCCTCCTTTTTTTTTTTTTTTAAGATTTTACTTATTTATTTGAAAGAGAGAGCACGAGCGAGCATGAGATGGGGGAGGGTCAGAAGGAGAAGCAGATTCCTCGCTGAGCGGGGAGCCCGACGTGGGGCTTGATCCTGGGATACCGGGATCATGACCTGAGCCTAAGGCAGCCGCTTAACTGACTGCACCACTGAGGCGCCCCCAGTGTAGTCCCTCTTTATCCATGGTTTCGCTTTCCACAGTTTCAGTTACCTGTGGTCAATCTTGGTGTAGAGGCAGATAATCCTCCTCTGACAAATCATCAGGTCAGTAGTAGCCTAATGCTATGTCACAATGCCTACATCATTCATCTCACTTCATCTCATCAGGTAGGCATTTTACCATCTTATATCATCACAGGAAGAAGGGTGAGAACAATATAGCAAGATATTTTGAGAGAAAGAGAGACCGTATTCATGTAATTTTTATTATAGTATATTATTATAATTATTCTCCTATTATATTATTGTTGTTAATCTCTTACTGTGCCTAATTTAGAAATTAAGTATGTATGTATAGAAAAAACCTGGTATGTGTGGGGTTCAGTACTATCCGCAGTTTTAGCCATCCACTGGGGGTCTTGGAACATATTCCCTGCAAATAAGGGGGGACTACTGTAGTCAGCCTTTGGCTCCAGTGGAGCCAGTGGGAGCTGGGACATAACTCCAGGCACCTTTGGGTGAGGCAGTCATCCAAGGGCAAACCACTGCAGATGTGTGCAGGTGTAGGTCATTAGTAAGAGCATACTCCAAGGCTGGTAAAGGATCCCAGAGGATCTGGGCAGAATCTGCTGCAATTAGTTTATGCATTTCATTCCTTCTTGAATAATAAAGGCATTTAAGACTCTCCCTGGCTGAGAACTACTGAGATAAATAAAATATATTATTAAAAAAACACTATGAGATCTTTATTTATTTTTTATTTTTTTAAAGATTTTATTTATTTATTTGACAGAGAGATAGAGAATACAAGTAGGCAGAGAGGCAGACAGAGGGAGAGGGAGAAGCAGGCCCTCCGCTGAGCAGGGAGCCCGATGTGGGACTCGATCCCAGGACTCTGGGATCATGACCCGAGCCGAAGGCAGCCGCTCAACTGACTGAGCCACCCAGGCACCCAGATCTTTGTTTATTTTTAACTGTCTTCCTTAGGTTTTGATGTTTGGTATTCTCATTTTTGTTAAGTCCTGAATGCTTGAGCACTTCCTGTAAGTCAGACATTCTGTGAAACACTTTATCTCCATTATCTTGTGTAACCCCCATAGTAGCTCATGAGGTAAATACTTTTCTCATTTGCATTCTTCATTTGAGAACACTGAGGCAGGCAGGAAGTGTTGGATTGGAGCCTGAATGTGAATTCAGGCATTCTGATTCCAGAGTCTTCCTCTCTGTCAGCCTTGACCATGGGAGTTACTCTCAGGTTCTCTGTGGAAATGTCCTTTGTCTAGTCCAGTCTTATGCCTGTATTTTAGGTTCTCTTTGTGGGGCTTTGTCATCAGTTTGATTCCATCGGTTTGAGAAATCTCTTTGAGAAATCTTTCTTTGTTTTGGTTTGCCAGTAAAGTCCTCTCTAACTCAGCTTTAATTTAGCCTCAGTTGTGTTTTATTTCAGTTACATCGGTGGGATATTGATTTCAAAGAGAGGTGAAAGCTTGTGATCTGTCAGCTCTCTGGAACTGGAAGTTCCCTATTTTTTTTTTCTTTCAAAATATCTGAATTAAATACTCCCTTTAGTTTTTGGTGGTACTGAACATTGTGCAGGAGACCTTCTCCTTGTGTGCTGTTTGAAACCTGGTTTCACCAAAATTTTTAGTAAATTCCAGAAAGGCTTACATCTGGCCTTTTTTATTATATTGGTTGCAACTTCCAAAAGTCAGTATTTCGGTTTCTGTCTTGTCAACGTTCATCTCAAAACAAAAACTCATCTTTTTTATTTTATTTTATTTTATTTTTATTCTTATGTTAATCCCCATACATTACATCATTAGTTCTAGATGAAGTGTTCCATGATTCATTGTTTGTGCATAACACCCAGTGCTCCATGCAGAACGTGCCCTCCTCAATACCCACCACCAGGCCAACCCATCCTCCCACCCCCCTCCCCTCTAGAACCCTCAGTTTGTTTTTCAGAGTCCATCGTCTCTCAT
>NC_138375.1:9812806-9823157 GCF_054177405.1 Leptonychotes weddellii | reverse complement strand
GCGTATAACACCCAGTGCTCCATGCAGTACGTGCCCTTTTTAATACCCGTCACCAGGCTAACCCATCCTCCCACCCCCCTCCCCTCCAGAACCCTCTGTTTTTCAGAGTCCATCGTCTCTCATGGTTCGTCTCCCCCTTCGATTTCCCCCCCTTCATTCTTCCCCTCCTACAATCTTCTTTTTTTATATGTTAAAACAAACAAACAAACAACAAAAAAAACCCTCAAAACTCATCTTTGAAGTAATTAGTGATCTAGAAAACACTATTATGCCCAAATAGGACACACTGTAGAAAGCAGGCCATTATGGAAAGTGGCAAATCTTTCTGCATTGTGAAGAACAAGCCCTTAATTTAATTGTTTATAAATCTTTTGATCAATCAGGATTATCCCTATTGTTGCTGTTGTTGTTTAAACAAGGTATGCTGGTTTGCTACTGAGACGGTGATTCCTACTTACAAAATACAAACTAGATGTAACAGAAAAGAATCTCCTTGGCCTATAGCTGCACTTTTCTGCTTTAACCGGTTTACTTGATTATTAACCAGTTATTCACATTTTTTTCAACCTCCAGTCTTAAGAATTTTTAAGCACTATGCAGAGGGCACCTGGGTGTCTCTGTTGGTTAAGTTTCTGATTCTTAGCTTCTGCTCAGGTCATGATCCTCAGGGCTGTGGGATCTAGCCCCATGTGGGGCTCCGCACTCAGCATGGAGTCTGCTTCAGATCCTCTCCCTCTCTTCCCCCTCCCCTCTCACACGCATACGTGCTGTTCATCTCCCTCTAAAATAAATACATAAAATCTTAAAAAAATAATTTTTAAGCACTATGCATCTCCTAAAATATTGTCACAAGTTTATATTGCCCATCCTTTTCCATGGAGGCAGCTTTCATATAAAAGAAAATCTTGTGCTTTATCCTGCCATCATTTTAGTGGCAATACCTGATTTTATGAAATGCTCTATTACTCTTAGATTTAGTTAAAAATATTTTGGGAAATAGAATTTTTCTTGAAGGTATAAGCTCTTAAATGGTTTAGAGACTTTTTTTTTTTGCCTCCATCCCTACAAAGAAAAAAAATTGTCTTTCTGGTGAAAACCTGGTGAAAATAATCCAAATCTCGACTAACATTTAACTGAGACCTCAGCAAAGTATGGGTGCACCACTATGGCTAAAGATTTCTTCACTTTTTTCTTCTGACTTTTGGGTGTTTGACTGCAAATTTCTTCTACTGTAGGTTTTCCTGCTGCAATATTAATAGCTACAGCAGGTTGCTGTCTTCCCACTGCAGGGACTTGGCACCAAAAAGAGCTGTGATGGCAGATGTACTCTCTCCTCTCCTCACATAGAGTTATTCCACTTTTTTCATGAAAAAAAAAAAAGTTCTAGGATTCAAAGTTAAAGAAGGTGTGGGTTTTGAAGAACAAAGCTCATACCAGCTGCTTAGCAACAACTCACCATTCTTTATAATAGTACTAATGGAAAGGATCAATACTCTATTTAATACTGCTACTAATAAATAATCATGTTACTTTCCATTTGGAGAATGTGAACGTGGGAAGACTGCCATTCCCACTTCGCTCTTTGGTGCTTGAGTCTTCTCTGTAACGTTATTGTCACTGGCACTTTACAAGCCAGGTGCATCAGCTGGAAGTCTGTCAGGAAAAGAATTCTGCTCAGTTTGATCAACTAGAGAGATCTTAATGAGACTGGTAGAGTCCTGGCAAGGTTAAGAAAACCAAAAGAGGATTTGGGGCACCCAGGGGCTGGCAGAGGGAGAATTATGAAGGACAAATGGAGGGAAGAATCTTCCTGGAGTCCTATAAGAACTAGAGCAGTGGAGAAAGCCTTGGTGTTGAGAGAATGCTGCCACTGACAGAACCCCAGAATGGAAGCAGGGAAAGGACAGAGAAGAGATGTACCAGCCCCCGTCTTCCTGCCTCCCTCTCCTGCTGGTGCCCCCCACTGGCTAAGAAGCAGAGAGCAAAGGAACCCTGATGATGGAGTCTTTAAGGATCAGACTTCTGGAGCAGAAAGCCAGCAGCCAAAGGAAGAGAAAGAATGGCAGATGGGGGAGGGGGAGGGCGAGGGCAAGTGGAGACTCAGCAGCACACAGGGTAGTATTTTAGATGCTTTAAATTAAGTTCCCTCTGTCATTTATCCCCAGAACAACCTGGCAGGTTCTTTTGCCATTTATAAATGAAGGAAGTAGAGATCAGACCCCTTCAAATGTGTTCAAGATACATGGGTAAGCAAGAGTGGAGCTGGAATGCATACCTAGATTTGTATGTCCTCAAAGATGATGTTTTTAGACTCTATGTAACACTGATTTTAATACATTTTAACATGGGACCGTACCATTTGCTGCTGTAAATTATTCAGCATAAATAATTGCCTTTGAGATAAAAATCAGACTCCGTCGCTTGGCATGAAAGGACCTTCAGTATCTGGCCCATTTCTTCTTTCCTAGCCTCATCTTTCCCCTCACCCCAGCACATGAATCTGCTGGACAAATAATGAAAGGTGACCCTCAGGGGACAGGAGAAGATATGACAAGTTTTCAGTTATCTGGATAGTGAGTAGAGAGTGAGAGACAAAAAACCCCCCAACATATAAACTTGGAGATATTAGGGGGAGAAAAAGGCACAAATGTGCAATAAAAAAGTCTCTGAAACTTAGTTAATAGCCCTAGGACAGACATTGATTTTCTTCCTTTCTTGCTGCTTTGTGTGCCTCCACTTCAAAAGGGAGAAGAAAATGAGAGGCATTGCATGAAGAGGTGAAAGATGGAATAGGACAGTGGGTTAGGAAGATAGATAGGGACCGATGAGAAAAGCAAAACTGGGTGCCAGGAAGGGGAGTCATGAAGGAGGTGCTCAGACGGGGAAGAAGCTGCTGCACTTGGGGAGGTTGGGTGGCAGAGAGAGGAGGGGGTTCCAACTGTCTCCCTGCTTCTTTTTCTTACCTTAACTGAGCCGTGGTCCCCTTAGAGTTTCCATGGAGTCTTAGAGGCTAAATGGGCTGGAATAAAAGCTGTGGAGTGTTATGTAAATGAGACCAGCCGGCAAAAAGACCCAGTGAGAAGGCAAAACATTTCTTGGAATATGCGTTGATGCAGCAATGAACAGAAAGATTGAATGAAAATAGCCAGTTCAGGCTATGGTTAAAAGGCCTATTAGCTGTTACAAAATTTGGCTACTTAAATCTGCTTTGGTTTCATGATTTCCCTAGGGAAATTAAAAATTAATGTTGTGAATATCAAGGTAAAAAAGAAGTAAAACTACGAAATTTTGCAAGTGTCTTCAAGTGTTGGGAACATTTTGTTATGTAGAATTAGTGAGGAACTTTAGTTGACTAATAATGTGAGAACAGTAACAGCATATTTGGCATATGTGGGTTTAAAAATATTATTCATAGGTAGCATATGTCACGGGGGACTTCAGAATATGAAATAAAAAATTTAAATTGTGGCAGAATTTGAAGGAATTAAGATTTTCATTTAAACATGTAAACACCCCCATTCTTTTTCCCTAGTTATAGCATAAGGAGATTTGGTGTAATTATAGTCTGTGCTGTTGTGGAAGAAAGAAAAAATTAACAGACCTTTTTTTTCCCCCCTAAGAAGAGACAGAAACATCTAGAAAGCTTAAGAGCTACTTTATGTGCCAGCAGTAATAACATATGTAAGTTTAAATAAAGTATTGAAAGCACCTTTTGCCCTCTAGTGATAAGGGATTTTGCTATGCATTTCAGTATGGTATTTAAGTTTTCATTTGGCAGTAGATGGAAAATCTCTCTTTTCCACAGTGTATAAAGCTTTGACAATTGTTCTTCAGAGGCTGCATTGTAGATTAGGAATTAGAGTCTCAGGAATCTGGAGGAGGCCATATGCCAGAACCTAAACTGCAAAGACCGGTTTTTTTAAAATATGTTAACAGCAGATTTGGAGTGAGCACTTAAACTTGGTTTGAAGAGTGGTAAAATTGAATCCTAGGCCATCCTATTTACCTCCTTATGTGTGGAAATGGATACTAGAAGATTGTTGGGTCTTTTGGTTTGTTTTTGTTTTACCACTACATTATCAACAGTTTTCTTCAAAGAAAGTAAGTGGCTACAAAAAGGTATATTCTTTAATTATTTACATGATATTATTATTGTTTTCCCATTTAATAGTATTTACCCATATCCCGAGCAAATAGTGTGCATGAAAATCAAGGGGTTATTTTAGAATGGAAAAATACATCAGAATATAAGACTATTGGAAATATTAGCTATTATTTCTTTTCCCTGGGCAATTCCTGATTGCTACGGGTAAGCCTGTAAGAGGTGAGCTTTGGACAAACAGGATGGGCTTGTTTTCCCTTTTCTGCATTAACAGAGCCCAAGTCTGGATTTGAGTGTGAAGGTTGAATTGTACCATAGCTGGTAGAATCTCCCAAGGATCCAAAAGAGAGATAGTTACGCCAGAGCAATATCACATCCAAGACAATATGAGCAATGATGATTTAAAGTGAGGTGATTTCTTCAAATATTTGAGAAGCAATCAAGCAATTTTGGTCTATTTCTATACTGTACTTATTTTCTGACACAGGCATCAACCTTACTAGACGATAAGCTTTTGGAAGTCAGAACCTGTGTCTTACTCATTTTTGCATCTGTAGCTCTTAGCCCAATTCCTGGCACATGTGTGCACTTGATAACAATTATTAGATAAAATAATGCCTGGTCACAGAGAAAAGGAAGCATGGAAGTAGAACTGAGTGACACACTATATGTTCTTGTTCACATGTAAGATCTCAACCTCCTGGAAAGATAATAACACCCACTACATCCCGAGAGGGTAGCATAGTCTCCCTGCTAACCATCAGGCATAAGTTTGGTTTCCAGGAACTCCTGGGCACCTAGGGCAGTCCTAGAGGGAGATGGTAGATGGAGTCCCACAAAGGCAGATGGTAGAAATAGTGGAAGTCATATGTAATTGAGTGGACTAACTCATGTCTCCAGTGTGGGAGGCTAGCTCCAGAAATCCTTGGGAGTGAAATTTCAAGGGGGTTGGGATATCTGGGTTATTGATATCAAGTTAATTCCTTTGTACTATTGGATTGTGAGATCTAGGAAAACTTCCCAATACTTCATAATAGATTTGTTATTACTTCCTAAGGGCTAGACCTCACCCATGGCATCAATTCAGAGAAACTTTCAAAGGGCACATAAGATTTTTCTTTTAAACAGCAGGTTAAGCCTACATTATAAAGAATTAATATGGGGGGCTCCTGGGTGGCTCAGTCGATTAAGCATTTGACTTCCACTGGGGTCATGATCTTGGGGTTCTGGGATTGAGCCCTGCATCAGGCTCCCTGCCCAGTGGGGAGTCTGCTTCTCTCTCTTCCTCTCCATCTGCCCCTACCCCC
The DNA here is from genome assembly GCF_054177405.1 of Leptonychotes weddellii. NCBI lineage: Eukaryota > Metazoa > Chordata > Mammalia > Carnivora > Phocidae > Leptonychotes > Leptonychotes weddellii. The sequence continues at coordinate 9,817,748 of NC_138375.1, read as the reverse complement.
ACTCATTCTCTCTCTCTCAAATAAATAAAATCTTAAAAAAAACTAATATGGTTACCACATACTGATATTGACTAGACTTATCTGCTCCTAATTATAGAATCCTGGCTTCTGATTTGCTTAGCCTCATTGACCTGGGGACGAAGAGCCTTGTTAATGAGGATGGTTCTCATCATAAAATCTCTGATGTTCTTGCCATAGCATCTGTTTTTCTTAAACAATTGTTGTTTCCTAACACTAATGTCACTAATTGCAATATTGAGGGTTAATAACATTCACATACATTAGTTGATTCACATACATTTATTTGTGTGCAAACTGTTGATAGAAAACATTAATAGAAGAGTACAGATTTTTTTTATTTAAGAAAATCTGATCTGTGTACATGAAATTTATAAAATAAGTGATTGCTGAATAATTGATTATAAGAAGATTCTCCATGATAATTTAAATATTGATTACCAAATATATTAGAAATACAATTAAAAAAAATTTTATAGCATTTTCTACAAAAATAACCTCAACCTCTTATGGAGGTAGCCAAGATAGATCAAAAACAATGTTAAAAAGCATGTAAAATATCCAGGAATATTTTAAAAATATGAAAAGAAGTAGTTATCTTCTATTATAAAGGCACAACATTTTCTCAACTCTAAAATGTTATCTACAATTTAATTATGGCACTTTGAAAAACCAGAAATACTACCATAAAGATATACATGTAATGTGTTACGCATTCAGAAACAGGCAAGTGTGTAAATATGCACTTATTAGAAATTGTGGAGAATCTAAGTAAATGGAGATCTATTCTGTATCCTGGAGGGAAAGACTAAATATAATGATGATATTAATTTTTTTCAAAATTAATCTTAAAAAGCAATGATGTAGAAATAAAGACTAAGGAAATTTGCATGGAATCTGACAAACTAATGCTAAAGTTTATTGTAAACAATAGCCAAGAAAATTTGGAAATCTTGGGGGTGGGGAGGATGCCCTAACAGATTATATTTTAAAGGTAGATTTTCAAAAAAACAATAGATAGTCACATAGATTAAAGAAAACAAAGTAAAACAGAAATGTATGTGTGTGTTTGGAATACGGCAATTTTGTATATAAAACTGATATTTCAAGTTAGCAGAGAAAATTCAGATTATTTAATAAGTGGTTTAAGATAGCTAGGCACTTATTAGGAAAGAAATTAAGCTATTATATCACAGATAATTACATATTAATTTCAAATAAATGTATAAAATGTAAAAAATGAAATTATAAATATTCTAAAAAAATGTAGGCATAAATTTATAAGCTTAGGTTGTGGAAGTCCTTCCTAAACATGACTGAACACCAGAAAGATAAAACGAAGAGGGCAAATTGATTTAATTATATAAAAATTAAAAACTTGCCTACAGAAAAGACATCATAAACAAAGTTAAAAGATTAACATTAGGATGAGACAAAATGCATGCAATATATACCACAGATAAAGATTAATATTCTTCATAAAGTATTCCTACATATAGGAAAATGAGAACAGAATGCAAATAATACATTGTATAAGAATCACAAATGGCCAGAAAGTAAATGAAAAGAATACCAAACTCATTACTAATCAGAGAATTACAAATTAATGCAATTAAATTCTAACTTTACTTTCCCTTTTGGCTTTTCAGGATACAAAAGTTTAAAAACCCTAATCACACATAGTAAGGATGTGGAAAAATGGGACATTGTACTGCTTGTGTTTCAAAATCTACTTCTAGAAATATGTTCCATGTAAATACTTGCTGTCTTGTGGTTCCCCTCTGGAAGGACATGTTCAACCACCCACCCAAATTTGTTTCAAGTGTCTAGATGCCACACATGTACTGAGAGACTTATTACTCACATAATCAGGCTTTCTAGGGACAGCAGGGCAGACTCCCAAGCAAGTCTGAAATGGATTGAGAGAGCAGTGAAGTCAGTGGCTAGGGATTTTTATTGTAGTTAGTGGGTCGGACTGGGGAGAGGGTGCTTGTGTGGGAGACAGAAGGTGCATGTTTTGGACTTCTTACTAGGGAAGGGAAAGCATGGTCTTTTTTTTTTTTTTTTTTTAAGATTTATTTATTTATTTGAGAGAGAGTGAGAGTATGGAGCGGGAGGGGCAGAGGGGGAGGAAGAGAATCTTAAGCTGACTCTCCGCTGAGTGCAGAGTCCCACTTGGGGCTTGATCTCACACCCCTGAGATCATGACTTGGGCGGAAACCAAGAGTCGGACGCTCAACCGACTGCACCACCCAGGCGCCCTGAAGCATGATCTTTACTATTAGCTTCCCCAGAGAAGAGGGTGATGTGAGGCTTTAAAGCTGTCAGCAGTCAAACATCAAAAAGTGGAGTCAAACTCTTCATTATACTTGCACATACACTCATATATACATTTACCAGGACATTCATTATCGTATTGTTTATAATAATTCAAACACAACAACAAAGTAAGTTCTGGTCCATGCATATTATGGAATACTATGCTGTAAGAAAAAATATATAATGGAGTACGTCTGTGAGTCCTGACATGGGAAGATGTCCATGATATATTATCAAGTTAAAAAATACATAAATATAGGCATATGCGTGTAGTATGATCCTTTTTATGCAAAAAATAAAAATACAGTTTTTAAGATGATTTTTTATATATGATTAATGTAAAACCAGGATTACTTGGGGGCCTGCTTAGGGTTGGTGTCTGATGTAAAGAAACACGAAACCCAGCATGCAAAATAATTAATTTATATCTTCACCATCACCATTGGAGGGAAAAAACAAAACACAAGAGTAGGTGGAGATGAGGAGATGGATGATGCATTCACAGCATTCAGTAACAATAGAGCAAAATTTTGGAAATCTTTGCAGGCCTTTACCTACCAATTTTTTCCTGACATTGCAGTGACTTTCTGATTTTTTCTCCTGTGTCCTTCTCCTACTCCTCCAGGATACCCACAGCACAATGAAGCTAGCTAGCCAAACTCATTTAAAAATCTCTAGGAGCTTCTCATTTTTCTATGTATTATTTCCTTTCTCCCTTCAGAAGCTCACTGCTCTTCCTTACGTGAAAAATCCACCTACCCCTCTGACATCTCCCTCACTCACTCGTGACTCCTACCACCCAGACATAACTACCATGATGTTTTATATTTCTAAACAAGATAGTTTGCAGAGGGAGAAGCAGGCTCTCCCCTGAGCAGGGAGCCCGACGCAGGGCTCGATCCCGGGACTTGGGGATCATGACCTGAGCTGAAGGCAGACACTTAACTGACTGGGCCACCCAGGCCCCCCATAGAATATATATTTGTAACATGGTTTCCATTTTATGTTTTGCATTTTTGATTTAACATTATTGTATTTTTCTCCAAATCATTCAATAGCTGGCCCTAATTGAAAACAAGTTGTGTGACTGTATTATCATAACTATATTATCATGCTGTAACCATAATCAGAAGAGAAGACTTAGTCAAACAGAAATTTAAATTAACTTGCCCAAAGTTGGGAAGTTGCTGAGTGGAGGAGCCACAGCTGACCTCATGTAATCTGCCTTTAGGACAAGGTCAGAACACCTGTGCTCTACTCTTCCCTGGGGGCAAGTTCCTATTGAGAAAATTCTCCATTTGTGTTTGGGAATTACTTGAGGGATTTTTTTAGAGAGTGTTACAAGATGTTTCTGTTACTCATGACACCCCTCAGTTATAATTGCACCCCTGCCTTAGGGCACCCATTGGCAGTGACATGTGGCCAACCTCTTTTGGCTTTTATAGTCTAAAAGACAGTGCATAGTGGGGCACTGGCTGACCTACTTTGTGCAAGACTCAGGAATTAGTATGGGAAATTCTTCTTGGGTAATAACAAGAAATCTCAGTTCACATTGCCGATGAGAAGTATGAATACTAATCCCAGATGTGTGCCCTTCCGAGGGAGATTTGTTTTTATTGTCATTACTTTGTTTTTGTTTTTAAATATAACCGTTTTACCATTTTTTATACAACTCAACAGGCACAGGTCATTATTTGGAAAATATTAAATGCTGTAAAATGCTTATACCACACTCTCCTTTATTTGTCCTTTGTTATGTATTTAATGAGTTATACTCATGGGATACTATTTACTTATGCACATACAGGAAAACCAAAGTAGCTCTTTGTAAAGACTGATAATTTTTATGTACAGACATGCTTTTTGTTCCCCAAATTAATTAAAAACATGCACACACAATTTTTTGTTCCTAGTTGTCATAATTGTTGTATACTGTAGGACAGTTGTAGCTGACAACGAACCTGACTTTCCATTATAGCATTGTTTTTCTAAGGGTATAACTCAGTTTGTCACATTTCCCTCCAAGGCTGAAATGTAACTTATTGTACAAGCTATTAAGCCCAGGAGCAATTTTCTTTTTTTTTTTGGAAAAAATTAGTTTGACCATTTTTTTAAGCTGCAAGAGGGAAAAATAAATATGAAGGACTTTTTTATTTATTTATTGCTGTTCTTTTACAGCTTTAAAGAATGGCTTTGTTACATTGTATGATTTATGCATCCATGTAGAGAACAAAAACAAGAAATTCTTTTTGACAAACAACTTTGTCTTTTCTGAAATAAAATACAGTGGAGGAAATCCATCAGTAGTTGATAGCTAGAATCTTTTATTTGAATGCAGCCGGAGAGCACTGATTTTATCATAGGATTTAAACCTCACAGAGAGTTCAAGGGGTAACTAATATTTATTACCTGCTATATATTATTACCATGTTAGACATAGGCAGAAAGACCTTTGATGTCTGGGACTGGATGCAGCTAAGAAAATGACAATTCATATTTCAAGACACTTTTGTTTATGTTAATTTGCCAACCTATTTTTTTAAAAATTAATTATTTTTCTGATGTAGTGTTCCATGATTCATTGTTTGCGTATAACACCCAGTGC
>NC_138375.1:9790761-9812706 GCF_054177405.1 Leptonychotes weddellii | reverse complement strand
CCTCCCCAATGTCTATCACTCAGCCACCCCATCCCTCCCACCCCCCCACCACTCCAGCAACCCTCAGTTGTTTCCTGAGATTAAGAATTCCTCATATCAGTGAGATCATATGATACATGTCTTTCTCTGATTGACTTATTTCGCTTAACCCTCTAGTTCTATATCCACGTTGTCACAAATGGCAAGATTTCGTTTTTTTTTTTTTTGATGACTGCATAATATCCCATTGTATATATATACCACATCTTCTTTATCCATTCATCTGTTGGTGGACATCTTGGCTCTTTCCATAGTTTGGCTATTGTGGACATTGCTGCTATAAACATTGGGGCGCACGTACCCCTTTGGATCACTACATTTGTATCTTTGGGGTAAATACGCAGTAGGGCAATTGCTGGGTCGTATGGTAGCTCTATTTTCAACTTTTTGAGGATCCTCCAAACTGTTTTCCAGAGTGGCTGCACCAGCTGGCATTCTCACCGACAGTGTAGGGGAGGGTTCTCCTTTCTCCGCATCCTTGCCAACATCTGTCATTTCCCGACTTGTTAATTTTAGCCATTCTGACTGGTGTGAGGTTGCCAACCTGTTTTTATATGTATTAACTTCGGGCAGAGATTGCTTAGATGACATGGACTCGGGACAGTGCTCCATTCTTTTCTCAAGTTAGACATAAGGATCACTTAAGGACTACTTAATACCTTGTGGGTTTCATTTAATTCTGTCCATCAGCTACTACCCTTAAGCTGAATTAATCAAAGGATTCTTTAAAGACTAGAACTGGTAAGCATAAAAATCTAAGTTATGCATATTCACTTTCTTGGTTTAATCAGCTCCATGAAGGGATCACTTCTAAACTTAGGGTCATTTCATTCTGAACATGGTGAGTTTTCCTTCTCTTTTTATCCCATTTGTGCAAAGAAATAATTACCAAGAAACAAAGTAAGAAAGGAAGAAAGGCCAGTGTCTTTTCCAGTCTAAACACCCTAAACAAGATTTCCAATTTATTTCTCGTTCACACTGGTATACAACCTTGACTTAATTGTCAGAGCAGTGGAGAACAAAGTGAAGCCTGAGAGAAGTAGGGCTCTGGAGAGGCAGGGACCGTGTCGCTGATTTGGGTTGAGAGGTTGCCATTAAAAGGCAATTGTGCCATTTCTGTGCTCTGGGCAGTCAAAAGCTCTCAGAGCACAAAGGGAAAAAGAGAGCTAAGGGACAAAGGGGAAGGGACAGGAGGGGAATAAGGGCTGTGTAGAGTGAAAGGGGGGTTAAGACCCTTCAGCTTTCTTCTCTCCTTCCTTCCTTTCTTAATCCCTCCCTCCCTTCCTTTCTTTGTTTTCAGAAGTAGTCTACCTGTTCCTGTAGGAGAAAGCAGGGGATGTCTCTGGATGTTCAGCTTTAGGAATGGAGCAAATTAAAACTTTGATCTGGGGCTTATTTTGTTCTTGGTATCTCTCCTTATACCTAAAAACATTGAACTGATTTCTTAAGGTTTTTCTGTTTCTGAATGTACTTTATTAGTAGAATTTGTAATATAAAAATAATATTTCTATTTTTTTTAGACTTCTAGAGATACTGGTTTGAGAAGAGAGGAGTATAGTTTTTCAGTAACAAATACAAATATCAGTATCTCTTCTTTCTTTCATTCACTCATCAATTAACTTACTAAACAGACATTTATTGAGTGCTTACTATGTTTCAGCCACTGCCTTAGGCTCTGCAGATTCAGCAGTGATACTGTGTATGTAACATTTTAACTGTCTCATTGTTTCTGAAGGGGAAAGGTTGATATAATGGGCATTTTTCTGTTAGGCATTCTTTGTATCGAAAAACAGTGTTAGTCATTCCTGCTCACTGAACTCAGGAGGGTCAAGCTATGTTTATTGTGAGGGTACATGTGGCAATGAAGGAAGCTGGGATGCCCCAGGAATCCAAGTACAGAAACCTTGTTTCTTAGCCTAATAGAAGCTGGAACTGAAAGTGAGGCAGCTCTAGACTTTACTGATCTCCATACTGATGTTCCGTCATTAATGTGCTCTACTGGTCTGCACTTCTTGTCCATGTTCTTCTTCCTTGGCATCAGCATCTTCTCTATCCCCCAACACCCTAGGGCTTTGTAGCTCCCTTATTATTTTTGATTTCCTACCTACTTCCAACTTTAGCTCTTACTGCTTACTATTTGATTTATTTGTTTCCCAGTTTATTTCCAAGACAGAATATCTGGCTAGCTCAGCTAAGTCTAGCCGTACTCTGCATGCGAAGGGCTATGTGGAGTAGGCTTCATCATAGGTCCTCTGAGCCCCACTGTCTTTGTGTCTTTCTGCCTTTGGCCCAATCATGTCTCTGACACCGGGGGGTGGAAGCAAGGGCTCATTCTGTGACACAGAACAGGTGTGTCTAAGGTCATTCCTCAGCATGGCAACCTTGGGAAGGGTCTGGAGCACGCTAGTCATGTAATTGTTGAATAAAAAATATAAGAAAGATTTTTGTCTACATTGGAATAGATAGGAAATATTTGACGTTTTAGATAGAAATTTGGTCCACTTTGTGAAAAAATAAACTATCTTGGGCTATAATGTAGAGGTCATTGAGATTTGTGGTTTTTCCTGATTAACTGTCAATATATTGAAGCATCTACTTTTCTGAATACATTCATATGCATATGACAAAATGTCTGCAAGTTTGACTTGTGGTATCATCTGAGTGATACTCGGAAGGTACGTAAATATTTTGTCAGAGAACAACCTGACTCTTTGAAATTCTAATCATCATAGATGGTGTGCTGCAGTAGTCCTAATTTCCCTTCTTATACAAATAGCTAAGGAAGGATAAGGTCCAACCTTGAGGATACCAGCATCTGCCTGGAATGTTCTTTGCTAGCCTCATTGAATGGCTTGTTCATTAACATTCAGGTTTCAAAGCAGTCATTCCTGATCACCCTGTTCAGTTGGATTCTCATCTTATTGTCCATTTCTGGTGGACAACTTTCTTCCTAGAACTTACCACAGTTTGTAGTTACCTTTTTATTTATCAGTCGTATGTTTATTTATATGTTTATCACTAGAATATGATAAAGTGAGGGTAGGGCTCTTGACAGTCTTAAGAATGGGTCTATTCCAGCTGAGTGCCTGGCACAAAATAGCATGTAATAAATATTTGTGGGGTAAAAGAATTGAAGAATCAATGACTGAACACAAGGAAGATTGAGTCAGATTCCCAGGGGTTTGGGAGTACCTGGAGGTAGACACAGACACTTGGGTGAGAGGTAAAGGAGTGAATCATCTCTTTTTGTGCCCATTCTCCCCAGAGTGCCCTAGCATTTTTCACATTTCCTCTGTGCTATTCAAAAGTATCTCTCATGGCATAGGTCCCCAACATTGCTTTTAAGTCATGAAGTCAGATTTCTTGGGAATGATTACAAAACCCAATATAGTCACTGTTCCTAGTTAAATGCCCTACTGAGTACATGGTAATATCCCTGCCTCATCTTTTACATCCTATAATAGTATAAGAATATTCTATAAGGATATGCCTTTGTATAAGATAATTTCAATATACATGGAAAGAATATCTTCTTGCCAAAATGTGCTCTGTCATGCAATATAGCCAATGATCATTTTAAGTAAAATTTTTGTAGAGAATTTAAATCTCATAAAATTCAGTTTATTGTATACAAAATGCCTAGCGTATGCTGAGACCAGTGCAGGAAATTTTTTTTTCTTTTAGAGAGAGAGAGCCCGAGTAGAGAGGGGGAGAGGGAGAGAGAGAACCTCAAGTGGGCTCCATACCCAGTGCAGAGTCCAGTGCAGAGCCCGAGGCAGGGCTTGATTTCATAACCCCGAGATCATGACCTGAGCTGAAACCAAGAATCGGTTGTTTAACTGACTGAACCACCCAAGCTCCCCACTGTGTGGGAAATTTTTAAAAAGAACTTATTGCTGTTACTTCTTGGTGAAATAATTTAATTAAACAATTATAATATTATTTAGGAGAATCTAGAACATAATGTTAAAATGAGTATATACAAAATACGTGGGTGAAGAAGTCAGAGGGCAAAAGTATTAATGTAGATTAGAGTTGCTAATAGCAGTCATTTGAAGAGTAAAGCTTGAATGTTTTTTAAATGGAAGGAGAGAATGAAACAAGATGTGGGAATCCTGTTGAGGTCTGTAATGGTCAAATGAACCTACTATGGGTTGAGATCAGGGTCTCCTTGGAAATACAAAGATAATCCTGACACTGGCCATCTATTCTTAGAAAGGCCTATAGGACTCCGTCTCTCTTGTTTTACCAGGGAATTGAGATTACCTAAATTCATGGCATTCTATGTTGATTTCCTTTTTTTTTTTTCTCCTTGGACCCTAATAAAGTCATGCTCCAGCTTTGTTTCAGCTAGGAGTGAGGAAAAGGTGGAGGGCATCTCCACTTAGGATGATATAAAATTGAGAGAAGTCCTACTTCTGTGCTCAGTATGAGGACACAGTTCTGATCTGTGAGAGATTCCCAAGGGAAATGTGATTTGTGGCTTTCATTCAGAGACGGAGCCTGGCTGTCCTTTCCCATCTGGAATGCTGCATTTTGTTCCTAGTACAGAAGTCAGTGATGCTATAAACTCCACCTATAACCAGTTTGGGTCTTTGCTTCCTCTTATGGATATTTATTTCAACCAGAATTGTTTTGTTTTCATTCTTATGATATCTGATATCTCATGTCATATCTCCCATCTGATTACCACCTTCTATTTGGCTCTTACGCTGCAGCCCATGTCTGTCTTGGCTGGAGCTACCCACACCTGGTGTCCTGCCCCAGGAAAGTTGGTAAGCTGGTCTACCTGCCTATATCTGTAGCCTTGGATTTTGAGACCATGTGGATGGTGGAGAAGCTTGGCTTGACTTAAAATATAAACTCAGTGATGTTTTATTAAAAACTGTTACTAAGCTATCCCCTTACAGGGAGGAAGGTTGCATCTATCACGTACCTCAGTATTTTACTTGTTGATTAATTGTATTTTTGTATTATTATTTTATGTTAATTATTTTATTATAATTCAGTGATATTCTAGACCACATCTGCTAAATTAATTTCACTTTGCTTAAGAAACATGTGGCAACAATGTGTTAGGGAATGTGTATAATTGAGTATATGTCTGTACACACAACACATATGCACCCACACATATTTTTGCCCATACTTAGAACAAAATTCCAAGTATTTTTATATTGTGATAATTAGAAAAAAATGACCTATATGGTTCTAAAAGAGTTTAATGTTCTTGAATTCCTTAGCCACAAAACATTTTCTGATGTGTTTATCTACAGGCTTTTTGAAAATGATGTGGTTCTCTTGATAAATCCCTGGCCTACTTGTTTATCAGTTTGACATGAAGTAGATGGATTTCATTATAATCGTAAATAAATTTGAAACTCTGTGTGAACAATGATAAGCTGTAAGAAAGCACCACTGCTCATTTTTCCTTCTCTTTGAGATGGAATTAAATCAATAAATTTTACACTATTGATTTAAGTGGGATGGTATTTTAAATCTCTGTGTATGTATGATGTATATGAGCTTGTATATATATTTGCCACCAGGTTATTGAACAACAAAAGTGACAGTTTAATATTGATGCCTGAAAGAGGTATAAATATTGCACTAATTCCTAAAGAGTAAAAGAACTTAACTTTTTTTTTTTATTAAGTCAGTAAAAGAATATATGCTACAAGAATTTTAAATGACTTTAAATAATCAAACCATTGTTAATCAAATCAAACCATCGTTTTTTTTTTTTTATGTAGACTTAGTTTATCTACATGGACTTCTATCAATTACCTGATCATTTGAAAATTGATTATTGTTTTAAATAACTGATTGACAGTTCTTATATTTGCTTCAAAGATAAGTTTGAGTCCACTGTGGATGACTGGTTAATACTTGATTTACTGACCATAAGATTAGCTCCATATGAAATTTCAGTTTCTTGTCATGTATATGTCTTTTTCATAAATCTCTGGGTGACCTCCTCATTGGCAGTCCTTTTCTTCTTTTGTAAATCATCTGAATGTTGGTTTGTAAAACTAGATGTAGTTCCGTCTATAACATGACAGATCAAAGTTGTAAAGAAACACATCTGTCAAAATGCTGATTTAATATTTTAAAGACCAATATGGGTGTTTTGCTGAATTCTCTGCACGGTTCTAAATTTAGCAAAACCAATTTGTGTCTGGGCAAAGTCTAAATCCAAATTCACTTTGTTATTTCTGATTTTCTTTTTTGACGTGTTTAGGTACATTGGCTAAAATAAAATTCATGCGTTTTATCGCACAAGAATGGAAGCTTCTATTTGCCTTTGTCAAAGCCAATAGGTAAAGACATAGATATGTATTTTTTGCACATTGCCACATCTCAAAAGGCAATCAGACATGTTTGAAAATGTCTTTTAAAGTCAATGGAAGTGGGAAGAAATGTTACGAATTTCACCGAGTCATGCGTTTCTATGAATGCCATGAAATGATAGAGTTGATTATCGATACTGAAGACATTAAATTTCTATGAAAAACTTTTTGCATATATATAGAGCTGAGAGACTTCTTTTATGCTGATAGACATAAAGTAGCCTTGGCAGGAATCTGGCTTGGATCAACCCCTGCTACCTAAAGCTCTTTCCACTTTCAGCCTACGTGGTCTGAGGATCAACTCAACGTGAGAGAATCTACTCACCATTATTTTAATGATAAACATGGACTTGATCACATATGAGTCTTGTTTAAACTTTTTTCATTTAAATTTTTGAAGTTATTGTATTGACCAGCTTGGCTCTGTGCCTCAGAATAAGTTCCTTTGCTCAGAGCTGGGATTTTAAGACTTCTACTGGTATTTTTAGTCCCATTCCAGCCTTGGTAAAAGTCTTAATCTTAGTCACAGGGAGTTTTCTGAGCCTTTTTTCAGTAGCTTCAATGGTCCTATCCTTGTATGGTGTCCTCTCTTGTTTCTGCGATGATATCCTCTCACTGTAATCCCCCATTCCGATTACGAAGTCTTATGCACCCATTCATGAAGTTCTGCTTCAGAAAGATTCCATGACCAAAGCTCTATGTCTGCTTATCAACATAGAGCTCATAATGGAACCAGTACCTAGACTGCCCATCACAGTGCTCTGGTAGTCAGACATCACCTATTACTCTTTTCTAGAATATTCCTGATATCAGTGGTTTGCCTGACAGTCATTTTTACTCCCAACATTCTCTGTCAGTGTAAGGTTAGGTTATACAGCAGCAAATTAATTTCAGTATCTCAACTGGCAATACATAGAGAGTTTTTCTTGCTTATGCTATAACCAATACAGGTTGTTGGTGGTGGACAGAGACCCAGACTCCCAGGAGTGCCATCATGTTGTGACCCTCGCATCTCAGAATGTGGCTCACTACAGCAGGGGGCACATGCATGAAAAACTCACACCTACTTTTACATGCCTCAAACCAGAGGGAGCACATTTCATTCCTCTGTGTGGTGTATTGTCTAGAATAGTCACACAGCCCCTGCTAACTGGAAGAGAACTGAGACATGCTGAGAAGCATATGGATATTGGTGACCAGTACACGTCTCTCTCCACACACCCTCAAGACCATGTCTCACATGGGTCGATGATCTCATTGCATCATTAGACTATCCACAGTAGTTGTTTCTACTAGGGTTGATTTTGTTTTAGAGTCCAGGCCATCCCAAATGGGCCTGTTCCAGCACATCTGCATTAGTTTCTATAGTGATTACCACACAAATAATTTACATGTATGGATTTTTATGCTTTGTTTCTGTACCTGCTGCTTAGATCCTGGTGACCCTAAAAAATGAAATTTTAATAATTGCTTATACTTGCTAAAAGTATGGAAAAACCAGTGTTATTGCTTCAATCTTCAAGGTTCTTATTGGCATGGTGGACATATCACCTGATCTTGTGGCTTAGCTAAGCAAGTTTTCATTATTACAAACATCCAGGCTGGCAATTCTTTATGCCATGCAGACTTATAGGTTAAATAGTTTCTGATGGAGGGTGCCAAGTTTTGATGTTTGTCAGTCTGGCAGTGATGGTTTCAAGACCAGGGAGACTCATTTAAATGGAGCCTCGGTCCTAAATCAGGTGTCAGTTTTGTAGCATGCGTGGCAAAGCCCAAAATGTCTTCTGGGCTTGGCTGGATTTCTGATGGATTGGGTTGCCCCAAAGTGGAGCCAAGGTACATTGTTTTCACATGGTACTGGAAACCATAGATCATTCCATGGATGCTGTATATAGTAATCAACAACATTTGGGGTAGAATTATTCCCAGGAAAGCTACAGCCAAACTGTGATCAGTTAGGGACATAACCTGATAATGACAGCAGTGACCATTGAGGTCAGTGAGGTTGAATGTCTTTATTGTTATAAGCCACAGACATTTTGAAATAAATGCCCAATTCATTGCACTTCACATTGGCTAACAGGCAGATGCAGGAACGAAGTAGCACTACTTATTAGATCTAAATCTTAAATACAGTTCATTCAACAAACAGAAAGTAATCACCTAAATTTTTCCAAAGACTGTTCAAGTATTATTGTTATAGCAGCTGTTCTGGGAACATCTGTGTATCATCCATCTGTTTGTTATCTAAATCTAATTTCACTTTGTGATGTATTATTTTATCATTGCTTTAGTGTCTGTAGTGATACCTATAATATTTGGCTTAAAGAACTCTGTCTCTTACTCTAGAGTTGTTAATAAAAAAAAAGATGATGTTTTCACACCCTTTGATACGCAATTTATTTTCCCCTATTTCTGTTTATTTCACATTGTTTATTTTCCTGTTACTGATGCCAACAGGAATGATTACTATGATTACTAGGAAGTATATATAGCTTTATTCCACGGATTTCAAAGTTGGTGACTTTCAGAAAATATAAAGCATAATGTTCCATATTGGAGATGTTATTTCTAAATGAAAAAAAAAAAAGACACAAAATAGTAGCAGTGGGGAGATCAAATGAAAGAATTAATACTGAGCTTTAGGAAGACTTTGTTTTTGTTAAATCTCAGGGTGAGTACTAAATTTATTTTATTGTAGTCTCTTAGAGAAGGACATATTCAGTTAACTAAAATCTAAATTCTAACATTTGTCCTGCACACCCCATTTTCTAAAATATCAGTAAACTTAAAAAATAAAAAATAAATGGAAATTTATGGGTGTACTTCCACCTTTCATATCACAGTAATTCAACATGAGAAAAAGAAAAAAAATAAGCTCAGGTAAGAAGTATTTGCTCATAACCTTGTTTTACACCAAAAACAGCAGCAAAACAAAGTAAGGGCAAAGATATTAGTTTATGAGTGTTCACTGGTATATGTGGAATATCATTGTTTTCATGGTCCAGGATCTCTTTTAGGTCCCTGAAATTTAGAGCTTAAATAGAATTTAATATAATTTGAATGCCTACATACTCTGTGCAGGAGTTTCCCTTATACGTGAGGTTGACAGTTATTATTAATATTGAATTAGTTATCTCATATAATAAGAGACCAGTTAAGATATAACATGCCATTGTTTATTTCACAGAAGTTTGCTTGTGAGTTCTTCATGAATCCCTCAGTGTAGCATTCAAGGGCTTTTTATTCTTGTCCTTGAGTGAGAACACACAAAGATGGGGAAGAGGATATTATTTTTCTATTTCAAAGAAGTGTGTGAGATTTGTAATACCATTTGTGAGAGAATGACCTTTTAATGAAATGGCTGCGATCTGTTGTTATTTAGTTTAATGTTTACCATTTCAGGCAAAAGATTGGTGCACGTTTTTTCCCTCTTTGGAAGTGCATTAGTTACTATGGCAACAATTTCATTGGCAGAAACAGAGTTTTCAAAGGCTCACACATATAATATAAACTTAATTTAAGCATTGGATTGGAATTTATACCTTTGTAGTTAGGAATAAAGACAATCATATAGAAATGGTTCCTTATATGGAGCTGCACAATGGCCAGTGTGATTATTGCATATTTATAAATCCATGCATCCAAAACAAGGGCCTAACTGTGACCTACACAAGGGAATTTGGCTTTAAGTTGTGAAAATTTCTTCTTTATCTATTACATCAAATTAAAATTTGGGAGTCTCTTCTAATTTTTTTTAACCTGACAGATTTTAATATTCTCTAAAATATGACCAATTTTAGTTCTTTTAACATTTTTTTTCTTTGAGAATCTGTCTGGAATTATAATTTTCTGTCACTGGTAAACTTTCCTTAGCTGGTAAAATTGTATCCAGCATATTCTTCATGGCTGGATTAGACATTCTGCATTGCTGGGCATGGCTGGCCGTTCATTAGAGCACTAAACAGTCATGACTCCCAGATTATGCTCGTGACATACATCATGAAGTGGGTATGGAAAGGAACTAGGAGGACTTTTAAGTGGGATTCTTCCATAGATCCAGTTTATAACTGAAATAAACCGGAAACATTCCAGACATCAGGAGGTTTCAGTAAGCTGTTAAGATTTCCAGGAAGCTTCAGTAAAAACTTTTCTTCTTTCTCCTCCCTCCCAAGTGGCAGCTGGAGGGTAAAATGATTGAGAGCAGCCAAGTTGGAGGATGTGGTTGTGTAAGAGTCAAATGGACCAAAACTCCAGGACCGGCTACAATTACTTGCCCAGTTGCAGAAAATACTTGAGGCCACTTGTGCCCCATCCATGGAATAGCAGCAGAGATGGTGTTTTTCCAGTGGGGAGCTAGCACCCTAGAGGGAAAGGTAAAAGCTGACCTAAGCTCTCTCAGTATTTTCTGCCCAATTCAGCAATCAGGAAACCACCTCTGTGGGGCAGAGTAGAGAGACCACCTGGAGGGCAATATCTGGAGTCTGGTGGAAGTGGTCTCCTTAACAGCAGCTACCTGCATAGTACATTATTTCTCTCTGTTCCACCAACACGAGGGATTTTGACACTTTCCTTCAGGACTCCACTTTTTGATTCTTATCTGTCACCTTTCCATCTCCATCTGCCATCCCTATGGATTTAACCATTCCCTTTACCTTACTACTTCTTCTTTTCTTCTTGCATGACCAGTGGTCAGCACTTAAAGGTTACTGTCTTTTCACCCTGGACACTCTCCCCACCCTGCCCTGCGTCGACAGCTACTTTGCCAAGTGCCTGCCCAGGGCACTATCTGCTTTCTCTGCTCGTCTTGATTTGGCAAGCACTTCTGGAGAAAGTCAAAACCCAAGGCCAATTAGTTGACCTAGAAGAAAAACGACATTAATAATGGAGTGAGTGGTGAGGAAGAGGTTAGTTTCAATTAAACCCTCCATTTGGATCAGTAATTCTTTATTAGTGTCTAATTGATTTCTCTTTTAAAAATTCCATCCCACATAGTGACGGCTTCAAAACGTTTTACTCTTTGCAAGAAACCAACCCCTACCCTTCTGTCTCCTTAAAATGACCTTACTTTTTTTACTTTATTGAAAACTTTAAAACCCTCTAATTTGGTGTCTCCCAACTTTTCTCTTCTGCATCTCAGGCTTTCCACCATATTCTCTTTCCTTTCCTTTAGAAAAAATGTAGAAGTGCTTATCTGTCATTTTCCTGTGCCTGTCCTTCTGTCCTGCTGCATGTCTTTGGGGAGTCTGATTCCCTGGTGGCTCCCTTCTCTTATGCTTCTCTGAATCACTGGCTTTTGCCCTCTGCCTACAAACATGTCCAGATGCATCTGTTTTTTTAAAAAAATTTATTCATTCATTTTAGAGAGAAAGAGACAGAGCATGTGCACACATGCACATGAGTGGAGGGAGGGGAAGAGGTAGAGAATCCTCAAGCAGACTCCCTGCTGAGCAGGAGTCTAACAGGGCTCCATCTCACGAACCATGAGATCATGAGCTGAGCCGAAACTAGGAGTCAGATAAGCAGCTTAACCTCCTGAACCACCCAGGCGTCCCAAATGCATCTATTTTAAAATGTTCCCTAGGCCCTCTGTCTTCTCAAGAGATCTCTTCTTGTTCACACACAAATTCCCCCCAAATTATTTTATGCTTGTTGCCTCCATTTCTTAACCAGTCATTCATTCTCCAGCCCCTGAAATGTGGGCTTGGTTTCAGCAACTCCAGGAAACATCTCTGGTGATGGACCTCTTCCTGAGGCCATATTCAGTACTTTCTTGCTTATCCTGTCTTCGGCTTTGCCCCCCATTGCCTGCCTTTTCCTGGGTTTCCACTTTTCTGAATGTTCTTACCATCTCTGGGGAAGATTTTCCTCTTTTCCTCAGTCATTTTCTATTGTTACATACTTTTAATGTTACTATTATGACTATTGTGGGTTCAGTAATTACCTCTTTGGAGATGATGCTGTGCTTCAGTTCTGAATTCTGAGGCCCATTCTCTAATTCCCTGATGCTCATCTCTAGCTGGTATTATAGTGGTGCCTAAAGGGCTACAGGCTTGATCATCCCATTTCCCCTTCAAATGCACTCCTTCTAAATTCTGACTTCTGTTATTGGCCAGACTTTCCTTCTGGCTCTCAGGTCCTCCCACTTTTTTATTCCCATTCTTTCAGTTTCTATTGTTCTACCTCTGCCATGAGTCTTGAGACAATCTTCCCATTTTTATTCCCACTACAACTGCCCTAGTTCAGACTTCACTTGTCTATACTTTAGATTACTCAGTAGCTGATTATTAAGTTTCTCTCCTTCAGTGCCGTCAAACTTCAGTCTCACCTACACACACCAGATGAACCCCCCTAAAGCAAAACTCTGTTTGTGTGGTAACTTGATGTTCAAATGGAAGTTTCAGCAGCACGGCACTAGACCATAAGCAGATTTTCAAAGGCAATCAGAGAATCAGCTTCACAATTCTGAAGTCCTCCACCCATAAGGGAGTTTTGATGAATTCAGAGACTGAGTTTGGGAAATAATTCTGAGGATGGGAGTTGTGCTGTGAGCCCCGCTTTCCTGCAATGGGTTGGGATAGGGATGTCTTCAAGACTAAAGAACGATGTATCGGTGGTGCCCCTCAGGGGCCTCAAGTCTATTGCAGCTGGAAAGCACAGCAGGATGGCACTTGACTCTGGTGCAAAGAGGCTAAAGCAGCCTGTCACAGCAAAATGGATGGCTGAGCCTGGATGCTATTGCCCCTCCGAGCAGGAGTGTCAGTCTGGCATGGTTCAAAAGGGGATTCTGCCCAAGGGAGCAGGTGTTAGGTTCCGGGTGTGGGGGTGGGGGTCAAGTAAAATGGTATGAGGTGTATTGCCAGGGATAGAGCTCACTGGAGAGGGGTTGGCTAGCAAAAGGTGAGGTCTAGCCCCTGACATAGATTTTGTAGGCAGAGGGACCCATGGGAAACTGGAGAAAGTGCTCTGAGAAGCAATCAACTTTAAGTAGTTGCTAGACCCAACAGTGACTGGGCTACCTCACAGCAGTGCTAGACAAGGATGGGTTCTTCCAGCCACTAAGCCTTTGTTTGCACGCCCAAGCCCCTCAACCGTGGCAGGAGTAGAGATATCAGCTAGTATGTGGAGGCCGCAGGAATAGAGAGAAATATCAGGTGCATGCTGGCCCCAGGCCCCAGGCAGCCCATCTGCAGATGGGGAGGAGGGTGAGGCATTACATCTGCATGAAGGTTGAAGGGTTGATCAGTGTATTACCCTGGACATTTTGCATCACCGAACTAAGGTTGTATCTGGATAAAGTAGGTCTTTTTATTACCTAAGAGTGGCCAAAAATGTTATGAGACTTGGCAGAGTTTTCTTTCTATAGCAGAAGGACAGCCCTGCTGAGCAAATATAAAGGCACAGTAAGAGACCCACCCCCTTGACAAGAAAGAAAAAAAAAGTTGCTTTTACGATGACACATCGCAAGTCTTCCTTGTATAGTGAACTGGCTAAGATCACCTGTTTTCTGTGTCTACTGAAATAGAACAGAGCTTGCCTGGTGGTTTCCAGAGCACTCTTTCTTCAGCTTTATCTATCATTTAGTTCATGCTTTTTCAGCAAAGGTTTGAGTACCGCTTTTGCTACTCACTAACTATGAATTTTTGGATAGGTTACATAATCTCCTGAGGCTTTATTTTCTTGTCAGTAAAGTTGACAATAACCTGTACTCTGTAGGTTTATTGTGAAGATTAAATGAAAAAGTGTATCTGAATCACCTAACACAATTATCGAAGTTATCTATTGCACTGTAACACATTAGCTTAAAATTTAGCAGCTTAAAACAATGCACATTTATTATCTCAGGGTTTCTATGAGTCAGAAATCCAGCCACAGCTTAGCCGGGAGCTGAGATCCTCTGACAAGTCTGCATCCAAGTGTCAGCCAGAGCTATACTCTTCTCAAGGCTGTGTGGGCAAGGCAGCATGTCCAGGCTCCCTCCTGTGGCTCAGGTCCTTGCCAGTGTTGGCTGGAGCCATCAGTTTCTTGTCATGAGGCCCTCCCATAGGACAGCTCCTGGGGTGTCAGCTGGCTTCTCCCAGGGTGAGCAAAGGAGAGAGGGAGCAAGATAGAAGCCACGGTATTCTTGTAACCTAAAGGTGGAAGAGACATTTCATCATGTTGTGTTTTATTCATTGGAAGTGAGTAATTATGGGGCACCTGGGTGGCTCAGTCTGTTAAGTGTCTGCCTTCGGTTCAGGTCATGATCCCAGAGTCCTGGGATCAAGTCCGGTATCAGGCTTCTTGCTCAGCGGGGAGCCTGCTTCTCCCTCTCCCTCTGCCCCTCCCCCCTGCTCATGTGCGCGCTCTCTCTTTCTCAAATAAATAAATATAATCTTTAAAAAAAAGAAGTAATTATGTCCTGCAAACAAACAAGAGGAAGGGTTTGCACGGGGCATAAATATCAGGGAGTGGGGATCATTGTGGGCCATGCTGGAGGCTGCCTATCTCACACAGGGTCTAGAATAGGTGCTATTTCTTCCTTTATATACCCTGTGTCAATACCAGCTTCTGATGTGACTTTCTCCTGTCCCTCCACGTGAAGGCACTCTACTTTCTCTAAGCTCATGTAGCACGTTGTTGCCCTACATATGTTTTTCTCATCACTTTTTTCTTTATTAATTAGATAATGGCATTCTGCTATATATGACAATACAGAGATGGATGAGGTATTTGTCCTTCCCCAAGAAGGACTGCCAGGTGTTGCTCAGCTCCAAGGGAACTGGCCACGTTGTGTGCAGTATACGTTTAGTTGTATGACAGAGGTGGCCCCTTCCTAAGGAGCTCAGTGATCAGCAAAGAATGGTAGATTGAAAACGAAGAGCCATAATAGCGCACAGCGCAAGAAAGAGAAAGCTAATTGTGTATGGTGAAGCAGAGAAAGATTTCATGGCAGAAAGGATGTATGAGCTGGGCTGGTAAAGTGAGAGAGGATTTGCAAGGAGGAAGAAGAAGGAAGGAAAGGAAGGAAGCAAAAAAGAGAGAAGGAAGCAAAAAACCTTTTAGACCTCACAGTGATGAGTCTCTGCCATCTCCATTCTCTCTCCCACTCTCCTTGTATAGTGGTTGGAAAACTGCAGCCCATGGGCCAAATCTGACTTGATGCACTTGATACCTTTATATAAATAAAGTTTTACTGGAACACAACCACACTCATTTATTTCTGTATTTTCTATAGCTGCTTTCATGCTACAACAGCAGAGTTGAGTAAATGTGACAGATTCTATAAGCTCACAAAGTCTGAAACATTTTCTCTCTGTCCCTTTAGAGGAGTTTACTGACTCCTGCTCTCTGATACATGCATGGTACAGAAGTAGATGCTCAGATGTTTGCTACACTAAATGGCTGAATAATCACTGTAGGCTATAATTCCTCTGTACATGGCTACATAAAGAATCAATCTGCATTCAGTCTGTGGCTTAGATGATTCTTTATCAGTGATTCTTGACAAATGTTTTAACTGACACGTAGCTATCCATAATAATGAGAAAGCCTTTTGAAGCAAGAAATAAATAGCAACTATGCTATTCTCTAGATCTGAGAGAAAATGATGTAGTTTTTCTAGCTTAGAATATGTTATTTAAATGTTTTAATGAGGGGCACCTGGGTGGCAAAGATGGTTGAGCGTCTTCCTTCGGCTCGGGTCATGATCTCCAGGTCCTGAAATCGAGCCCCATGTCAGGCTCCCTGCTCAGCAGGGAGTCTGCTTCTCCCTCTTCCTCTGCCTCTCCCCCCTCTCCTACTCTCTCTCTCTGTCTCAAATGAATAAATAAAATTCTTTAAATGTTTTAATGAACTTTCTTTCTTTTAAAAAATAGGCCAGCCAAATCAAGGATGGCACATGACAGATGTAACAGTAGAACTCTTGCAAATAAAGGATAAGTCCAATAATATCATAAAGAAAATGCCCAGGAGAATTTTATAGAATGTGCTCTCCATTGAGGCTGAGGAATATCTTTTATGTAACTTATAATTATATAAGCACCTCAAAGCATCAAACACAAACTCAGCATCAAGTGACTTAAACAGTTTTGGCAACTGTTCGTGTATTATTATTCATAAACATGAAGTAGTAGCACAGGCACATCAACTTTAATGAAATACAAGAAATTTCAGATATTAACATGAACTAGATAATAGGACTCTGTTGAAGCATCTCTTTTTAAAACCTTGGATACCCAGTAAATAAGTTGTAGTAATAAATGCAAATAAATATTTGCATTTGTAGCAAAGCTAACTGGTGATTAAAATTTCAGCTTTTTGTCCAGTCCCTTAAAATGAAACACAGGTGTAAAAAATGAACTGAAATGTTTTGGGAAAACCAAACTTCTGTATCCTATATAGACTTGAATCATACTTCTGTACATGCCATTTTAATTGTAGTGTTCGATGACCAGTTTGATGACCAGAAATTATTCCCCTACTAATGCTCCAACTGGTTGAGAAGGCAGATAGACTGTAAATTATTGTTTAATGGTCTTTCTGACTGATTTTTGGCCACAAAAGCATGTTCACTTTCTTGAGTTCTACAAAGCATCACTGCAATGATAGGACCTCTAAAACTAGTTCTTAGAGACCCCACCTTTGCCTCAACCATGGGTATCAAAGATGAAAATAGATTCCCATGTAGAGATGAGTGTTGGTGTTTGATGCCAGGGGTGGTGGTGGTAAATAAAACTCCTGAGTATGAACCAGTTAAGAAAGATTAGGATAAGATGGAGAGTAAAATACATTTTTTTTAATCAACTTTAATGTTAATATTTAAAAAATAAACTATGTTTTAAACAGTTTTGATTTCACAGAAAAATTCGAAGAGAGTGTAAAGAATTCCCACATACCCACACTAAGCTTCTATTAAGATTAGAATGGTACATTTGTTACAATCAGTGAACAATATTGATACATAATTCTCAACTTAAAGTCTTACTTTGTTTATATTTCCTTAGTTCTTATCCTAATAACCATTTTTCATTCCAGGATCTTATGTAAAATATATCACATTTAGTTGCTATGTCTTGTTAGGGTTCTCTTGTTTATGACAGTTTCTCAGACTTTATCTAATCTTGATGACCTTGACAAGGTTGAGAAGTAGTGGCCAGGTATTTTGTAGAATGTTCCATTATTAGGATTTGCCTGTTTTATCAGTTTGGCTATTTTTTGTTTGTTTGTTTGTGAAAACCACAAAATGAAGTGTCATTTTTTATCACATAATATATCAAGAGCATGTATTCTCAACATCACCTATCACTGTTGATGTTCACTTTAATTATATGACAGAGGTAGTATTTTTTTAGTTTGCTCCACTGTAAATTTACTTTTTCCCCCCACTTCCATAGTATACTCTTTGGAAGGAAGTCACCATGTAAAGGTCACACTTAAGGAGTGGGGAGTTGTGTTCTACTTCCTTGAAGGTTGACTGTCTCCGTAAATTAAATTTTTTTTGCATGGGGTATTTGTCTATTCTCTCCATTTTATTTATTTATTCAATAATTTATTTGAATCAATATGGACTCAGATATTTATTTTATTTGAGGGGGTTATAAACTAATATTTTTACTATTTATTTTATTGAGATATATTGACATATTTTTAAGCTTATGGTGTACAATGTGTTCATTTGATGTATTTATATGTTAGAATATGATTACTGCCTTAGCATTAACTAACTATCACATCACATAATTATATTTCTTTTTGTTATGGGAACAAGTAAGATCTAGTTTCTTAGCAATTTTTTTTTCCTATTCTCTCTACCAGTCATAAATCTTTTTTTTTTCAAATTTTTATTTAAATTCTATTTAGTTAACATGCAGTACAATATTGGTTTCAGGAGTAGAATTCAGTGATTTATTATTTACATACAACATCCAGTGCTCATCATACCAAGTGCCCTCCTTAGTACCTGTCACCCATCTAGCCCATCTCCCACCTACCTCCCTCCGTCAATACTCAGTGTGTTCTCTATCTTTAAGAGTCTGTTTCCCTCTTTCTTCTCCCACCCTCCCATATGTTCATCTGTTTTGTTTCTTAAATTCCACATACGAGTGAAATCATATGGTATTTTGTCTTGCTCTGATTGACTTATTTCACTTAGCATAATACACTCTAGCTCCATCCATGTCGTTGCAAATGGCAAGATGTCATTCTTTTTGATGGCTGAGTAATATTTCATTATATATATCAGTTGATGGACATTTGGGCTCTCTCCATAGTTTAACTATTGTTGATAATATTGCTATAAATATCGGGGTGCATGTATCCCTTCGAATCTGTATTTTTGTATCCTTTGGGTAAATACCTAGTAGTGCAATTGCTGGATCCTGGGGTAGTTGTATTTTCAACTTTTTGAGGAACCTCCATACTGTTCCCCAGAGGGGCTGCACCAGTTTGCATTCCTACCAAGAGCTCAAGAGGGTTCTCCTTTCTCTGCATCCTCACCAACACCTGTTGTTTCTTGTGTTTTTAATTTTAGCCATTCTGACAGATGTGAGGTGCTATCTCATCATGGTTTTGATATGTATTTCCCTGATGATGTGTGATATCGGGCATCTTTTCATGTGTCTGTTAGCCATCTGATGTCTTCATTGGAAAAGTGTCTATTCATGTCTTCTGCCCATTTTTTAGCTGGATTATTTGTTTTTTGGGTGTTAAGTTTGATAAGTTCTTTATAGATTTTGGCTACTAACCCTTTATCAGATATGTCTTTCGCAAATATCTTCTCCTATTCTGTAGGCTGCCTTTTAGTTATGTTGTTTCCTTTGTTGTGCAGAAGCTTTTTATTTTGATGAAAACCCAGTAGTTCATTTTTGCTTTTGTTTCCCTTGCCTATACACTACATTAATAAAAGAAAGGATAAGAACCATATGATCCTCTCAGATAGATTCAGAAAAAACATTTGACGAAATACAGCATCCGTTCTTGGTAAAAACTCTCAACAAGGTAGGGATAGATGGAACATACCTCAACATCATAAAGTCCATATATGAAAGACCCACAGCTAATATCATCCTCAATGGGGAAAAACAGAGCCTTTCCCCTATAGTCAGGAACAAGACAAGGATGTCCACTCTCATCATTACTATTTAACATAGTACTGGAAGTCTTAGCTTCAGCAATCAGACAACAAAAAGAAATAAAAGGCATCCAAATCAGCAAGGAAGAAGTCAGACTTTCACTATTTGCAGACGACATGATACTCTATGTAGAAAACCTAGATGACTCCACCAAAAAATTGCTAGCACTAATACATGAATTCAGCAAAGTTGCAGGACAGAAAATGAGTGTACAGAAATCTGTTGCATTTCTATAAACCAATAACTAAGCATAAAGAGAAACCAAGGAATCTGTCCCATTTGCAATTGCACCAACACCAGTAAGATACCTAGGAATAAACCTAACCAACGAGGTAAAAAAGATCTATACTCTGAAAACTATAAAACACTGATGAAAGAAATTGAAGAGGACACAAAGAAATTGAAAAGTATTCCATGCTCATGAATTGGAAGAATAAACAGTGTTAAAATGTCTATACTACCCAAAGCAATCTGCACATATAATGTAATCCCTATCAATATACCACCAGCCTTTTTCACAGAGCTAGAACAAACAATCCTAAAATTTGTATGGGCCACAAAAGATCATGAATAGCCAAACCAATCCTTAAAAGGAAAAGCAAAGCTGGAGGCATCACGATTCTGGACTTAAGCTATATTATAAAGCTGTAGTCATCAAGACAGTATGGTCCTGGCATAAAAACAGACACATAGATCAGTGGAACAGAATAAAAAAAAAAAACCAGAAATGGACTCACAACTGTACGGTCAACTAATCTTTGACAAAACAGGAAAGAATATCCGATGGAAAGAAGACAGTGTCTTTAACAAATGGTGCTGGGGAAACTGGACACAACATACAGAAGAATGAAACTGGACCACTTAGAAGAATTAAACTGGACCACTTTCTTACACCATACACAAAAATCAATTCAAAATGGATGAAAGACTTAAATGTGAGACAGGAAACCATCAAAATCCTAGAGGAGAATACAGGCAGCAATCTCTTTGACCTCGGCCATAGCAACTTCTTACTAGCAATTTTGAGGTTTATAATACAGTATTGTTGATTATAATCACCAGGCTGTGCATTAGATCTCCAGGACTTTTTAATCTATAGGTTGCAAGTTTATATTCTTAAAAGAAATCTCCCTAATTCCCCCACTCCACAGCCTCCGTAACCATCATTCTATTCTGTTTTTATTCAGCTTTTTTAGATTCTACATTGATATCATAGAGTATTTGCCTTTCTCTTTCTGACTTGTCTCACTTAGCCTAATTTTCTCAGGGTCCATCCATGTCGTTGCAAGATTTCCTTCTTTCTCATGGTTGGGTAATATTCCACTGTGTATATATGTGGAATATTATTTACTCATCTGTCGGGCAGATGCCCATCTGATGGGCACTTTGGTTGTTTTTCTGTCTTGCCTATTGTGAATAATACTGCAGTAAACATGGGAGTGCATAGGTCTTTTCAATATCCTGTTTTAATTTCCTTTAGTTAACACATCCAGGAGTGGGATTGCTGGATCCTGTGGTAATTCATTTTTTAAGGAACCTCCGTGCTGTTTTCCATCCACAGTGGCTACACCTTTTGGCCATTTGGATGTCTTCTTTGTTAAAAAATGCATGTTTAGTTCCCAGTTGCCCACTTTTTAATTGGATTATTTGTGGGGTTTTGTTGTTGTTGTTATTGAGTTGTATGAGTTCTTTATCTATTTTGGATATTTAACCTCTTATCTGATATATCATTTGCAAATATTTTCTCCCAATCTGTAGATTGCTTTTTCAGTTTTTTAGTTTCTTTTGTTATGCGAAATCTGTTTTTATTTATTTTGTTGCTTGAGTTGGTCATGATTTGGCTACTGGGAGCTTTTATGTTGGCTCTTATGCCCCTTTGCAAACCCCATCATTGTATGTGTGTATGGTTTTTTTGTTTCCTCTTCTTCTTTGTCTTCATCTCTTCTTCCTCCTCCTCCTCCTCCTTCTTCTAGCACTGCCCTATTTTCCAGCACCACAAGAGGCTTCAGGCTCATCATGTGTATTTCTACTCCAGTAGTAGTATCAGTTATTGTTCTCAAAAACTCTGGTTCTTTTCATTGAAAAATGGTATTAGAAACCGAGATGTGGGCATTAGGTGTGCTCATTGTTACTGGGATGTCATTACTTCTAGGCCCTTGCAGCTGAACAGAACAAGGAAATATATGTATACTAACTGGTATATATATTCATCTCAAGAAATACTTTTATGTGTAAGATCTGTATCTATGTTAAGCTAAACATGAGTCTATACTAATGCCTCTGACTCTAATTCATTACCACACAGACCATTCTAGCCTCTTTTTTTTTTTTAATTTTTTTTTTCTTATGTTAATCCCCATACATTACATCATTAGTTTTAGATGTAGTGTTCCATGATTCATTGTTTGTGCATAACACCCAGTGCTCCATGCAGAATGTGCCCT
>NC_138375.1:9710158-9790261 GCF_054177405.1 Leptonychotes weddellii | reverse complement strand
AAAAAAGACAGTTAAAAAAAAATTAACTTTGAAAGACTAAAGAATCATGGTAAAAAAGCCATGAATTCTATGTGCAGTATTCCCCTAGCGCCGGAGTTCTGCCGTTCTCATTGATCGGTAAACTTGGTCTTGGCTGGCTGTTCTCGCTGATCTTCTGGGGAGGGGCCTGTTGCCGTGGTTTCCAAATGTCTCTGCCGGAGGCGGAATTGCCCCGCCCTTGCCCCCTCCCGGCTAAGTAATCTGCTCGTGTTTGCTCTCCGGGGCTTTTGTTCCCTGCGAGCTTTCCGTACAGCTTTGGAAGCGGAGAGTGAAAATGGCGGCCTCCCAATCTCCGCCCCGGAGGAGCCGAGAACTCGGGGCCCCACTCCTCAGTGAGCCCCCAGAGAAAAGCCTTCAGTCACTCCCGTCTCCCCGGTCTCCGGCTGCACTCCGTGCTCACCCGGCCTGTGACCCACCGTTTCTATCTCTGGTGCACAACCCTGTGTGGTGTCTCCAAACCCAGCAGATCCCTGCGGTGCGCTCCCGCGCGGCTCCTTCCGGGGGAGGAAGGTGAGTCTCCCCGGATCTGCCGCTTGTTGGGTCCCTGCTGGAGGAGCAGGGGCCCGACTGTGCCGCGGATCACGGTTTATGGCAACCCCGAGCTGAGAGCCCGCGCCTGGGCTCCGCCTCTGCAGCCGGCTTCCCTGCTCCGTTACCTGGGAGCTCTGCCACACTCAGGCACCCCCGGTCTTTCTGTGACCCCAAGGGTCCTGAGACCACACTGTCCCGGAGGGTTCCACCACCCGCTTAGCCACCAGAGTGACGTCCCTCAGCGTCCCTCAGCGGAGCAGACTTTTAAAAGTTACAATTTTGTGCTCCGCGGCTCTATCACTTGCCAGAAGCGGCCGACGGAGGCCCCTCCCCCGCCGTCTATCCTCCCGAATATCGCCTCGGATTCACTTCTCCGCACGTCCTATCTTCCAGAAAGTGGTCGCTTTTCTGATGAGAGATTTGTTGCTATTCTTTTCTTCGATCTCCTGTTGAGTTTGTAGGTGTTCAGAATGGTTTGATCCCTATCCAGCTGAATTCCTGAGAGGAGACGAAATCCAGGTCTTCTACTCCTCCGCCATCTTGTTCCGCCCCCTCCCATTCTAGCCTCTTATCCTTGTCTATTTATAACCTCTACTCCAACAGTGAGAAACCTGACTTCTATCATCTGCCATTTATTTATTTATTTATTTTTAAAGATTTTATTTATTTGACAGAGACACAGTGAGAGAGGGAACACAAGCAAGGGGAGTGGGAGAGGGAGAAGCAGGCTTCCCGCGGAGCAGGGAGCCCGATGCGGGGCTTGATCCCAGGACCCTGAGATCATGACCTGAGCCGAAGGCAGACTCCCAATGGCTGAGTCATCCAGGCGCCCCCTATTTATTTAATTTTCTAATTCCAGCATACATGTATAGAAATATCATACTTTTGAATTTGTATCTGTCATGGGAAACAAACTTTATCAACTCGAGGGCAGTGTTTATGCACAGTTTCTTTTGTTTAGTTTTATAGGCACACTACTTTTACAGTGTTGCTTAAGTCAGTATTTTCACCCCCACTCTAATCAGTAAGGTAGTTTTATACATTTGTAATATAGGTTATTTTGTCACATTTTGCGTTCCATTCTGGGATCCTCAGTCTCCTAAATGATGTTTTAAAAATTTGCATATGATTAAGATTTACTCTCGTGCTGTTAAGATATGGGTTTTGACCAATGCGTAGTGCTGTGGATATATCATTATCGTATTATACAGACTATTTTCACCACTAAAAAATCCCCTATGTTTCATCCATCCAACCCTCCCACCTTCCCCTTAAATCCCTGGAAATCACTCTTCTTTTTACCATTTCTCTAATTTTGCCTTTCCCAGGATGCTGTATAATTGGAATCATATGGTAGTATGTAGACTGAATTATTTCACTTAGCAATATGCATTTAAGATTCATCCATGTCTTTTCATGGCTTCATACATCATTGCTCTTTATTACTGAATAATATTCCATTGTACTTATGTACCAGAGTTTGTTTATCCATTTACCTATTACAGAACATCTTGTTTTATTGCAGTTTTGGGTGATTATGAATAAACTGCTATAAGCATTCATCTTCAGGTTTTTATGTGGACATAGTTTTCACTCATTTGAGTGAATATCTAGGAGTTTAATTGCTGGATCATATGGTAAGACTATGTTTGGCTTTGTAAGATGTTAACACCAAATGACCCTCCATCCCTGGGGAATAAAACAAAGCAAAACAAAAACAAAATTCTCCCCCATATACAGTTTTCTACAATGATAGTCCTGGGTAAAAATAGCAATCCAATTAGTGTCTTTTGCAGGTGACTGGGACGGACAGGAACTCAACTGCCTTCTCTACAAATGCTAAATGTTTTCAAAGTCAGAAAAGAAGGTCATATCATTGGTAAGCAGTTAGCAGCCGGGAACTCCTAGAGTTGCATGGGGAACAGTGGCTATTGAGTGCTAGAGTGAAGGATGCAGGGTGATAGGCACATAAAAAGGAATAACCCAGAATTGGCATAGGGCCAGAACACAGTTCTAATGTCAGGTCATGCCGAAGCTGGTTCTTAAGGAGTATCTGGGTGTGGTAGGCAACATAATGCCCCTTAAAAGTGTCTGCATCCTGACACCTGTTAATGTTAGCTTAAATGGCAAAATGAATTTTGCCCAAATGATAAAGTTAAGGATATTGAGATGGGGAGATTATCCCAGATTATCTGGGCAAGTCCAAAGTTACCACAAGGGTTTTTATAACTGACAGAGGGAGGAGAGTCATACAAGGTGATGAGATGGTTGAAACAGAAGTCACAGGCTTGAGGGTTGAAAAGAGACCATGAACCAAGGAATGTGGGTACCTCTGAAAAAGACAAGAAACAGATTCTCCCTTAGAGCCTCCAGAAAGAATGCAGCTCTGGTGACACCTTGATTTTAGCCCCATAAGACCCACTTTAAACTTCTGACCTCCAGAACATGAACCTAATATATTCGTGTTGGTCAAAGCCAT
Organism: Leptonychotes weddellii; assembly: GCF_054177405.1. Taxonomy (NCBI): domain Eukaryota; kingdom Metazoa; phylum Chordata; class Mammalia; order Carnivora; family Phocidae; genus Leptonychotes; species Leptonychotes weddellii. The sequence continues at coordinate 9,787,212 of NC_138375.1, read as the reverse complement.
TAAGTTTGTGATATTTCTTACAGGAGCAATAGGAAGCAAATAGTGTGTGGGGCATCCTGACTTGGGCGGGGTGGGGGGGAACGGTGTTTTGGGAGGTGAAGAATTCACCCGGGGCAGAACAAAGGAGATAGAGCTTTATTGAATACACTGCAAGGGATCAGTCGGCAGGACAGCAAAGGAGACTGACAGGAGGTGGTGGTGAGGGGCCACAGGTGTAGGGTGGAGTGAGGGGGCATGGGAACCAATGGAATTTTCCCTTTTGTGGTAACTATGCCTGGTTGTAAGTAGCCCACTGGTCCACTAGGGCCTATGGCTATTTTGAGGTGGGTCACTTAATGAGCCTATTTGCATTCAGCAAGGTGGTTGCTGGGGGCCCTTTTGCCTTGCTCAAATTTGCATCTCTCAAACCTGTTGCCTAAAAGCAGGACCTGCACAGTGGGGGTTGGATTGTCTCAACAGGTGGTGGGAAATGATGGTAGGGGAGGGGGTATGAAAGAAAGATACAGCAGGGAGAAAACAGAACCTGGGATGGACAGAGGCACATGGGAGTGTGTACTGTTTGGGGAACTCACAATCACCTGGAGTGTCTGTAACAGTGTCAGGGGCAGAATGTATTCAAAAGCAGTGCTGCAAGGCTGGGTGAGGCCACACCCTGCAGGACAGTGCCGGGCATTGCACTTGTCCAGGAGGTGGTGGGAACCATCCAGCGGTGAAAGAGCAGAATCATACGCATTTTTAAAAGAAATCACTCCTGGCTCAAGGAATGTTGTGGGTGTATGAAAGAACCAGTGGCAGGCAGAACCAGTTGTGAGTGTCTGTGAAGGCCGGAATGTGAGGGAGCAGCAGTGGGAATGCAGGCAGAGGATAGTTTTGAATAATACTGCAGAAATAGGAAGTGACCTATTGGTCGGTGATCCTTTGGGAGCATGGTGGTGGGAGGAGATACAGGTGTCTCACGTAATGTCAGGTTTTGGAATTGGGTGAGTGAGTGCCATTAATGAAAGGAGGGTCAGTCCACATTTGTTAATGCCAGGCATCCACTTGCTTTACCCTAGCAGCGGCTCTGATTTTCACCTGAGGTTCTATCCCTCCTTCCTTTGCTCTCAGTCCAGGGGGACGTCCCTGTGAACCTCTAAAGAGTGAGACCCTGCCCACTGCATCTCTCTGGCCAAATGTGATTGGTTCAGTGTTGAGCATGTGACCTAAGCGGTCCACCTGTGTGCCTCGGAGGACTGTTGAGGATGCTGGCAAAATAAGCAGAACAGAAGCTTCATGGTTGTGCTTTTTTTTCTGCCTGGTTAGGACCTTGAAGCACGTAGTTTGAGGAGATGGTGGCAGCCATTTATGACTACAAATGGCTATCACTCTGAAGATGAAATTTAAAATTGAAGAAAAGGGAACTATTAGAACAGAGATGGAGCAATGATCAGTCCCACTTTGTATCGGTGCTGGGGCTTCCTCAGCCAGCCAGTCCTATCTTGGAACCAATATGCTACTTTTATTTTTATTTTTGTTTTTGTTTTTATTTTTATTTACATACACATTTCATTTTGGTTTTCTCTTACTTGCAACCAAAATAATCTTAGGAGAGTACGGAAGGAAGGGCAGGCTTGGATGCTTAAGTGTAAAGACATTCGGTTGGAATTAGACAGTAAGGAAATGGAAAAATGGATTTAACGATCAGAAAGTTGTGTAAATGGAAGGTGTTCATTTGGGACTTACCAGCTTGCAGATGGGATAAAACCAGGTATATCGATCACAGTAACCAGAGGGTATATCAACTGAGACTAGAAGATGTTTAAGGGGAGAAGTTGAAGAATACTAAAGTTTAATAGGAAGGCACAGTAAGAAAAATCAGCTAAAGTTGGTGAGAAATCATTGAAAGAGAAGCCTAAGTTTGTAAGTTTTGGAAAATGTAGAGATTAAAACAAGGAGAAAAGACTTTCAAGAGGATTTATCAAAATATGAATTAGTGCTGTGTGTCTTTGGGTATTGGGGATATGAATGGTTTACTTCTCTTTCTATGTCCTACCTTTTCCTAATTTTCTATGAGGATTGCTTCTGAAATAAAAAAATACATTTTATATAAAAATAAAGTAAGCTTAAAAATATACTTTTTATGGGTTTTTCTTCCCTAGAGAAGAATAACTGATCAAGACTTTCCAAAGTCATTGGGTGAAGGGGTTACAGCTATAAAACCTGGAAATAGGACACATTCTGAAAAACTTTAAGTCTCCACGTCCAGAGAAGCAATGAGATAACTAAAAGAGAAGTTGCTCTTTTTAAGAAGTTTAATGTTCAAATTGACTAATACTCTGTCTACTACTTTGGCACTGTGCCTGTGTTTTCCTTATTTTATTTATTTTTTATTTTTTTAGCAGAAGACAATAAAGTTGGTGAAACATTATTCATGATCCTAACATATAAATATGGTAGGTTCATTGAGTGGGTTTTTCAGGCAGTTCAAATAGTTATTGTTTGGTAAAAAGTGATAGTTTGTGGAACCCCTAAGCTCTTCTGTAGAGTATCAGTTTGAAAACCACTGATCACAGGTTCCTAGCGACTATTCATTTTTTTCTAATTCCGTTGTACTTTATGACTATATACAGTACTTTGTGTGGCTAAGGGAGTTCTCTGAAAATTGAAAAGTGCAATAGAGAGTAAAGAAGCGATGATGTACAGAGATCAGAAGAAAGCTTTGTCTAGAAGAAAGTCTCAGAATAAATTGTTTTCTTAAAAATGATAGAACTTGATTTAAATGTATCTCAGGAGGTCAACAACTCCAAGCCTCTGCCTCTACTCAGGTGTATGTCATGTTTGACAACTTCAGACAAGATGCCTAAGCTCCTTTCTTTAAAGACACAGACAGTAATTAGTATGTGGAAGCCTCCAGGTGAGCCCCAGAGCTGCTCAGTAATGAGGTTCTTGTAGCCTTGTAGTAACCAGACTACCTGGGAGAGAACTCAAGATGAAGTTTCTGTTGTCTTTCCCATAGTAGAGGATTCATGATGAACTCTGTAGGGTCTTTTTCATAGGTAGGGTTTGATCCATTGTAGCAGAATTAAAGTAGTAAACTGATCTCCCAGTGGGCTTTCATTTACAAATACCTTGGCCTTGGGATTGCCAATGTAGGCTTTACCATAGTTGGCTTAAAATGAAAGGTCAAAATGGCCTGTATGTGGGGGCCGAGTTCTAGGACCTCTGGGAGGGAATGCACAGGTTCCACTGCCCAGGCTGCACCTAGCCAAGCTCTGTGCACTTCCTTCTCCCCATGGGTCCCACACCCAGGCCTTAATGCTGCCCTGGGGATGTCACAGCTTCTCTGGGCCATCACTGTACTCCAACTACTGCAGGGAGGAGAAAGATACTCCATTTACACCTTAGTGAAAAGTGCTGTTACTTACTGAAAAGAGTTTCTTGACTCCACCAGAGGAGGTGTCCAGGATGTCCTTGGATCCTTCAGAACTCACCCATGACACTATAGGTCTCTCGAGGGAGGAGTTGGAGTCCCCAGGATGACATCCTCACCAAAATGTACAAAGCCAAAACTCCCATTGTCAGTTTTGCAACCTGAATAATTCTTAATTAGGATGAAGCCCATCCTGGACTTGAAGCTGGAGAACAGCCCCATTCTGACATAAGGGATGAGAGCTGCTGTCTCATGGGCAGGTCCCAGGGACAGGTTCTTGGGGAGGCAGGATGGGACACACTCAGATGCTAAATAAATCTTTTCCTGCAAAAAAGGCTGACTGAAGCCTTAGACTCACTCAAACCTGAGTAAAACAGATGACCTGGGAAAGAAAAATGAAATGACTATAAAACCCTTTTATAAACCAGCTGTTCAACCCCTTAATTTTAATGAGTTAACTCATTTTAACCTACTCTGTTGACAAAAAAGTAAATGCTTACAAATGTCTGGAGTACTAAGATTTTGAAACATACTTCTAAGTTTAGTTTTACATTTAATAAATTTTTTTGTCCCATGCTTTCTCCTCCAATTCTCATAATTTATCCAAAATTATGTTTGGGTTCTGATCAGTTTTCATAGCAGGAGACTGATTATTTCAATAGCTAAGGCAATAGGACCTAGAACATGAGTGTGGCGAGCATGTAATAAATAATTCTTTATGAATAACTTTTTTCTTATTTAATCTAAACCCCATAATAACAGTGTGCTCCAGTATTTGATGGTTCTCTGAGTAACAGAAAACCAAACCGACGTTGACTCAAAGTTAATAAACCATGTATAAGAACAAATTCAGAAGTAGAAGGTTCTAGGGCTGGTTAGCCCAGTATCTCAACAGATTCCTGATTCAGGTTATCTCTGACCTTTCAACCTGTCACACTGGCTTGTTCTTTTAGGCTGTCTCCCCTAAAGATAAGGGCCCATGTTCTAAGCATCAGATGAAATCAACAAAAGTCAGAAGCAGGAAAAGGAGGAAATATGCTAGTATGTCTTAGGACTTTTTGTCACAAAAAGTCTTTCCAAAGCCCTCAGCAGATTTACCCTCCTGGTTTAGTGCTCGGAATGGTATTATAGGCCCCCAGCTAGACAAATCAATCACTGGGGGAGAGAATCTGTTGGCGTAGTTCTCAGACTGGAGCCCCCAGGGGCAGTAGCATTGGCATCACATGGGAGCTTGTTAGCGATTCACATTCTCAGGCTCCATCTGACACCTGCTGGGTCAGGAACCTCTGGGGGCCACGCCCAGCAAACTGTTCCCCAAGCCCTGGAGGTGAAGCTGATGGGAGATAGAGATTGAGAACCTCTGGCTGAGATGGACTGCAGTTCACCTGGTGCTGGGGAGAAGCACAGCTTTCCCCAAGTGCACGGTCACAAAACAGGATTTGGTTTACACAGAAGGAATGAACAGTGATTGATGGGTGGGCGGCCCACATCGGAGACCTCAGTATTTAATTTTATGTTTGGTATGCAACACGGTAGTCCATTTTATAAGCAGACTTTTAGAGGTTTTTCTTTTTTTTTTTTTTTAAAGATTTTATTTATTTATTTGAGAGAGAGAATGAGAGACAGATAGCAAGAGAGGGAAGAGGGTCAGAGGGAGAAGCAGACCCCCTGCTGAGCAGGGAGCCTGATGTGGGACTCGATCCCGGGACTCCAGGATCATGACCTGAGCCGAAGGCAGTCGCTTAACCAACTGAGCCACCCAGGCGCCCTAGAGGTTTTTCTTTATAGTGTGATGGTTAGAGACATTTTAAGGATTGGACCATTATTAAATTGTGGTCGGATGCCTCTCAAAAGGATACCTCACTTATTTGGGAGTCCAGTTAACTTTTTTAAACCTTCAGTATGGTCACACTTTATTAGTTTTGCATAAAACGAGTCTTCTAATAAAACTATTCATTTTGTAATGGAGGCAGTTAGCTAACGGCTAAACACCTGAATGACTTTTACCTGTTGATGGTTAACTAAAGAGAATTGGAACAGTTTCACTAGAGTTTAGTTTTCAGATAGCTTAATGAAGAATAATTTCAGTGATTACAGTTAGCTATCTGTAATATGGGCAGTTGCATATCTCCTGCGGGAGACAGGGTTCTTTTGTACATGTAAAAACTATTCAGTCTGTTTTGAAGTTTTCATTGGGATGTTTTCAGGTGGCAGGTGGAGTAATAGAAACAGATTCATCACAGCCAGTGGCTGGAGCTCTCACTGAGCCTAAGCATTGCTCACTGCATGCCTTGTTTGACTATTTCAGTGAATTAGAAGAAATCATTTGGAATCCCGTGATGTTGCCACAGCAACACTCATCATTGTAAAAATGGCATGGGGACAGACAGAAGGAGTGAGACACTAACCAGATCCCCAGGTGTGTTTCTCTTGACCCAGGCTGTATGAAGTCTGCCATGTAGTGGGAAATTTTGAAGCAGAGTAGAGGAGGAAGGCGAACCCCATCTGCTGCTTACATTTTCCTTCCCCTCTCCTCCAGGACCTATGCCTTCTAAGACTTCCTGTGTTCTTTGTCTAGGGCTGTGTAACAAATACCGCAAACTGAGGGGCTTCGAACAACATCCATTTATTACCTCACAGTTTCCACGGGTCAGGAGGCCAGACACAGATTAACTGGGTCCTGAGCTCAGAGTCTTCCAGGCTGACATCAAGGTGTCAGTGGGGGTTCAGTCTGATCCGAGGCTCGGGGGCCTTCTCCGGGCTCTTGGGTTGTTGGCAGAAATGACTTCATTGTGGTTGTAGGCCTGAGGCCTCCCCCTTCTTGCTGGCTGTGAGCTGAGGTTCACTCTCAGCTCCTGGAGGCCTGCCACCATTCTTTGCCATGTGACCCTCTTACAGACCCTCTCTACAATGTGGCAGTTGCTCCTTCAGAACCAGGAGGAGAATCTCTTTCTTATGCTTCAAATATCTAACTCCAAGAAGGGCCCAGTCCTTTTTGAGGGCTCATCTTATTAGGTCAGATCACCTGGGTTAATCTCCCTTTTGATGAACTCAAAGTCAACTGATTAGGGACCTTTATTATGTCTGCAAGGATCCCTTCACCTTTGCCCTGGAGGGTAACCTAATTATGGAGGTGATGTCCCATCATATTCATGGCTCCTGCCCACACCCAGGGAGAAGGGATTGTGTCCACTGGTCCTGGGAACCTTGCCTGCCTTCTCAGAATTTTGCCTACCACCCTCCACTTCCCTTCCATCTCGTCCTTTCAGTTCTTGTGGCTGTGGGACTGTGTATGCGCACCTCTGGAATAAGTGATAAAGCCCACAAAAAGCAAACAAACAATGACAATTTCTAAACACATCAAGAAGAAACAACTCATGATTTTTTTGACAGTTTACAGCTTATGAAAAAGTTGAGATAATTGCAGCTCTAAAGGTTGCCAAGTTCATTCAGATGGGCTCTTTAAAAACGATCTCTGTGACAGCAAATCATGAAGGACCACATTGTCCTGGGTTTGACAGGCTACACTGACATCAACTAGGAGAGATGTGTTAAGTTCTGGATGCTGGGCAGAACATGCAACACTGCAGTTCAGTGCTTGAGGCTGAAATATGTTCTTGGGGTCCAGTAGAACAAAGATCTCAGGACTATTCTGGATGCTGGTATTCCAGTCTGGCTCAAGCACTCCTGGGTGATTCAGCTGGTCCATAAAATAAGGGAATCCTAATGGATTCTACTTAAGGCCTCTTGAGCACCAGTGACACTTGACTGCCCCAATTAAATATTGTGAATCCTAAACAAAAGTCAAAATTCCTTTTTAGAGGGATGCTGCTCATCCAGATCCATGGGTGGAATTTAAAATCACTTGACAGTTCACTTCTTTGTGTTTGTCAAATGATTGGTGAGATATAGACAGAAGATAGACCTTGCTGTTTTCTTTTGCAGATTTTTAAGTGGCTTTTAACCATTCTTCCTAGTCACAAAGGATTTCTTTGGGATCCAGAAAATTCCCAAGTTTCTGCTCCTAAGAGTTCACTTACTGTTGCTTTTACGATACTGCTTATCATAGTTTGAGATTTTTGCACAGAGGTGATTTTTGCCTTCCCTGGGCATTTATTGTTGTTAGGAGCCTCATTTCCTTCTGTTTATCAGCACAGAGCCTGAAAACAAGTAGAACCATGCTGGAAAATTTTCTTTCATACACAGTTATTTTGAAGATGTTTGGAGAGAGAATATAAACATGTATTTCTTTTTTTTTTTTTTTTTAGGTGAATCCGTAGGGGATGGTATCTGGTAGTTTTCCATGGGGAGGAAGGCCTGAGAGAGTAACTTCACCAGCATGATGCGAGGCCTGAAGAAATAACGTTTTTATTGCAGGGTGTTTCTAAAAAAGGGAACTTTCAACCACACAGCAGGAGCTCTGTAATACCAGTTCTGCTGTGGCACCGAGGGCGGCTCTGGAAAGTAAAATTTTTACTCTTAGAATAATTGTAGACCATCTGCTAAGGCAATCTTCAGAAAGCACCTAATTGTGACTCTAAAGTACATGTCACACTATAAAGTGTTGTATATACATGTATGCAAATGGACAACATGTGCAGAATGTAAAAATTGCAGTACGCCGACAGTAATGACATCGGAGTGGGGAATTTTATTCTTGTTTTCTAAATTATCCAATACATACTCTAGTCAAGGTGGAAATAGTACATAATTAAGGAATTTACATTAAAGGAACTTAAAAGAATTTACCCAATAAGTATCAGCCACAGTGTTTAATTTATGTTGTGTTTTCCCTTTTTAAAGTGTGACTGACCAGTTGCGTTTGGGACTCAGTCAACCCAAATGCCAAACCCATCATGCCTATGGGGGTGAGCCAGCTTTGCAGGGGACCAGGGACTGCCAGGCCTGATGTAAACCGAGCAAAGGACTGACAAGGCAATGCCTGGTTTTATTGCTACTCTATGCCCTTCATTGTCTGGATTCAAAATGGACTTACTACAAACTGAATTTGATACGCCATAATGGTCATGTGTTGTGAGAGAAATTGATGATTAGCATAACTTTGAAATTCAGAAGTACTCTTCTTGGGCACACAATCCCTCAAAATAGCTTAAGAATTTATATTTTAACAATTTTCTCACAAAATTAGTTATCTTGATTGAAGCTGCTGAGACAGATGGATGTAGTTACAGTAATCAAGACCAAGGAGAAGGAAACCATGTTTAGTTGTTGGTTTGCAGTTTGTGTGTGTGCGTGTGTGTGTGTGTGTTAGTATTAAGCCACAGGCAGAAATGTCTTGGACTGACAATAATGAGAGGGAAACTAATAATAAGAGGGTTATTGTGAGCATCCTATTTGTTTTTCCAATTTTTTTCTCTCTAGCTTTCATTTAAAACCTATGGCAAGTACAAACACTGTTATATGAAAAGGCAGGTTTTATGCTTGTGTTGTTTATGTGTGTGTGTGGGGGGGGGAGAGTGGGTGGTGGTCTGCTATATTAAATTAACATTTTCCCCTAATGTTCAAAAAGGAGGGTATCACAGCAATTTAACACTATTATTATTTGACAAAATTAATTGTAATCATTTTTGAAGTATTTCTATTAAAACCAGATGGAAAGTGAGGGACACAGGTGATGTTGTGATGGTTTTTAACTGAGTGCCCCCAGTATGCGGGGACCTGGGCTTCCAGCTTTTATATGTTGTCTCATCTGCTCTTACAGCAGTGCTCCGGGTGGATTTTACTGTCTCTACATCACTGGTGAGGAAGTTGAGACTAAGCACTTGTGTTCACTTTTTGAATCTATTAGTTACGGTAACACCAACTGCTATAACAAATTATCCCTAAGATTTCAGAGACTAAACATACTAGGAGTAGCTTTCTCATTGTGTAACAACAAATCAATGTCAGTGCTCCTGGTCAGGTGTCTCCTTGCTGTGATTCAGGGACCCAGATTTATTTCATCTTGTAGCCCAGTCATCACCTATAGCCTCAGAGTCCTGTGCATTCATCTGGCATAGAGGGGAAGAGGGGGTGCAGAAGACAAAAATGCTTCTTGAACACACTTGTCCAAGAGTGACATGTAGCATTTCGGTTCATATTCCATAGGTGAGAGCAACTGCTTCATGCAACATGGCCACCAGGGTGTAAGAAGGGCTGGGAGTCATAGTTCTAGTGGTAGGCACATTGCAGTGGCAACTTCTCAATGTATGTGGGGAAACAAATTTTGGTAGACTGAAAATTATCTCTACTTCATCAGTTCATTACTGTGACATTACCCATACACTAAACATGCATCTGTGTTTTTCATATCACTGTAATTTCATTAAAAAAACTTACATGAAATTACCATTAAAGAAAAGGGCCAGATTTCAATGCAGTGATTCTTCATTGTGATAACAAAAATGATGTTAATTAAATTATCTTATACTTTAATATCTGTGTGAGGTAAAAGAATAAATTGAAGATAAATGGTGAGCCAACAACTATTTCATAGGGAAAGTAGACACAATTAAAGGGTGTGTTTGTTTAGAGTAACTGACTGTAATTTTACTAGATAGTTAGATATTTCTTCTAGGGTTTTTCATAGTGTTGACAAAAATTTGCTTCTGTAAGGGGGAGTTTTGAAAACTACCAGAAATAGACCTCAAAGTTTTCTTTTCAAGACAGCAAAGTGGTTATTGATGTCTCCCTCTAGAGAAAAGGGGTCTCTGGCTTTACCCAATTTGCAGTTTATGGGGGACAAGCAGGGTATGACACAGTGCCCATGGTAGTCATTCTTCTCACATGACTTTGAGATTAAGTTGTCTTACATTCTGTGAAGTCTGAGTATTTTGATTGAGGGTCATTTTCAGCACTTTGGTTTCACTCAAAATTGTAACTAAAACTCAAGGACATAGCAATCACATAGTCAGAGTTAGCACTAAAGGAGGTATTAGAAAGTCCTGCTCTACTTTATGATTTTATAGATAAATTAATACAAAGTCTCAAAACCTTTGGCATAGCTCTAGTTAGTAATCAGACTAGAATTAAAATTCAGATCTCCTCTGTCTCTGTTCATTATATATATCACCAATTCATTTCCTTTTACCTTTACCCAGTTCAATGAAAGTATTGAGTAGGTTCCAGGCACTGCGTTAAGTTCTAGGGATGTGGTGGAGTCCAAGGTAGACAGCACCGCATACCACTTCCTGAGAAATTAATTCTTGACTCTGACAACCAAGGCTCACTTATTTTGGTAATGAATAGAATTGTGATGTCTCTTGCTTGGATCCTTGTTGTAAAGTTACCACATCTCCTATTGTCATTGTGGAACTCAAGATGATTTTGTTTTTTCAGTTTGGTATCATTTAGCATCCTTGTTTGATGTATGTTAGAAGTTCTATGGAAATATATCAACAGACCTGTTCAATATGAATCCACCATCATTTTATCTACTACCACCAAACTCTTTTCTAGAAACTCAAATTTCAAGGCACAGTTTTGATTTCTGTTGTCTCAGACTCCAAAGAGATGTGGCGGCAGCTGGACTGCCTGAATCATATATAGAGAAGTCTGTGCAGTTGGTCAGTGGCAGTCAGCCTTGAAGGTGGGAGATAGGGGAGTCTTTAATTCCCAAAGGTGCACTTGTTCTCCAAGGTACCAATAAGTAGCAGTCACACCAGGAGGTGGGAGGTACTTGTTGGAGAACTCTCTTTCTTTGGACCAGTCTTCAGTAAGTTTCCATAGGAATTTCCTTTTGGCTGGTTAGCAGTCATCTACTGCTTGTTTTAAGAGAAAAAATGCAATTTTACTTGATTTCTGATCTTGATGCAAATAGGCTGGGGATTGGGAAAACAGGTTGTATGTCTCATATGCCCTCAGTTTTGTCTTGGAGCACATTCCCTCAAAAATAGCTTATTAATTTTGTGTAGTTTCCCAATTTAGTCCACCAACAATACCCTTTTACTTTCTACCCCAAATGGAAGACCAAAACAAAGTGTTATACTTCAAACATGGCTGAAATGTAGTCTTATACAACTGGGTTGTGTGGGGTAGCATGAGAATAATTTTTATTTACCATTATTTCTATTGGTGAACCCATTTCAAAATATGGTTTTGATTTATCAGCTTTCATATGTAAAGTTGTATAACAAAAGAAATTGGTCTGCATAAGAGAATAAAAATTAGCAGGAACTGGCAGCATTAGAAGGGAATTCAGAGGTTTTTAAGGTTCAACTGTTTCATTTTACAGATAAGAAAACTGAGGCCAGGAGAGGTAAATGACATGACCTTGGTTACATAACAAATGGAAGAAGACTAGAATCTATATCTTACCATGTATCTAGTTTGCTTTCTATTAGTTTTAGTTCCAATGCAGAACTCTTGGGATGAGGGTCACATCTGATGCAGGGTCATTCTGAAAAGAAGTTCACATACAGCTGAGATGATATTGACCTACAGATCTTATTTCAACAAATACTTACTGAATGCCTACTATTATCTTTTTATTTCAGGTACTATTTGTTTTTTTTTTTTTTTTTTTAAAGATTTTATTTATTTGAGAGAGAGAGAATGAGAGACAGAGAGCATGAGAGGGAGGAGGGTCAGAGGGAGAAGCAGACTCCCTGCCGAGCAGGGAGCCCGATGCGGGACTCAATCCTGGGACTCCAGGATCATGACCTGAGCCGAAGGCAGTCGCTTAACCAACTGAGCCACCCAGGCGCCCGATACTATTTGTTTTTAATTCCCCTACTATGTGCTACTTGTTCTGTTATCTATTACATACTGACTGACTTATTTTGATGTGACTTGTTTAAAAACCAGTTTAACTGTGTACTGTTTTCAGCTAATGTGAATCATTTAATCAGTTAAAGCAATCAAACAGATTGTGTGTGTTCAAGACCCAGCCAGGCTTCTGGGAATGTCCAAACAGTATGTGTTTGATGTACAGTTAATAAACATAGAACTCTGTTATTCTTTGGCACTCATTTTCATAATCACAGCAATGGAAAATTAGGGAATTGAGAGTGGTGAACAGTGTTGGTTTTTAAACATGACAAAAATTTCATGATATTGATCCCACTGATAAGATGGGTTGATGTCCCCTTTCCTTGAAGGTGGGTGGTCTTGTGACTACTTTGACCAATGAAGTTTAGAGGAAATAATTCCATGTTGCTTCTGAGATTCCATGTTACTTCTGAGGTCATAAAAGGTTATATAAGCTTTTGTCTTGTTTGGTAGACTGTTCTCTCTTTGAGCCCTGTGCCACCATATAAGAAACCACGGGGCTGCCACACTGTGGAGGAAGCCCCTTCATATCATTCCAGCCTAGGCACAAAATTTGTGAGTGTAGAAGCTTCTGGATGATTTCTACCTCCAGCTTTGTTGAGTCATCTCCTGTCATTTGGGTCTTTTCTGCTGAATCCTCAGACATCACGGAGCAGAGACAAGTCATTGCTACCATATACTGTTTGAATTCTGACCCAAAGGATGCATGTGTATAATAAATGTGTTAATTTCTTACATGACTAAGATTTGGGATAACTTTTTGCAGCAATAGATAACTGGAATAAGACTGGAAACTGATGAGCTGGCAGCCAGTTTTAGGTTTTATTCCTTGAGAAGAAAAAAAATTCATCCTAGGCAATTTAGAGACATCTAATAATAGTTTACTTTCTCACTCCAAAAAAAGTTAATTTTTTAGACTTTCCTAATATTAGCAGAGTGTGCTAATCAGAAAAACAAATAGATTGCAAACGAACGTCAGCACAGAAAAGCTGACTTTCCATGGCAACTGAAATGAAGTCTTGTTTTTCAAGTTCATGCTGAAAGCAAAACAACTTTGCAGCCATCCTCATAATCTTGAATTGATTTATACACCGTTTCCTTCCTTTTAATCAATCTTTCTCTCCTTTTATACATTTTTTTTCTGAAATTAATGTTTATGTAATCTGATTCCTTGATTTTTTTTCTAGAGAAGTTGAATAGCCATAGCAAAATTTCTGTGAAGGATTTTATATGCAGAAGCATTTTTAATAATTTTATTGATAAAGAAATTTGTATGGATATATTTCCTTTGATAATGTTTTAATGTTTTCTTAGTGGCCTTTTATTAGATTACCATTAAAAAAAAAATTCAGTTACAAAACTACCTTCAAACACCGAAAGTGAGTTGGATTTAGTCTAAGCCCTGAAATAATAAATTAATAAAATAGTTTGACATTGGACATCAAATATGAGCTAGATTAAATTGTAAAAATAAAATAACTATGATTTAGAAAAAGAGAAGAATTTGAGTGGTCAATAGATAAAAAGATCCTTAGTTCATTGGCTTCTCCTTGAATTTAGGCTTGAAAATAAACAGACACATATATGTATATTGTCTGTATAAATTTGTTAATGACACCCATAATTTAAAAAGTGCTCACTTTTAATGTTCTGTCTGTTAAAAGTTTGTATTTTGTGCGAAGTAATGGATTCTCTTTACATCATACACATATATTCCCCATAATAGAATGCATTTTATGACTCCAAAAATATTTCTTCTTCAGAAAAAAAAACCCTGGGATTACAGTTTCTGAATATTTGAATATTTTGAATACTTATACACTCAGATATTTACTCTTGCAAACTTGTAGCTAAATGCTCTCAACTACTATAGTCCTTATAAGGAAACTGCCTAGGTAAGAAGGAAATTTTTGGTTGAAGGAAGAATGATCTTAGCCTTAGAAATGAAATTATTATTTGAGATCTCATGTCCACAAAGTTCTTTTGCCCTCTGATATTTTATCATTTTTATTTATGGAACCATCATAGTGCTCATCTACAAATCTTATACTGCAAAACCATTTCTAGTGTGAAGATTATATTTTGGGATTCAGAAATGAAATCTAAAAAGTCAAGAGAGAGAAAGAATTGAATCCTGATGTATGTATGTATATGTGCATGTACTGAACTTCAGTTTTTCTCCTGGAATCCCATTGGTTGTTGGCAGGCAGAATTCTAAGATGGACTCGCCCCAGTTCTCCTTCCTGCTGTGTACCCTTCATAATTCTCAGGATTATGATTTTGATGGATTTTTCTCCTTTGATTAGGTTGTTATCTGGCGTAATTGACAATTCTCTGGATGGGCCTGTCTGAGTGTCACATGCTGAAGCATATGTGGCAGTCGCTGTGGACAGAGGATGGCCCCCACTAACAGCCAGCAAGGAAATGTGGACCCCAGCCCATCAACCTGAAGTCCCTAAATTCTGCCAATAAGAATGAGCTTGGGTGGGGGGGTGCGGCGCCTGGGTGGCTCAGTAGGTGAAGCATCTGCCTTTGGCTCAGGTCATGATCCCAGGGTCCTGGGATTGAGTCCCACATTGGGCTCTCTGCACAAGGGCAAGCCTGCTTCTCCCCCTCTACTGCTTGTGTTCTTTCTCGTGCTCTCTCTCTCTCAAATAAATAAAATCTTTAAAAAAAAATGAGCTTGGAAACAGATTTTTCTATAGCTCCTTCAGATAAGAATTCAACCCATCTGATTTCTGCCCTGAGCAGAGAGCCCACTCACACCTTGAGGGACCTTCTGCAGACCCATGAGTTAATAAATGGGTGCTTTTCACATCTCTAAGTTTATGATAATTTGTTATGCATCCGTAGAAAACTAAAACAGAAGTGTATTTATCAAGGGTCTCTTTCTACTGTCAGTGTTCAGCTCTTAAGTCCATTCGCCAGTGTTTTATTTTTTTGTTCCTTTGCTTTTCTTTCTCATGAGCGGGTCAGGATTTGACAGTGAGAAGCAGAATTGCAGCAAATCTCTCCACCCAGTGATGTCAGTGTGTGGGATGTTTTCCAGCAAAGACTGAAAAAAATTCATTAAATTCTCTTCTTTATTAAAGTCTGTAGGATTGTGTTTTGTGAAACTGTTATCATGAACACTTCCTTGCTGTCTTTATTGCCATCTAAGTGTTTAGGGTAATTTGGTAGAAAGTTCCTCTAAGATTCTTGAAACAGAATTTTGAGCAAAAGATAGTCTGGGCTAAGAACTTGCCCATGGTGAGCAATGCTGTGCGAATAGCAAAGAAAGAAGTGGATTTGTGAGGTGACATATTTCCAGTTCAAATTCTTCCACAAGGGAGTTGTTGGCCCTGTGTTACCTGATCATTTTATCTGCAGGATCAATAAATATAAAAACAAGTTTTAACTAAAACAGAAAGAATACACATAATGTGTGCCATATAAACTGGATTAGGGAAAACCAAAACTTTGGTAAATGAAGGGAATCAGGCAAACATTTTAAAAATAGACAAAACTGCGTATCATAGAAGATAAACTACTACGTAATTGTAGCCTAGAATCTTAGATTTTTTTCCTTTCTCAGGACTTGATAAGAAAGATTATCCAGCATTATTTAATATAATAAATGACTTTTCAGCAGACTCTATCTTTAATTCTAGCAGTGCTTTCCAGACTTCAGTGCATGTGCAAAGGAAATTTAGTGTTTCAAAATCCATTTAACTGTGCAATTGAGGGGCTTCTTCCTAACCTTCAATTGGAAATGATTAATCTGAGACATAATGATATGCTAAAAAGCAAATATCAAGAAAGGAATCTCATAGAATTCTATAAATGCCTGATTCCAAGTGATGAACATGCTGAAATCATATATTCATGGATCAGTATTTGGTATTACCTGTATGTGTGAAAACATGTTTTCAGAGATGAAATATATAAAATGCAATCAATTTTGATCATAGGAAACACTAATGTTGGAATGGTAAGCAAAATATTATCCCCTGCCAAAGAATTCATTTTTCTTCTAATTTTTAGGTCTGTATTACAAATAAAAGATTTATGCTATTATTATTATTGTTATTATTATTACATGTTGATTTTTGTCAATAAAAAATGTGGGAATGTGTTCTCTTCCCTGCATATAAATTACCTACATATTATCTTTAATTTTGCTGTTCGGCCCACAAAACCTAAATACTTACCTTTGGGGCCCCTTACAGAAAAATTGTGCCAGCCCCACATGGAGCACCGTCTTTGATCCACCTCCATCAGCCCTCCCCAGTCTTGTCTAACATCATTTCCCTCTTGCTCACTCTTCTCCAGCCACACTGGTCTTCCTACAGTTCATCAAAGCTCTTTCTGCTTCAGGGCTGTGACAACTGTTCTGTCTTCTCTCTGCTAACATTTATGCATCCTACCGGGCTCAGCTGAAATGTCATTTCCTTAAAGAAGCCCCCTGTGACCTACCCCCTCGCTGCCAGCTAAGGCTGGTTCACCTCTTCTAATTGCTTTTCAAATCCTTCACTGCCTTCCTAGCACGTAAGAACAATTCAAGTAGGTATTTTTTTTATGTTAATATTTGCTTAATTTTTGGCTCACCCACTGGACCATACGCTCCATGACAGCATGAAGCGCATCTATATTGTTCCCCGATATGTCCGTACTGGTGCATAATTAGCAATCCGATTTATGTGCACAGCCTGGCTATCGTCATTGAAAATCTGTTGAATGAATGTTGTGACAGTCTGTGGCTGGAAACTCAACAGTGGCTCTTGTCATAGCAAATGTCAGGAATATTTCACCAGAGCAACTTGTAAGGGTAGCCACCGGCAAAGTCTTAGTGTTCGTTTTATGTATATATAATAATCACAGTGATTTATATCTACCTTTACGGGATGGCTAGTTGGTAAACAGTGAAGGAAAGAATACGTTTTAAATAAAGTATCTTCAGATTTGATTCATTTTTATAGCTGACAGTCTATATTTAGCACATTCTTATGGGCTGCTAGAAGGGCCACTGGTGTCAACAAAATAAGTTAGCTTGAAGATTAGTTAAAATCATCTTTTCCCCAGACCTTGTTCATATCAGTTGAATTTCAGAGCATCTGTAGATTAACAGACTCTCATTCTGGGGTCAGATGTATTTCAACTTTGCTAGGTATAAATATCTGTAAATTAATTATAAACACTTTTTTTTTTGATAAGGCAAATGGGATGGTTCCTGGGCTCATATAAAAGAGTGGAGTTTCACTTTCCTTAGAACTGTCTAGTTTATGGCTCTGTAAAATATCTGTGCAAGAATGTATATGTCTATATGTGTTACTGAATTAAACTCCCAGTTTAATCTACAGAAAATGGAAATTCAGTTCTACCAGAATCTTTTCCTAATGCAGGCCCATTAACACTTGCAGGACCAGTGCGCAATCCAAAGGAGGCCCATATCTCATATGTCTATATATTTAAAGTTATACCTCATGCTAAAATATGTTAAATAAAATGTGTTCTCTCCTCTGACCTTGAGAAATTTGTCTCCACATTAAAAAGACCAGGTTAAAATTAGAATTCTTAGACTCCTTGAATTTTCTTAATGGAACATGGTGGCACAGGGGAGCCATTCTCTTCCCAGCTCCTTCCTCCACTGGGGGAACTTATGCCTGTGTGCATGGACACAGAAGTTTGCATGTCCAAGAATAATAATAACATGTCTGATTTTTAACAGGTAAGGAAGACAATGAAGAGGTGGGCAAAAAGGGAGAACATGACATATATTAGCAGTAAGTAATGGTGCAGCCTGGCACTGACTCAGGTAGAGAAATGTGATATCCAAGCAAGAGATGATCGACAGTGGGTTGGACCAGAGAACTAGGGTGGGAGGTATTGCAAATGGTTAGACTCTGGATATAATTTGCAGGTAAAGCCAACAAAGTTGCTGATGGAGTCTGTGTGAGTGTGAGACAGACAGGACTTATAGTTATTTTGTCTGGGGTTTCTTACATAGGGTCTGTATTTGTTCCTAGGGCTGCCATAACAAAATTCCACAAACCAAACGGCTTAAAACAATAGAAGTTTATTATCTCACAGTTCTTGAGGCTGGAAGTCTAAAATAAGGTGTTGGGAGGGCCATATTTTCTCTGAAGGCTTTAGGGAAGAACGCTTCCTTGCTTCTTCCAGTTTCTGGTGGTTTCTAGCAATATGTGACATCTCTTCCTTTTTTTTTTTTTTTAAGATTTTTAAGTAATCTCTACACCTAATATGGGGCCCGAACCCACAACCCCAAGATCAAGAGTCACATGCTTCACTGACTGAGCCAGCCAGGCACCCTGATACTTGACATTTCATAGCTTACAGATTCATCACTCCAGTCTCTGCCTCCATCATCATGTGGTGTTCTCCTTAGATATCTGTGTCTCTCTTCCACTTATAAGAACACCAGCATTTTGGATTTAGGACCCTTCCCTACCCCTTGCCAGTATGATTTCATCTTAACTTGATTACATATGCAAAGACCCAATTTGCATTCCCAAGGATATATTCACAGGGTTAGGACTTGAACAAATCTTTTTAGGGGACACAGTTAAACCCACAGTATGGTCTTTAACTGGACTGCATTGACCCATGGAGTATCTGAAATCTGTGTATCTATCACGAGTTCATATTCCATCACTGTCATTAGATTTTTGAATGTGTCTGGACCTCAGCAATTCAAAGATCTCATTTAATTTCCTTTTTAAGGAAGGCCAGAGCTCTAAAGAGGTTAAGTTACTTGAAGAAGCTCTTGAGCTATATCATGGTGGACTTAGTACAAGGATCACCTGACTCTTCCAGAATCATCCAGTGACTCCTTTTTTTGGTGGGTGAAGTGGAAAGAGTAATAATACAAAGAGGTGCTCTGTCACAAATAACATGCAAGAGTTTCCTCTTTCCAGCCTGCCTCTAAAGTGTTCCATATGACTTCACTTCAGGGTTGGTGTTCAGTTCTAATCCATGGTAACAAACAGTGCAGTTTTATAGAACATGGCACCACGTCTGGTATATCTTAGTGCACGGCTGATACACTGAATCACGTCAACATATATAGTTTGGAAATGTAGATGGAATCCCTCTTAAGCTCAGCCAGGCCACAGGGCAAGAGCATAAGGCATCCCTGTGCTGGTAGATGACATGAGCACATTTATTTATTTATTTATTTATTTTTGGTCAAAGGGCTTTCTAACCAGATTTCTGTCTTACATGTCTTCAGTCCCATTTTTATTCCATTTTGTTCTCTTCTGGGGCTTCCTGATAAGACTGGCTGTTGTGATGGTAACACGCCCCCTCCCCGCCTCACTGTCTGAGCTCCTACATGTTGATTCTGTCTCTCAGACACTTACTTGCAGAACAAGCTGTGTGTCTTCAGTTCCCGAGAACAGGGCTAGACCCCTGTCCTTTAGGACAGGAAAACACATCAGCATTTGGTTTCTAACAAGGGAGATAATGAAGAGAGGGATAAAAAAGGGGAACATGACATTTGTTACCAATAAGTAATGATGTCACTGAGCACTGATTGAGGTAGAGAAATGTTATATTCAGTGATTTTTCTTTCTTGATTGTGTAGTTGAAAATATGACTTTTTTTCCTCTTTCCTTTTTCTTTTTTTGGTGTTTTTCTTCCCAAATAAATGGTAGAAATTGCCTGAAAATACCTGGGAGATGGCAGAGCTATAATTCACTTTTTAAAACCACTAGCAGAGCACTGCAATTTTACTAATGTTCTTTTTTATTACAAGGGAAGAGAAGGAATGATTTTTCAAAACTAATGTGAATGCTCAAAGAAAACAACTATCTGAGACATCGTTGTTTCAATTTATTATAATTACTGATCAGAGAATTATTCCTTAATTATATTGGTTGAGTGTAACTGTCCTAGACTATCCTAAAAACACTTACATCTCCTCCTCTTTTCTATTTGCAAATTACTGTGCCTCCGACCTACTGAGAAAATCCCAAAATCATCACGAAAGCACTCTGTTGATTAGACTCCCTGCCACTAAAAACATATGTCTCTGTGCTCAGCCTCCTCCCTGCTCTGAGATCTTGGGAGGGAATGGAGCCTTTTCCTATCCAGGGCTACTCCCCTGGTAATTGGAGCCCCGCAGTCTCCTGGAGAACTTCACAGTCATCCATTCCTGGCTCTGTAGTTGTTCTGCCCCTGTTCTCTGAAGAATCTTTCTCTTTATGGTAGGAACATTTAAATCCCTACCTTCTTGTATAACACACATCCTTCTGTTTACCTCTAGCTATCTCCCTATGCTTTTCTTTCATAGACAACTTTCCTAAAAATAAAATAAAAAAAAAAAAAACCAAAAAACAAAAACCACTTTCTACTCTGTGTTTACTTTTTACATATTTATTACAGTCCTAGCATCATCTACTACATCCCCCACTATCCACTACAAATCACTTAAAATCTAAAGTCATCGGTGGTCTCTAAATAACATACAGTACATGTTTTTTTAAGTCATAATTTTACTTGATTTTTCTGCCAGATTGGACATTGATTTAAACTGTCTTTAAAACTCTCCTTCTCCTTGGTTCAGGTTCCTCATTTGGCTTCCGCTGATGCCTGGTGGAGAGGAGGTTTCTGCTGGCTGGACTTGGAAGTTTGGGTCCCCCCAGGGGTCACTGCTGACACCACCCTGCAAGAATGGAGAGAGGTGCCTCCTGATGGCCAAGGTGAGCTCTGACACCCCAGGGCGTGGGGCTGTCGCTGTCCGGATGAGAGTGTCTTTTTAACTTTTTATCTCTATCTACAGCCTTGCTCAGACTGGTCACTCCACCAGTGTGGTTGAAGGAATAAATGTGCCAATCTCTGTATTAGCTTTTAGTCACTCATAACAGTTACTACGAACTTAGTGACTTACAAACAACACAACTGTATTTTCTCCCACTTCTTTAGGTCAGAAGTCCAGGCACAGCAGGGCTGAGTGGTCCTCCCTGTTCGTGTCCTAGGGCAAAATCAAGGTTTTGTCAGGACTGCAGTCCTTGACAAGAACCCACTTCTGAGTGCATTCGAGGTCATTGGCTAAATTCAGTTTCTTGCATTTGTAGGGCTCGGGGCCCCATTTCCTTGTTGGCTATCAGTTGGGGGGCCAGTCTTTGTTCCTAGAGTCTGCTCACAATATTCTTCATGCCTTCTGCATGGCCAAGAATGGTGGGTCCCATTCTTCACATCTCTTTCACCTTCCCTTCTGCTGCATGTCTCAGATGGACTTTTCTGCCTTCCTTTACTGCTTTTGTGATTATATTGGGCAAACCTGATAGTCCAGGTTAATTTTTCTGTCTCAGGTCAGCTGATTCAGGACCTCCTTCAGAGCAGTTTCTAGATTAGTGTTTTATTGAATAAGGGGGATCTTCTGGAGATATCTTTTGAATTGTGCCTACCATAGTCTCCTTGGGCAAAAATACACGAATGCAAAGAAAAGGTCCAAGATAATATATAATTAAGGGAAAGTTATCAGCACACCAAGACAATAACTGCAATGATATTTCAATGTTTTGAGTACCCTCAATGAGTCATGTTAAATAGTAGGTATTAAAAGAAGTCAGTAAGAAAATTGTAGTTTATTTCTAGAATGTTAGCTTCACAGGAGGAAGGGTAGATCCTTTGTTTCCTACTCTGTCTTATGTGCTTGGTATGGCTCCTGGTACCTAATAGATGTTTAATAACCATTTGTTTTGGTTGGTTGACTGAGTGGTTTTCTAAAATGTGAATGTATGAAATAAAAGGAAAGAAATATAATTTCAATCAGAGAAAGAACTCTGTGAGCTAGAATGCTCTAAACCATGCCTTTGGATTTGGTTTTCAAGTTGAACTTTTATGGATGGGCATGGGCATAACCTTTTGCTTTACAATGGACCTGTTGGCACAGAGGTTTCACCTTGAGGAGAAGGATGTAAAGCTACACCCAGATGGAGGAGGGCTTTTAAGGCTGAATAAAGGTGTTCAAATCTTTCATAAGGTTAACATAAAGCCCACAAAAGGGTTTGAAGAAGGAAGCCAATGATGAAAGTATATTTATGAAAGATTAATTTGATGGCAAAGTGGAGGCAGAAGGACAATTGGAAGGGTATTGGTATCTGCTGTAACAAGCATCCCTAACATCTTAGTGGTTTAATACAGGCATGGTTTCACTCAGGTCATAATGTGATCAGATGTTTGGTAATTGGCCTCCATGTGGTGACTTGAAGATGTGGTTTGTTTTTTTCCCTGGTGCTACCGTCTTCTATAGCTTCTTGGGCATCCCTGGTGGACCCTCTGCATTAAGCTTCCCAAGGAGTGAAGTGAGGAAAGATAATGAGGTGGGACATTTGGTGGTCAGACCAGGAAATGGCATACATCACCCTGACCACATTCCATTGATAGAACAAGTCCCATGGTGTCAACCTTAGTAATAAGCAGCTGGAAATGTGGCAATCCCATGTGTCCCAATAGAAAACAAGTGGTCAGCACCTAGCCAGTCTCTGCTATGGAACTCTAAAGACTCAGACAAGTCCTGCAATAAAATGCCTATTTAACTGTGTTTGGCTTCATGCTTTTCAAACTTATTTGATTATGATTTTTATTTTTAGAACAATACCTATTGCTAATTCTCATAACTGGTGTTATGAGGTACATAATTTGGGAAAATAGTTCTAAGCATCTCTCTTAGAAACTTTTGGAGATCTGTCACCTTTTATAGAGCACTCAGCTGAAAGTAAGGACTAGGAGATCTTAGGCCTAAATAAATAAACATAGACAGTACAATTTATACTTACAGTATAGCTCCTTTTTGGATGTAATATGGTCTTATTACACTTATCCAGAGATATAAAACCTGGAGGTCTAAGAAAACAAGTTTGATACCTGTTGAATATGAGGAGCGATTATTGCTTTATTCTTAAGAGAGTTTATTGCACGAGTCAGAAGTTGTTTCTCTTAGTTTTTAGGAAAAAGTCTTCAAACCAAATATTAGAAAGAATTTAAAGAGCAAAAATCTGGCCTGCTTCTTTGAGAAGAAACCCTCAAGCAAAGTAATGTAATGTTCATTTTTCTAGAGAAGAGAGAAGGTCAGGTCAGTTCTTTTGACATAAATATACAATAATGCACATTCAGAGACCATAAAAAATGGGAATTGGAATCAGAGGAAGTAAAAAGGGCATGAGGTAAAGGATGTAGTGCTGTGAGGATTGAAACAAATGATTGATGTCTTGTTGCTCAGGCTCTGAACGTGATGGTAGGATTAAGAGAACATAAGAATAATGAAAACAAATTAAAAATAAAAGGAAAATGACAGGAAATTTCCTTTTTGATTTTGTTTTCTCAGAAATGTATGTAAGGGTTTCTGATGTTTGTGGAAGTGGAGAAAGATGATGTCTCTCATTATTTTCCAAAAGATGTCTGCCAACTTTGATACCTTTGATAATTTTCCATTCAGAAACTCTCTACTTCCTGTTACTGAACCCCAAGTTCGGCTGCCCAGCTCTCAAATTCCCAATACTCAAGAGATGAGTTTTGATTGGAAAGGAATTTGAGCTTTATTCAGGAGGCCAGCCACCTGGGGAGAAGGTAGACTCCTGTCCAAAAGCCAACTCTGTGGTTTCTGCCTGGCCCAAGGGTTTTGAAAGGGGGTGTGAGGGAGTGGTCTGTAACATTGCTTACATGCAGACTCGATGGTACCAGCTATGGACGTTATCTTCAGTGCTAGAGATTGTACGAGGGGGTCTTGTTCCTCTTTCCTGATGTTCAGGAGGACTTTGTTCTTTCTGCAAAAGAATGCAAGGTCTACAGATACACAAAAGAAGGTTACTCAGCTGTTTCAAATGTAGTCAGACCTTTTGGGGAAGTTTGGTCCTTTACTCCTCAAGGCTAGTGGCCTGCAAATCTCAAAGAAAGTAACTTAGTTCTGCTACAGATCAGCAAGCAAGGAGTGTATAAGCTTGAAGCAAGATAACCCTTAAGACCAGTTGGAGTGCTGTTACATTCCAACCCTAAATAATTCACTATTCTGTCCATAGATTTTATGCCACTTTGAGAAGAAGTTCTGTGGAGACTCATTGAATAGTTCTGTTATGGGTCAAAATTTCTGTTATGGCCCACAATTATGAGGAAACAAAAATAAAATTTTGGCTAGGGAATGCTAATATAGACCTTGTTACATTATATAAATAAGCAAGTGCCCTTGGATTTTTTTTTTTTTTTTTTAAGGGTGGATGGTAGACTAGGCATCGGATGCTTCCAAAGTTAAATATTAGCCTCTAGTTATTGGGCAAGAGTCATTTCTAGCTATTTTTTAATTAAAAAAATATGCATATTTCTCATTGTGGCTTAAAATGGTAGCATATTGAGATCTGTGGTAATAGTAGACAAAAAGGCAATTGTTGGAGAATAAAATACGATCTAGTCTCCAGGTGAAGTTGCAGTAATAAATGATTCATGACAGCTGGAGACTCCTAGGGCAAGCTCACAACCAGCCAAGAGGGCTTATACCAATCAGCATATAGCCCAAGTTTAAGGGCAAGGGCAGGGTGTATGCATCCTATACTCTACAGCCTGTACAGGTCTAGTATTCCCAGTCCAGGGTTTTGTAGATAATAAAGTATTGGCATTTTTCATGAATCATGGATTTCTTATCCCATCAGTGTTTGTTGCCGTGACGAACTGACGCGGAAGGCAATAATGTTCACTCTGGAGGGATTTAGTGGCTTAGGTATCACAGTACCTTCCTTATTTCTATGGTGAAACCAACTCTAGAAATGATTGAGGAACTTGATTGTGGCAAGTACCCCTGGTCTTTTCCAAATGCACGTAAGTCTTGTCATTCAAAATATGGTCCTTGGACCAGCAGCATCGGCATCACCTGAGAACTTCTTAGAAATACAGAATCTCAGGCACAATATTAGATCATTCAAATTAAAGTCTGGAAATTTAACAAGATCCCCAGATAATACAACACATGGAAAATTTGAGAACTCACTATAGGTACATCCACACCCACATCCACAGTTCTGAAAGCTTGCTACCTGAGCTATGCCAAATCCACTGCAGTTTGGAGGTGAGAAAAGGAACAGCTAAGAGATCTCTGTGTTCCTTACTTTCTTGCAGACTTCATCTACCACCCACATTAAATGCCAAGACATTATTTCCCTAGAAGTCAGTACCGCGCCTTGCCCCACGGGTCACCAATAGCTTGGAGGATAACAAAAGTGTGCCCTGTGGATGAGCTTTCTGATAAGCTGGGGGCTCAGCCGTAAAACTGAGGGCGTGCTGGGTATCAGTGAAGCCTGGCCTCATTGCTTTTCTCTTTACTTTTTCTCTGGATAAACAGAGGATTGGGGTCTCTTGGGCTGTCAGTCTAACTCCTTCAGCAAGTGCCAAATAAAACAACAACAAAAAAATGTAGAAAGGGGATGGCAAAAATGAAGTGGATAACAGTCAAAGCAAATATCAGACAAAGCAAACTGAGTGGCATATATACTGCAATAAAAGGAAAGAACACTGGAGGGAAAAAATGGATTTTGCCGGTTTAAAATGTGGTGCTGCTGAACAGCAGTGCTAGTGACCTAAACTCAAAGAAAAATGGTGTTTTTCTGCTGTGGTTTCCGAGATTTAACCCTTCCTCGTTAGATAGCTATTTAAATGGAAGATGATTCTTTTTTATTTTACTCTAAATCAGCAAGTATTTTCTTACATTCTGATATTAAGTTTTATGAACCAGTTTATGTCAGGTGCAGTAGCGGGGGCGTTTCTGGAAGTTGTTTGCCAGTTGAATTGTGGCTTCTGAAGGGGCACATTATATCATAGAAAATTGTGTTTTCATCAATATTTGCTACTTCATTATCAGGAGAAATAGACTGTATCCAGGACCTCATCAATTTCACATCCTCGCACCCCACCCCCCCAGCGTCTTTATCTGGTTTCTCTTCTCTCCTCTGGCCACATCCCTTCAGCTATTCATCTGTGTCATTGTGGATAGTCCTCTGAGGACAGACTGAAGAATTCATGTTAATCTTATGTCTCACTGTCTGAATAGCACCAGTGAACTCTAAGAATAGGAATACTCTATAATGGCAAACTCAGGTTTTGTTTCAGGATCGTAAATAATCATGGGAACATTGCTATGTACGGATTCTGTGACATTAAAATTCTATAATTCCATGATTTTTTAGTTGCTTAATTCTCCAGAATTCTACTTCCCCAATGATGAAAAGGAGCAAATGTAATTTATTTTAAACTTTTTCTAATAAGATTTGTTTTCCTAGGGGGAGTGGTAGATTATTATACTTCTACCTAACAGATATATTCATTTCATCTGGGAGACCAGTAGAGATAAATGGTATTTTGGGCCATGAAACTGCCCAAGTTTAGCTTCAGAGAGACCCTTCTTTCTGCTTGGGAGGCAAGGATTATTTCCTCCACCCCCTCCCCTCTGCTCTTCTCTTTGAAAAAGCCTCACCTGTGAGATTGCAGAAATTTACAACCCAAAGGGACCCATGTCTCAAGGTTAATGCAGTCAATCCTAACATTCTTCTTGAAAAATTATCCATTTCTGTACAGGAGAACAGTTGGTGCTGGGCAGACGTCAAACATTCCTGTGGCCATAAAGCCTGCTTATTTTTTTTGTTCTCTTTTTTCCACATGAGAATAGGATTCTTACTTGAAATCATTTATCACTGTTGGCTCAGAAATACAATAAGGAATATAAAATATATAAGGATATTGCAGGAAATAAATGTTTGCTTTCCTCTTTACCTATGACACACAGAAACCACTCAAAGACAGAGGCCTAAAACTGCTGCATACATAGGGGGCAGAGAGAGAAGAGCTCACAGTCTTGCAGATCCCAGTCTCTTGATTGGAAATTCATAAAGCCATACTTCCCAGGTTTTATTATGCCCCAAATCATCTGTGAATCATGTTAAAATGCAGATTCTGATTCAGAAGTTCTGGAGAGTCTGCATTTCTACAAAGCCTCAGATGATGTCAATGCTACTGGCCAGGTGAGCACATGGTGAGTAGCCAGGCCTCAGATACAGATGGAGCAAAACTCTGTGCTTAGATAGCCATGGTAGCTTTGCTATTTCAGGTATGATCTGAAGATTAGCAGCAGTGCCCTGCTGGGCCATTTTGGAGCCTGAGGCCAAAGGAAATATGTGCTTCTATATACACTTAACAAATACCCTACCACATTTCAATCCATGTGGAAAATGTTAGTAAAATTTCTACTACTGGGGTGCCTGGGTGGTGTAGGCAGTTCAGCATCCAACTCTTGGTTTCAGCTCAGGTCATGATCTCAGGGTTGTGAGATTGAGCCCCACATTGGGCTCTGCACTCAGCGTAGAGTCTGCTTGAGACTCTGCCCCTCCTGCTCATGCTCTCTCTCTAAAACAAATCTTAAAAAACAAAAACAAAAACAAAAAAACTCTCCTCCTACAACAACAACAATGGCAACAACAATACTAAAGGATTATGATATCTAAAGCCTTGCCATGTCCAACGTGTTCCATCCAAGCCATTGTTGTCCTCAGGAGCCTGTGTGGTGGAGTCTGCAAGGAAGGATGGGTTGGAAATAACTGGTTCTGTTGCACAATAACTGTAAAGCAATTAACAGCCTTTTTTTGTTAACAATTTTTGATATATTTTAATCAGGAATATTTTTATATTCATTTTGATCTTTAAAAATATTGTGTTAGAAGATTGTCTATTTTTGGTAAGCAAGGTTTTGGGCATCTTCTTAAATTTTGTGCTTGAGGCAAGTCCTCACTTTCCCCACCCTAATCCCAACCCTGATCAGGAGCATGAGCATCACCTGGGAGCTTCTAGAAATGCAGGCTCTCCCATCCCAGAGAATGAATGAGAATCGACATTTTAACAAGACCATGGAGCGATTCATGCACACGTTGAAGTTTGATAAATGCCCTGAAGAGATCATGCTTTCAAACAGGAGTTGCTCAGTCTGTGTCTCACCTTATCCTGGAAGAAGACTTTTGGCTTAATGTTGAATTATCAGACCCAAGATTCTATGAGTTTCTAAAATGAAGATGGTCCTAAATTTCCTCTAAATTTACAAAGCTTGTACGAAGTGTATTTATACAGCAACTAGCTTTTAGAGATAGCCATGAAGTCCTGTCTACTTTTTTTTTTTTTTAACTTAAATGTGTGCAGAAATAGATTTCAACACAGACAGGTGGCTTTTACAACTAGCAACCTAGTCCCAGAAGAACCTTAAGGTAACAAGAATAGATCTCCTTTGGAGTCTCTTTCTATTTTTAATTTGTCTCATCATGAAGGATGAAGGACAACAAAAAATGCCCTGAGTTCTTTGATGCACTTTCCTTCTTTTGATTGTATCTTTGAGGAGAGCTCTCAAAGGCATCATATAAATCCATTGTCAGAACAGTCTTCCAGTGTAATGAGAATGGGAAATGACACAATTATCTTTTCTTGTATCAAGGATTGTAAGGAGAGTTTGGAAAGACATTAAATGAAGTCTGTCCTTTGGGGAACTTAAACCTGTGGTCTACCGATTATGCCGCCATGCTGTGGGAGGAAGTGAATACTTCGATTTCAAAAGAACTGCAGAGAAGTTTACAGAGGCTTTTCACCAGACAAATGGTGGGTCTAGGTTTGTGGCTGTTTAGTGAATTAAAATTTCTTTGAATGCACTATCTTTTTTATTATATTTATATGAAAAAGTATTTTTCATGATGAAATAAGCAATATATAGTTCTAGGGCGACTTTATTTAAAGGTCTCCCTTCTAGTTAAGCTTTATTTAATGTAACTCAATGGCTGGTGCACTGGTTATATGTCTCACTATGATACATTGTTTACAAGGTGAGAAGATGAAGACATAAGTTCTAGTCAGTTATTGGTCATGTCCATAGAACACAAAGTGAATAGAAATTGAGCAATTTTGTGATCAATTTGATAACCAGAGGCCACAGTCGTTCTCAGCCCGAAGCCAAATTCCCATGTGACATGCGTTTGAAAATACACAGGGACAGTTTTGTTTGTCAAAATGACTGAGGGGCACTAGGCATTTGGTACACAGGGGCCCAGGATGCTAAACATCCTCTGTGTGTGGGATAGTAACACCCAGGGAATAATTATACCATCCTGTGAAAGACAGACTCCAAGATGGCTCCATGGACCCTTTGCCTCCTGGGATTCACCGTCTTTTGTAATCCCCACCCTTTGAGTGAGAGAGTGACATATAATGTGTTTCTAATTGTAGAATACAACAAAGGTGACAAAATGTATGTGATTAGGTAAATGTGATTATGTTATAAAAGATTGTAATATCTTTCTTGCTAGAAAATCTCTCTCTCGCTTTCTCACTAGTTTTGAAGAAGCTAGCTGCCATTTTGCATGCTGCCCTACGGAGAGGGCTATGTGGCAGAAGAGTTGAGAGTGGCCTCTGGCCGACAGCCAACAAGAAACTGAGGCCCTCGGTCTGGAAGCCTACAGGAAACTGCATGCTCCTAACAATTGTGTAGGCTTATTAGAAGGGGATCCTTCCCCAGTCAAGCCCCAGGAGAGAACCCAGTCTTCACTGATACCTTGATTGCTGCCATATGAAGAATCAAGCTAGGTTGTGCCCAGATTTCTGACCCAGAGAAACTGAGAAAATAAATGTATTTTGTCTTAAGCCATTAGGTTTGTGGTAATTTGTTGATAACAAATGCAAACCTGTTTTAGTCAGTTCAGACTGCTGTCATGCATTACTATGGACTGAGTAGCTTCAATAGAAGGAATTTGTTTCTCACACTTCTGGAGGCTGGAAATACAAGACCAAGGCACCTGCAGATCTAGTGTCTGGTGAGAGCCCACTTCCTGTTTGCAGATGTCCGTCCGTCATTTCTTTGTATCCTCATGTGGTGGAGAGCAGAGACAGGGAACAGGCTGTCATGTCTCTTTTTATAAGACAACTAATCCCAGCCCTGAGGGTGCCACCCTTGTGACTTAATTATCTCCCCAAGATCTCACCTCCTAATACCATCACACTGGGGGTTAGGATGTCAATATGTGGATTTTGGGAAGACAGAAACATTCAGTATGTAACAATGCCCAAATGTCAATAGAACCTACACTGGAAAGTACTACCTATAAAATCCTTCAATACATGTTGCCTAAATTGATTAACTTTTTAGTGACCTTTCTTAGCAGACTTGATGAATTTAAACTGATTGGATTATTGCACAGACAAATCATGTGGCATTATGAGTACTTGACGTGAAGGACTTATCTTCATCACCATGGCCCTGGTGCACAGATGAGAGCCCAGAGCAAAATAGATGCTCAGAAAGTTTGCTACATGAATGATACGTACTCAGCCTGCAAGGGAAACCATAACTCTCTCTGAGTACCACTTTCAGCCTGTATTAAAGAAGAGCACACAGGGAGTAAAAGTGAAAAACCACTGGCTTAAAAAGTGGTCATTTTTAGATTTATCCAATATCGAAATTAGGAGTCTTTGTTTGGCTGTACTTTTGTCGTTTTCAGCTGGTTATTTATCACTGCATAATCACAACCAGATTTCCCCACCTAAGGCAAGTTTCTAGTGTATATGTGCATATTTCCTTGAGGAATGTGGTAATTCTGCCCTTCATTTCAGCCTGGGACTCCTTACTCCTTAGGTGGAGGAGGGATGATGATGTGGTTTCTCTGATCCCAAGGCAGACGTTCACAGAATTTCTCTGGACTGCAGGTGAAGGTAGGGGAAGGGGAGGAAACTTGTCATTTAGGGGATCTAGGGCTAAATCAAGAGGGCAATATCTATATCCCCTTCCTTTGTCTTTTAAGGTTCAACTGAATATATGCAATGTGTCCATCTAGTGGCTCCCATATTTCTAAGCCTCCTCTGCAGCTAGGGATGGCCACATGGCCCCGTTTTAGACCGTATAAAGTGAGCACAGCTTTGGGATCACATTTTTTATAAAGAAGGTGATTACTGTCATTCTCCCTCATCCCCTTGCCGTTGGATGAGACTGGAACTGCTTCCTGGGATGCAGAGTTGGGAGCAACAGTGGGCTGGAGTGGCTCACAAGGTACATGGAGAGCCAGTTGTGCACGCTCCCTCTCTGCTTTGCATGCAGTGATGTCTTCTTGGTAGCTTGAGTATTTAGAGCATGGAAACTGGCAAATGCTACAAATCAGGAATTTGGTTTTTTTTTTTTTTTGCTTATTCTGAGAGCTAGTTTTACACTTTTACCAGCAATACCACCAGATGAAAGTGTATGTTGAGGATTGGGAAGTGGACCTTCCAGTCTGGATCTGCAGGGACAGAGCCTCCTCCTCACCTGGACTGCTTACCTCTGGAGGGCCACGCAGATGAGAAACACCCACCATTTCACCTCAGTCACCAGCTGGGGAGTCTTCCTGCAGCTGCCTAGCCTACACACTAGGGGCAGACACGGAATTCTGAGCTGGAGGCCATCTGCCTGAGTTCTGCACACTCCCTCCGTGGCCTGATCTGACCCTCTCACCACTCTGAAAGCCACTGCACTGGAGTCTGGGAGCTTCATCTTCTTCCTCCTGTATTTCTGAAAAGGAACCACTTGCAGGGTCTCAGATATAAAATATCCCTGTAGGAGCCTCTGTCACAAGGTTATGGCCTTGATCTTCCCAAACCGGCAGGTCTTTCATGTGACTTGCACATTGAAGAGTCTTCTGGAAGCTGCTTCTGATGGAGCCTATGGGGAGGACATGGCCTCATGGCTGGAATTTGCTCTGCAGTCCCATCGTGCCGGGGAGGCCCGAGGAAGCTCTCCAGGAACTCCGTCTCTCTGTTGGTTTCTGAGTGTGTTAATAAAATTTCCATTTAGCAGGACTCTCCCCAAGTTTCCTATCCCTTGAGCTGTCAGGGTAAATAACAATGCTTGGTACTTGCACCACACTATATAGACCTTTCCAAGCACTTTCCTATCTGCTGTGTAGCTTGATCCTCTGAGGCAGCAGGACTCAGTCAGTGTATCTACTGCCTTTCAGATGAACATGAGGGCCAGAGATGTTCACTGCTTTTCCAAGTTCACACTGAGCAGGAAAGAACCCACGTCTCTGAACCCTACAGCTGTACTATAGCGGTGATTGCCTGCCCTTTGAAGTCACCAGGCCTGGGGTTGGAATTTTCACCCACACCAGTTGCTTAAGGGATCCAAGTTTTAATTTCCTCATTTGTAAAATGGGACTCATAGTTCTATCTCATGGCTTATTGTGACAATCCGATAGCCCTTAGCACAGTATATTTCACAGAGGTAGCGTACAGTGGACGTTTGCCATTGTTCTCCCCTGGACCTGGTGCCAGCCAGGGGCGGGCTGTCCATTGCTGTTCTTTTTCCAGACTTCGAATCTCTATTTGATCCTGGCATTACCTCTGGATTCAGAGAATGCTAAAGAAAAAGAAGAAGGCTGGAGAAGGGGCAAGGTAGAAGAAAGGGTCCTATTCACATACTTATAAGCGACAGAGTAGAATTAGACTTGTCCAAGGGGGTCACAGTGACCTTTGGCACAAAACCCAGTTCACTTCTTCACACAGGACTTTAGCTCCCTATAGCAGGCTAATTCATCGCACTTGTTTATTTTTCCCTGGCCAAGCTCCCGGGCATCACTGTCCACCGAGGGTAGTGGCTGTGGAGCCATGCCCACACCCCTCCCCTGAACGCCTAACCTCCCCTAGAAAAGGGGCTGGCTCCTTTGATGATCTCATTTCTGAGAGATGGTTCCCAGATCATTGGAGAAACTGTGAGACCTAAAGCTGGAAAGCCCATTTAGCTTTTTAAAAGATCTACATATATTTCAAAGAGATAAAGAATTTACAATTGCAAATTTTCTGAAGAAATTGCTTTAAGAAAAGGGAGAAGGGAGGAGTTTCTTCCCTTACTTTCATTGCATTTGTTCTCATATCTGTTCATTTCAGAGAAGTAAAAAAAGAAAAAAAACAAAAAACCTCCTTCCCTGTAGAAGACTTTATTTAAAGATGACACCTGCTGACAAATCAGCCTGATTGCCTTGGTTGGGCCAACCTGTTCTCTTCCTGGAAAACACTTCTGGATGGCTGAAGAACCTGGAGATTGATGGTTCTGGAATGTGTGGATGTGGGGTTTAGGGGCATGTAAGAAGGGCCTTGGACAGAGTGAGGGAGATTTGCAGGCAAAGTAAAAAGGGCTTTGAAAGAGATTTTGTTGTTTGAGTCTACATTTTCTATTTTATAAAGTATGAGAGACAATGATCTTATAAAATTAAATATTATTATCGCAGTCTGATGGCAACTTCATGCACATGGCTGAGGGGTATCTAAGGGTCTGGCTAACTCTAAGCACCCACAAACCTACAGCATCCTCACATGCAGCCAATTGGCATAACCGAGAAAGAATGATGCCCAGCGGTGCAGCAAGGATTTACCTGGTACTCCACAATCCTCCACGGGGAAGTCTCCACTGCTCATCTTCTCTTCCCATGGAAGATGCCTCATCCTAGATAAGAAGATTTTTTTTTCCTTTAGTCTTTTGTAATAACAATGCCATCTACTTTGCTGCTTGCATGATCTACTATACTCCTAACAACAGGACTTTTTTGGAGATGAAAACACCAAGGCTCAGAAAGTTGAGTTCCTTGCTGCAGGTCACACAGCTAATGCAGAGTCAGGACAAAAATCAGAGCAAGTGGGCAGGATTCTAGGATGTGCCTAGTGGCTCTGACAATAAACATCTATTCCAACCCTGATTTAGAAGTTTGGTGAACAAGTGCTGGCCAACATTTCGGATATGATCCAACCTCAGGATTCTTAGAACTGCACGGCCAGGTTATCCATTTTACTGATTCCCAAGCCACCTACATTTAAAAAAGAAAAGATATGGAGTGGCGCCTGAGTGGCTCAGTTGTTAAGCGTTTGCCTTCGGCTCAGGCCATGATCCCGGGATCCTGGGATCAAGCCCCACATTGGGCTCCCTGCTCCGCAGGAAGCCTGCTTCTTCCTCTCCCACCCACTCCCCCTGCTTGTGTTCCCTCTCTTGCTGTGTCTCTCTCTGTCAAATAAATAAAATCTTTAAAAAAAAATGATATGGAATAGAATATAAAGTATCAGAGTAATCACATGTAGAAAGGGTAAGTACTGGTTAGTGAACTTTGATTTCAGTTATAAATGTATGAAATGAAATTGTTCTTGTGAAGGCTTTAATATACAAGGCCACAAAGCCTCGATCTCCACAACCTTTTCATTTTACAGATAGAGAGACTGAGGTCTGCAGGGAGTGAGGGGGTGGCCTGAGGTCACAAACCTAATTATCAGCAAAGCCCTGAATAGAACCGGAGGCACTTTTTGTTTTACCATGTGTACACTCTTCATTCTTTGTCCTCCTTTTCGATCCCTGTGTAATACAGCACTGGGAGCTCAAAATCTCATCTCCCGTCAGTGTTAGACAGTGGCTTAATAGGGCTTAGCTTTTCAGAACAGAAATGAGTCCTGTTTGTTTTGAAAGGAAAGCTAAACTGAACAGGCAACTGGAAGTTGAATAAAGGTCTTGCGGGATCAGGGAAAAAACAAGAAGCTTGTTTGTGAAGCTTCTTGGGGGAGCTGAGAATTGAGAACTCCAGGTGGTCTTGAGAAGCAGCTGAAATTTCCCTGCTCTACTGGGCTCTACGTGCAGGAGAAGGCAAAACATGCCCGAGGAACTGCAAAACACAGGCTAACCTTTGCTGGAGAGCTGGAGCCTTTGCAAAGGGCATAACCACTGCGTTGATTGCAAAGCCCTCCATAATTGGAGAAGGGAGGGAGGCAATGGTGACCTAGCTCTCTGAAGGAAGGTTGGGCATGATGAATTACAGATTTGATTTCCCTAGTGTGGCATGCAAAGCCTGGGGGCATGCCATTTAGCTGCTCTGTGTCTTAGTTTCTCATCTGTAAAATAGAGATAAAAATCCTTCATTATCTTGCGAGGCTGGATGTGGGGATTAGTTAGGTACAATATGAAGATGAGTAAGGGTTATAAATTTTTACAACTGTTAAAATAAGAAAAGGAGGGAAGAGCAGGAAAAAAGAACAGAAGCCAAATGTCACTGTTCATTAAAATCAGGTCCTGAGCATCTAAATGACATGGCCTATGTTAGTTTCTGAAATTATAAAACTACCTTACGTTCATAAATGATATTTTTAATTTTATGAATAAAAGACTTCTTCCAACTGAAAGAACTCCCAGGGGCTGAAGCTGGAACAAGTGGAGCAAGAAAATAAAGTAGCATTTGACTATAACTCAAAGTATTAAGTCAATATCCATGAGTCTCTGCTGACATAAATAAGTGAATTAATAAATGGGAGAGGAGAAATAAGTCTGTTCAGAATTCCAAATAATTCATGAGGATACTCTGCCCTCAAGGAGGTGAAGCATAACTCGTGTGGGCTGCACGTGGAGACATGCTTCCAAAGAGTACCATATGGAACGGGTTGGAGGGAAGATACGGTGGAAAAAATTTGAGTCACTACCTCAGCCAGGTGATCAAAATCAACATCAACAAAGACATGTTATGTTGATAGTATGTACCCTTGATATCATGTGATAAGAGTGGCACTTTACCTCTTTGGTCTTCTGCTCAAAACCCATAAGCACAGTCTAGTCATGAGAAAACCATCAGACAAACCCAGATCGAGGTACATTCTACATAATATCTGACCAATACTCCCTAAAACTGTCAAGGTCATCAAAAACAAGGAGACCCTGAGGCTCAAGGCTAAGAGGACCCTAAGGAGACATGATATATACATGTAATGTGGAATCCTGGATGGGGTCCTGGAAGAGAAAAAGGACATTGGATGAAAACTAAGGAAGTCAGAATAAAGTATGGAATTTAATTAATAGTGACTGGTGTTGGTTCCTTAATTGTGACAAATATACCATACTAATGGAAGATGCTAATAGGGGAAACTGTGAGGCATACTAGGACTCTCTTTATTATCCTTGTACTTTTTCTCTAAAACTATTCTGAAATAAAAACTTTATTAAAAAAAAGACCTTATAATCTAAAATTTATGTTAATTTTCAGATCAGCTTCAGCAAATATATATGGCATGCTTGCCAAGCGACAGGCACATAGTCCTTGCTCTCAAAGATTTTGAAATATCCAGGAGGACGCATGTAAACACACACTGGGATGTGGGGAGATACGAATGACATAAATGCTACACACTGTAAATGATGAGACTATGGGGAGACCATGGAGGGAGGGATGTATTACATTTGGCTAGTGCTGGGACATTTCTCCAACTTGTTTGCCCCATCTATCTTTACCAGTTGAGTGAGGGGTGGTGCCATAAGAAGGAGCCTGCTTGGTGGTGCATTTAGTTTTGCACCTATAGAATTTGAGGTGCTTCTGGGATATTCAATTTTATATATCCAGTAAGAAGTCTAGTCTGTGGTTCTGCTCACAGGTATGGACTTGGGCATCGTCAGTCTTTAAATGGTAACTGAAGCAGATGATGTAGGAAGCATGAGATAGTCCTTTTGCTAAGATAATAGTATTAATCAGTGAGTGATAGTGTAGCCTAGACAAAAAACCAGAGTCCCAGGTGTGCCAATTACTAACTGAAGCAGAAGGAAATTGTTTTGGCTTTCTGAGCCTCAATTTCCTAATCTGTAAAATGGGGATAGCAATACCCCTGATCCTCTCTTCCTTTCACGTTGGATGGGGAGGGGTAAATCAGAAGACATATGGGTCCTTTGTAATCTGTAAAGAGCTACAGAGATGTAAGACAGACATTGTGTTGCTGCTTAGTGCTACTGAAAAAATTCACTTAAGAACTGGTATCTCTAACTTCTTAGGTCTCTAAAGGCTTTGGTTTAATTGGATGTCATTAATTTTTTTTTTTTTTTTTGGAACAAGTTCTAAATATCATGGTAATTTGCCAACTATATAGAGAGATCTTTGAAAATCATGGCTCTTAGCTCACCATCAACTTTCCTTCTTAAATAGTTGGCAAGATTGCATTTCCTATCGTCTCTTAGTACCATTTTAAAGGAAACCTAGAAGTCATTTTTGAATTTTTTCCAGTGTAATTATGTTTTTATAAGAAATAGGTTTTCTGTTTGTAAACCTTTCTGATAATCCCTTTGCCTGAAGTTCTTGTCTGTTTTATTAGCATGAAGTGGCAGGACATGAAACAATGGAGAAACCAATGCAGTGCTTAGTGCAGAAATCATGTAATCTTTTCAGAATCAGAGCTGAGAGGCTAACTCAGCCAAAGAATATATTCAACTTGGGTGAGAATCAAGGGAATGAAGAAGCATGAACCATGCCAGAGAGTTGATTCCTGGCTTTCATACTGTGGCTTGACAGAGCTTTCTTCTCAGTTAACATAAGCGTATGCACTCTCCAGGTGTGAACCTGACTGCTGGCCATGGATTTTCCCTGTTACTAACCTTTTCAGAGTTTCCAATGTTGGAATTAAGAGCTGGTCTCTGAGATTTTAAGTCTTTGACCTATTCAGGCTAAGTGTTCACTTCCTTTTGCCTGAAGCCCATGTACTGCCCTGCCACCTAGCAAGTTCCAACAAAGGTCATGGAGAAAACAGAGGGTAGAGCTGTAATGAAAAGCGAGCCTTTTCTTCCTCCTTTGGAGCACACAGACAATATTCTTTCTCAATTAATAACCACCTACTGGTGGGGTAGCCTTTTGAGTGACTCCAACAGCATCAAGCTCTCTCTGAAGCCCATTTAGAGCAGCCCCCCATGTGGGAATCATAATATGCCTTTTGAAAACTTTGTTTGATATGTATTTTTTTTTTAAAAATCTGAATAAGAGGAGAATGAAAGTGAAATAAATGGAATTAAGTTAGAAGCTAGATCTTTGGTGATAAAACATAGGGTTGTTTCAATGTGGGAAAATATTGATCCTGACATGTCTCTCATAG
Source organism: Leptonychotes weddellii (assembly GCF_054177405.1). Classification (NCBI taxonomy): domain Eukaryota; kingdom Metazoa; phylum Chordata; class Mammalia; order Carnivora; family Phocidae; genus Leptonychotes; species Leptonychotes weddellii. The sequence goes on along the minus strand of NC_138375.1, from coordinate 9,749,132 downwards.
GGAAGAAAGATTTATCAGCTCTACAGTCAGATCCTAAAGAGGCAATTTCTCAGTTCACTTAAAGGGAGTGTGATGTACCAAGAAAGAATAATTTTGGTGAAATATTTATCTAATGAGTAGTAGGATCATATCCTTGTGTTTTCTCACCTTTCATTGTGACCATCTTGTCCAATTTCAAATAATTTCAAGTCACAGATGATCTTAAGCCATGTTTTAGTAACCTGTGTTTGAATCCCATACCTACCATTGAGGAGTGTTGTGACTTCAGGCATGGGTGGTAAGATTTTTGAGGCTGATCAGCTTCATTAAATTAGGATATTAATTTCATCTCATAAAGTTATTGCGAAGACTAAATGCAAAATATCTGTAGGGAAGCTCCTTAGAAAGCATTACAAATATGTGCATTGTTGTTATTATTGTCCTTTCACTTTCAGACATGACTAAGCAATATTTGTAAATGCTCAAAGAAGAAATATCTTAAGCAACCATAATTTAAGCCACATCTAAGTTAACTGTGATCTGAATGACTAAGATGTGTAAGACTTGCCTCCAGTGGGAGATGGCCAGATTAAATGTTATCATGCAGATTCAAGGTAATGGTGAAATACAGCGGAAGTGAACGCCACTCAGTAATTTGAAGAAGAGATTCTGAAAAATTGAGAGAACCCGATGCCACGGAGAGTGTGAATGAGTAACTGAAAGATTCATCTTGGTAGAACAGCTGGAGCTGGTGCCGTTAACCATAGCTCTCCCAGTGTAACACCAGGGAGGGCTGGTTGGAGAAATCCCCAAGGATTCAGTTGACAACTCCTTGCTTCCAGTTCATTGGTTTCAGGGCCTTCCTGTCTATGTGTTGTGGGTTGAATTGTGTCTCCCTCCAACCCACAAAGATGTTGAAGTCCTAAACCTCAATACTTCTAGTAGCTTTATTTGGAAATAGGGTCTTTGTGGATGATCAAGTAAAGATTAGTAGGATGGGCCTTAATCCAGGATGACTGGTATCCTTTTTTTAAAAAGAGAAATTTGGATATAGAGACAGATAGATATATGCGGAGGGAATATGATGTGAAGACACAGGGAGAAACCATCTATAAGCCAGGGAAAATCTGAGGCTACCAGAAGCTAAGGGAGTTACATGGAATAGATTGTCTCACAGCCCTCAGGAGGAACCAACTCTGTCAATATCTTGATTTCAGACTTCTAGTCTCCAGAACTGTGAGGCAATAACTGCTGTGAAAGCCACCCAGTCTTGTTGCTTTGTTATGGCAGCCTCAGGAATTAGGCTACCTCTCTCTCTCTGCTAGAGAGAGAAATATTATTTAGTTACCTGTCTGCTTCCTTCATTGACTGGAATGTAAGCTGCCTACCTTGTTTGTCTTCATCAGGGCACCTGGAACCAGGCCTGGGAAGTGGTAGGTGCAATACAATCTATATTTGTTGAATTGTTGCTGTTGGGCCTAGCATGGGGAGTGACAAATGCAGGAGTGTTGGAGTCCTGATTGGACTGAATCAAATGAAGCACACAGTCGATGTGTGATACTAATGCTAAGCACAGATTTGCTCTGGAATATGACCTCCAATCAACAAATAAACCATCTCCATTTGGTAGATATACTATGCTCTGATTTGCAAAGTATATCTGATAATTAGGATGGCCTTGCTGTTACTCTCATATAATCAAAACTGGATTATAAATATTTAAAACATCACTGCCATGCAAAATGAATACTCAACACTTATATTTAGCTATTTTTTAACTTCTCTAGCAAGTATATGACTTACCCTTGGAAACCAGCAATTTGTAAGATCTATCTAAATATTCTGGTGAGGTTTTATATTAGTTTTCTCTTGCTTCTGTAACAAATTACCAAAAATTTAGTGACATGAATTTGTTCTCCTACAGTTATGGAGATCAGAAGTCTAAAGTGGGTCTCACTGGGCTAGTATCAAGATGTGGCCAAGGCTCTGTTCCTTATATAGACCCAAGGGAAGAATCGATTTTCTTGCCTTTTCCGGCTCTTGGAGACTACTTGCATTTCATGGCTTATGGCCCGCATCCACCTCCAAAGCCAGAAATGGCCCCTGAATTCTCATGGTGTCATTTCTGTCTAGTTCTGACATTTTTGCTGTTCTCTTACCCATTTAGAGGGAATAATGATTATATTGGACCCACTTGGAATAATCCAGGATACCCCCTTTTTCTTAAAGTCAGATAATCAGCAAACTTAAACCATTTGCAAATTTAATTTCCTCTTGCCATATAACATATCACAGGTTCCAGAGATGGTCCATGGCCATATTGGGGAGGCCATTATTATTCTGCCGGCCATAGAGTTGTAGAGCACAGGTGGCACCATTGTCTTACTCTGCCTGCCATGAGTGCTCTCCTATGGCACATGACATTACTGTCAGGTGTTAGAGGGCTTTCTCATGCCAAGCTCATGTCACACTCAAAACCCTAATCTTGGGATTGATTTATGAGATTGAGATAAGAGTATGGTTTTGAACTAGGTCTAAGAACAGCTCTTCACCAAAATCTCTTCTGCAGTACATTAATAAATGGTATATGGACAAAAAAAAGTTTCATGGTCAAATCACGCTGAGGATGCAGATTAAGCAAAACGAATTCTGCTATTTTTTAGCTGACAGACTTAAAGGCCTTTATTAATGTGCTTTGTGGTTCTCCAGGAAGGATACCACAGTGTGCAGGGCCTCCAAATTATTTGGCCTCAGAAAGCTTGTTTTTGCAGAGCATTTTGTGGGCGTAATGATCTGTGGAACGCACTGTGAGACATTCTGATATACAATAAAGCATAGAGTCCTGAAAAGAATTAGGAACCTCTCTGCACTTGAGCATCTATAGGGAATCAGCTTCTAGAGTTCCCAACACTTAATTGCACTGATAGTTCCTAAAACAAATGACTCATTACCTGGGGATTGAAAAGAAGTTTGCTACTTAGAAACCTTCATAGCAGAAAGTTGTAGGACTGTCTTGACATCCTCTTAATTTGACATGTTTGAAGCTGAACTTACCATTTTCTCCCTCCCTCTCCCCAATCTACCTTACTATTATGGACTGAGTGGTATCCTCAAGTGCTCACCCCCAGTACCTGAGAATGTGACTGTGTTTGGAGGAAGGATCTTTAAAGAGGACATTAAGTTAAAATAAGGTCTTTGGTGTAAGCCCTATTTAGGAAGAGTGGTGTTCTTGTAAGGAGAGGAGATTAGGACACACACAGGGAAGAGGGAAGACCACAAGAAGACTGCGGAGAAGATGGCCATTAGCCAGCCATCGAGAGAGAGACCTCAGTGCTACCAACACTTTGATCTTGGCCTTCTAGCCTGCAGAATTAGGAGATAATAAATTTATGTTCTTTAAGTCACCCAGACCCATATATTTTCATGGCAGCCCTAGAAAACTAATGTATGTACCTTATGAAATTCTTCCTAATTGACCCAAAGCATCACCCTTTATTTCTACTTTTTCTTATATCCAATCTAAGTTTTGGCATATTTTCTTCCATGTATGTCTCAGGTTCACCCTTTCTTCCCCTCTATTCCCACTTTTGCCATGCTTGCCCAGCAGTCTTTACTCTTCCTAACTGAACTGCAGCACCAGGCTTTTCCTCTGACATTGGTCTGTATTTCCGTCCATGCTGTGTTCTCTCAGAGCCTCCTCCTGCTTTCCTAGCACGTGAATGCCATCCCATCATTTTACTGACTTCAGGGAGAATGGCTCGATACTGCAGTCCTATTAGTAACAGTTTACAGTCCTACCAGAGCCTGCCTTAGTCCCCACTCAGATCAGCCCACATGCTGCCTTATCTGTGCCTACATGCAGCTTTGCCCAGAACACTCTCCTTCCTCCTCTTCACCCATCCAAATCTGTATGCCCTTGAAGACCCACCTCACGTCTGTCTCCCTGATTCCCTTCAACAATTTGTCAGTCTGTGCTCATAGTGCTTCTTGCTCTCCCACAGCACTCATTGTGCTCCATAAAATACCGCTCTTCTCAATAAAAACAAAGTGGACATCGCCAAGGTTGTCGGAGGAAAGAAAATAAGCTGGTGGGAAAGAGCACCCAGCCCCCTGGCCTGACTGATCTCTGAAAATTGCCTTATTCTTGAATTGCTGTTTCTGCAGTCAGGCTGGCCTTTTCTTTAAAATTCCTTAAAATTCATCACTAATGTGGTATGGTGACCACTCATAAATATCTTCTATAGCTCCTGAATAGATATCCTATATATTACATGAGAAAATGTCTTTTTTTTCTTTTAGTTTACTCATAGGTAAGAGACAAAGGTAAATGCAGTTATAAAATATGATTGGCTCTGAGGATTATAGACCAGTTATGTCAGCATGCGGTCCTGGGGAAAATCACATACTTCCAAGGTCAGTCCTCTTCTGACCTCTGGCATGATTCTCTAGGAGAAATCTCACTTTGATTCTCATCACTCTGGTTAGTCACTTCAGAGTCCAGGTCAAGGGTGAGATACTGGGTTCCTTTGCCTGCCCTCACAGCGTTGAAGACCTGCATCTACTCACATGATTGACATTGGCAATGATTTCTCCTGTCAGGTAAACCCATGTGTTCTGCCTTCGAGATACAGACAAGCACTTGCAGAACCACAGAAAGATGAAACAGCCATATGACACAAGAACGCAACAGTTATAAGACACCAGCTTACAGCAGTAGATGAGTGGAAGTTTGTTCTCTTTAATCCATACAAGTCTTTTTTTTTTTTTTTAAAGATTTTATTTATTTATTTGAGAGAGAGAATGAGAGACAGAGAGCACGAGAGGGAAGAGGGCAGAGGGGGAAGCAGACTCCCTGCTGAGCAGGGAGCCCGATGCGGGACTCGATCCTGGGACTCCAGGATCATGACCTGAGCCGAAGGCAGTCGCTCAACCAACTGAGCCACCCAGGCGCCCCTAATCCATACGCGTCTTTATTGTCAAGGCAATCTGACTGTGATACTCGTCACTTCATTCATTGTCAGAATGGATTTGGTAGATGTATTAGTTTCCTATGGCTGCTATAACAAGTTACCACAAGCTTAGTGGCTCAAAACAATAAGAATTTATTGTACAGCTCTGGAGACCAGAATTTTAAAAGGAGTTGGCAGAGCTGTGTTCTTCTGGAAGCTTGGGAAGAGAATCTAGTCTTTGCCTTTTCTAGAGTCTACGGAGGCTGCCAGTATTCCTTGGCTTGCAGTCCATCCTCCATCTTTAAAGCCAGAAAGACAGCATCTCCCACTGTCTTTCTGCTTCTGTTGCTGTGCTGCCTTTATCCTCACCACATCTCCTTAACTCTCACCCTTCAGTCTCCCCCGATGAGGACCCTTTGTTGACAGTGGTCCACCCAGATAATCCAGGACAGTCTCCCCATCTCAGGTTTCTAAGTTCAATCACATCTGCTACTGCAGATTCCAGAGATTCAGATGTAGGTATCTTTGAGGGGGTGCATTATTCTGCCTACCATTGAGGTTAAGGATAGATAGGTAGGTGCCTCTTTCTCCCTACAGTGCTGCAAAGAGGATGACTTTCCAAGAAAGTAAAAACAGGTGTTTGTGTGTGTGTTTTTTTAAACCAAGTTCATGGGAATAGTTGAGCATCTACTACAGTTTCAAATATTGTAACCTATAGATATAATACATATTTAAGATGTATTTATATATATATCTATTTATATGAACTTATTTCTGTCTTAGTCTATTTGGGGTTACTATAACAACAGCACCATAGACTGAGAGGCTTATAAACAACAAACATTTATTTCTCATAGTTCTGAAGTCCTAATAAATCTATGATCAAGGGATTGGCAGATTTGGTGTCTGGTAAGGACCTGGCTCACAGATGGCTGTCCTCCCTCTGTGTCCTCACATGACAGGAGGGGTGAGGGAGCTCTGTGAGGCCTTTTTTTCATAGGGGCACTAATCCCATTCGTGAAGGCTCTACCTTTATGACCTAATCACCTCCCAAATGTCCCACCTCCTAATACCATTACATTGGGGATCAGTTTTCAACATATGAATTTTGGAGGGACACAAACATTCATAAACATCTGTATAAGAAATACACATGTTTCTTATCTATCAAACTCACTATCCCTGCACAAAGCACATCATAGGTTCCTTATAAAGGCTTATAGAATTATACTAAATTTAACCAGTGTCTTCTAAAACAAGAGAAAGAGAGCCTATACTTCATTTTTTTTAATCCTGTTGATTGGGAACTGATGAATAAATGAGGAATAGTGAAGAAAATTGATTGTGTTAAAAGGCAGATGTACAAAAAATGGTGTTTCTCGAGGCTGGGAACAAGTAGGTACTTTGGAAGAGTTTAGAAGCTTGAAGACAAGTATTTTTTCCTATTTTTTTTTTAAATGACTACACACTAGGGAGTATTATTTGCAGGATCTCATGGCTCCACTCTGAACTGCAGGATAAATGAAACAGTAAGTACAAAAGTTAAATGATGATTAAAAAACAGCATGCCAGTATTTAAACCTGTAGATTGAAGATGAAAAGTTTTGCCGAAGACAATCAGGTAAGACACCTGCTACTGTACATGAAAATGCTGCAGGGTACAAGATGTTTTGTAAAAAGTGCTTGTAGAAAGGGCTTGTTCTGGATAAGAATTTTGGTTTTCCCTTAGTAAACAGAATAATTAGAAAGGATTAAGGAAATGCACTCTGAAGTTTCTTGGTTGATAGTATTTACTTGGCATGGTTTTCAGAAGAAAGAAAAGCTTATCAATGTAACCATGCATGGTTTTTAAATTAGGGACTGTTAATTTGATCTTACCCAATCAGATGAACTGGCAGCTTGTCTGGGTCTCAAAAACTGCCTACGTTAATCACCATCAAATTTATTGGCTTTGGATCTTGTGACTTGGGGTGGCTTTCTCACCACCCACGAAAGTGTTCAAGTAATGAAATAAAGAGGCCATTAGGTTGCAGTGGCTTCAATGCCCTGGTAGGTTCTGTAAGCAAACCAAAACTTCAGCCAGAGTCTGTGCACTTGAATCTGAGAAAATGAAATGTAAGAACAGTCACCACAAACGGCCAAGTAGCTTTTTCTAATAAGGCACCCTTTTAAGCTATAGCCAATTAAATAATTTCCTTGCTTTGTTTCTGCGTCTTCTTAATAAAAGCCTCCCCCCTCAGCTCCTGTCTGTGGAGTGTTCTTAACCACTTTTGGTTTTATGCTGCTGGATTGGAATCCATGTATGCTCAAAGAAAGTCTTGAAAAAAAATTTTTATTGTGCCTCCGTTTACCTTTTAACACAAGTCAGAAGAAATGGAGACTATACTTTGAGTGGATGCCTGAATGGTTTAATTCAGCCCTGAGAAATGTTGTCTGTTCTTTTTAATCCATTTATAGTTCAGTGGTGTGTCTTGTGGAAGCATGAGGTGATGTAAAAACAACAACAGCGGGGCGCCTGGGTGGCTCAGATGGTTAAACGTCTGCCTATGGCTCAGGTCATGATCCCAGAGTCCTGGGATCGAGTCCCGCATCGGGCTCTCTGCTCCTTGGGAGCCTGCTTCTCCCTCTGCCTCTCTCTCTCTGTCTCTCATGAATAAATAAATAAAATCTTTAAGAAAACAACAACAACAACAACAACAACAAACAACCCACAAAACTTTGGGGAGAATCTGGCTCTTCACATTACAAGTTGCATTATAGTATATAAGTTTACCATGTTTGTCCATGTTACCTTCTTTATAAAAGGAAAATAACTCTTCTTCCAAAGGCAATTGTGAGGATTTTCTGAGACAATTTAGCAAGAAGGGTGCTCAGTGCAGGCTGATGATTATTACAACTGACACTGAATATATTTCCTTACACTGTATAGAAAATTTGGTATTTCTAGGTAGGGTACTAGATAGAGACGGGTTGTAAAAGAGGGAAGGGGTCCCTAACTGGGATCCATCTTTTCTGTTCACTTTTCCCTTCATTTGGCCTCATTTTTGAGGAAGGTTATCACTTGCAGGCAGGGAAAGAGGTCACCTGCCGCACAGACTGTTTGGTGATAAGCCTAATGTTGGGAAGCAGAGCACATAACCTCCCTGGGTGACAGATTTTTCTCTCAGATACCTAATGTAGCTGAAAGATGTGAGAAGTGCCTGTCCAGTTTAAAAAATAATCTTGCAATGTGAGGGGGCCTAAGAGTTTTACTTATTTCCACCAGGCAGCTGGAATAAATTATAGTATGCAAATTGATAGAATTCTGGTTCTTTCCTCCCTATCTAAACATGATCCCTCTCTAGCATTCCTCATCTCAGTAAATGGCATTTTTGCCCATCCAGTTGCTCAAGCCCCAAAACTTGGAGTCATCTTTGATTCCTACTTTTTCTCACACCCCTTTATTAATTTATCAGCAATGCTATTGGCTCTACCTTTAAAATGTATCCCAAATCTGACTGCTTCTTATGGGTCTGTTCCTGAACCTGTTTGGCTGCCCATTACTCAAAAGGCCAATACTCAAGAGAAGAGTTTTGAATGGAAAGGAATATGAGCTGACCACCTGGGGAGAAGGTGGACTCTTCTCCAAAAGCCAACATTGAGGTTTCTGCCTGGCCCAAGGGCTTTTATAGGGGGTTCAGGATAGCTGATCAAAAAAGGGAGTGCAGTTATCTGTAACGTTTCCTGATTATGTACAGACTCCATGATGCCAGCTACAAACGTGACTTCCATGCTTGGAGGTTGTGTGAAGGGGTCAGGCTCCTGTTTCATAATATGCAGGAAGACTCTTCTTTCTGTACAGGAGGACAAGGTCTACAGATGCACAAAGGGAGGTTAGTAAAATCGTTTGTGTGACCTAAGAAAAAAATTTTTTTTTGCTAAAATATTGCTAGGCTAATCAGAAAGCCAAGGTGGCTTCAAACAGACTTGCTGGCCTCTGCAGCCTGGGAAAGTTCTGGTCCTCCTGTCCTCAAGGCCAATGGTCTGTCTGCTACCTATCAAGGGACTTAGGTCAGCAAGTGAGGAGTGTGTTAACTTGCAGCCAGTTAACCTGTAAGACTAATTGGAGTGCTGTTACAGGCCCTGTTCCTACTCCTTGTTCCAGGCCATAATCCCTTCTTTCTTTGACTCCTGCAATAGCTTCTTGAGGGGTCTCCTTTCTCCACCTGTAGCCTAATCCCCAGCCAGTAGAAAGCCTGCATGGGCTTCTCATTATTCCTGGAATAAAGCCCGATATCTTTATTATGGTCCTCAAGGCCTTATGTAGTCTGGTCCCAGACTTCCTCTCTGCCTTATTTGTATGGTTCTTCTCCTTCTTGCTCTCACATCATACTGGCCTTCTTCCTATGCCTTCAGCTCTGGGAGCCTGCTCCTACCTTAGCACTGTTGCACTTGGTTTTCTGTCTGCAAGTGATAGCACTCATCTCTCTTTTGCTCCCGCAGTGAGGTCTTCTCTGACCACTCACCTTGAATGAAATAATACCTTCATCATTATCTCTCACCTTACTTCATGGATTGCTTGACAGCTAGTGTTGCTTGTGTATTTATTTATCATTTGCCTTCCCTACTAGAGTACAAGCTTTGCAAGGTCAGAGACTTTACCATTTTGTTCCCTGTGGTGTCCTTGTTCCTAGAACAGATTGTGGCATGTAACACATGCCCAGTAAATATCTATTGGCTGTCTATATAAAAAATAAATGAATGAGACACATTCTTTTTTTCATATAGCTTACAGTCCAATGGGGTGATTCAGAGAAGTAAATAGTCAAATAACATGGGAAGACCTGCAATTGGAATGCAACAGAGGACTTTGGAGCTCCATTTCTCTCCTAGATTGTGATTACCAGACCATCTTTCCAGAGAAGGTAATATTTTAGTGGAGACCTTAATGATGAAGAGGAGTTAACCACCTCATGCAAGGCATGGTCCTCTGGGAGTGTCAGGGCTGAGAAAGGCCAGGGAAGCTGAACCAGGCGAGAGAACAAATTGGATTTTTAGCACTGCCTCCCTCTTACCTGAATGAATATTTAGTACCTGCATTGTCACTAATTTTAAGCTGAGTAAATCATTTAACTGACTCATAATTTTGTAATTTTGAGCATTGGGTTGCAGTTGTCCCTGTTAAGACAATAGCTATGAAATTGGTGACATTTAGAGTGGTCAGAACTTCCTGTTGATAACACACTGAGCAGTCACATCCTTCAGAGGCAAATTGTATTTCCTCCTTGGTAATGCCCTGGGCTGTGATTCCAGTGTGCCCTCATCTTAATGAATCATTTAGTCCTGGGGAGATTTAGTTGTCTTGTATTATCATGGTGACTTTGCAACAATGGGGAAAAAAGACTAAACTTCAAGAAAAACATGTTGACAAAATTAGGTCATCATTCTTTCCCTTGCTTGCCAGAAATGCAATTTTGTCACATATTTCCCTTGCAAAATACACACCCCAAGACTTACCTTCAATTTAAGTGTGCCAATGCTTTCAGTGTGTCCACATTTTCATTTTCATTTAAGCTTCATGAAACTGGCAGGGGTGGGAATTATCCCCATTTTACATGGGATAAGTTGTTTTCCTTCCCGCTGTTGATGGTATCCCTTGGTACCCATTTGAAAGCTCAGAAAGAATTAATTAATGAGATGCCTTACATTGACAAATACTACATAATGGCACCTGAAGTAGGACTGTAATCGTAATAATGCATTTCACACAATAGACAGTGTTACTTTTCAGTAATTTCAGGAACTGTTCAAGACAGGTATTCACAGGCAGATTAGGCATGCCCATGCTATTCACTCTGAATACATGATATGAGGATTGTAAATTACATGGAACCATTAAATTTTACTTCTGATCTGCTAAAAGGATATGAAAAACACTTCAGATTCAGTCTTTGGAAAGCTGTGTCACTCCTCTAGACAAGTGGTATCAACTCACGTGTTAGTCATATGGATCCCAAATTGTTCTCTGAAGGAAGGTAATTATTTGGTATGGAATTGGGAAGAAGGTGTATGGTATCCTATGCTGAAATTAATAAAAAAAAAAACTTAAAAATAAGGATTTTTCCTCATCATTTCATATCTATTAATGTAAAGATAGAATCCCACATATTTTAGGTAATACTCCCATGCTTCCCCAGTTGGCTAAAGATCAACATTATGGACTAAATTTGTCTCCCCAAAATTTATATGTTGAAGTCCTATCCTCCAATGTGACTATATTTGGAGATGGGGCCTTTAAAAGTGTAATAAGGTTAAGTGAGGTCTTAAGGGTAGGCCCCTAGTCTGATAAGATTAGTGTCCTTATAAGAAGAGGAAGAGACACTAGAGATCTCTTTCTGTCCACATGGGCACAGAGAAAAAACCAACTGAGGATACGGTGAGAAGAGGCTATCTGCAAGCCAGGAAGAGAGACCTCACCAGAAACCAATTTTGTTGGCACCTTGATCTTGAACTTCTAGCCTCCAGAACTGTGAGAAAATGAAAAAAAAATTTTTTTTAAGCCAACCAGTCTTTGGGATTTTGTTATGGCAGCCTCAGCAAACTAATACAATTATGTTGGTGATACAGAGCACATACAGAATATGGGTCTTACTGTAAGGATCCTACATTTTAGATTTAACATATTTACAATTTTTTAAGAGTAGTATCTTTATTTATGGAGTGCTAAAGTGTGCTATTAATTGTACACATTAAAGATGCAGCTTTTTGTATCTCAATTACTGTATACTTCAATAAAGCTATTTAAAAAATAAAGAATGCCAGACTTTTCTATATATCTTATTTCTAATTCATACAAGTGAAATCTTTGGATTGCTCTCTTCTGAATCTTGCAAGGTACATCTAATTAGTGACACGTGGGCCACAGGTAGGGTGACCAACTGTCTGGTTTACCTGGGGCTGAGTGAGTTTCTGGGATGTGGGGCATGTGGTACTAAAACCAGATTGCCCTAGACAAACTAGGACAAGCTGGGCACTCTGGCCCAGGCCTGTGCTCTGGCTGTGAGGGCCACTGGGCAAATGAGTCGGATCCCTACCTTGGAGGGGTGGGACTTGCAATGGGGAATTTATCAATCAGGGTCCTGTTAGGATTGAGCAATCATACTGGTAATTTTAACAGAGATATTTTAGTACAAAGGGTTGCTAACCGGGCATAAGGAAATGTTGACAAGGAAACTGAAATGGCAAAAAAAAATTAAAAAAAAATCTGTGAATGTATCCTAGCGTAGCAACTACAGAAGATGGGGGCCACCCCTAGGGTTTGGGAGAAAAGGAAGTTGGAGATATTCATGTGTAGATGCCTAAGATGTTTGGAGGAAGGGTCCCATTGGGCGGGGACCCAGACCCACGGAGGGAGTGCTAGCTGGTTGGTGCTTACTATGTCTCCAAGGGGAAGCAGTGGGCCAGTTGTGTAAATATTGGAAAAACTGCCAACTGGAACCAAATGACCACTACCAGAGCAAGGTGCTGCTGCCATGGTGAAGGAGCACTGCTCAAGAGAGGCGGACTGGAGCAGCACTCAAATGGAAGGACAGTGTCCCTCCTCACTCCTCAAGCCTGGCCAGCTCCCTCTTGAGCCTTGGGCAGCACCCAGCAGGGAGCAGCAGGCAAAGCAGACCTGGGTTCAGAGAGTCCCCATTCAGCATCACAAAACAATATAGAAGGTTGGCTTGTAGATGAGATGCTATCTTAGTCGCTGGCCCAGTGGGGGGATTAATGAAACATGGGTAAAGTGATCAAAGGGCATGGACAGCCCAGGTATGGCAATCATCCACTACAAAGCAAAAGAATGCCACAAAGCCTATGCGCTCCACTCCAGGAGAGGAGGGTTGAGGCATCCTTAGCCCTTAGTCCACAGCTGCTGTGTGGAGTAGAGCCACTGGCTGGGAGCTGCAGGGCACACACAGAACAGGACACCGTGCCGCAGGAGAGGAAGCAGGACTAGAAAACTAGTATCACTGAGGGTGTTATGTGTAGAGGCAGACAGTCTGTTCATTTTAATAACCATGAAAAGCCAACAGGGAGGGAGGAAGGTACCACACCTACCACACCTAGTGCTCTACTGTATGCTCGAAGCCATGTTGTTTAATCATTAGGATGTTGCTAAGATGGAGGTGTTTTTTTGCTATTTTATAAAAGAGGAAAGAAAGGCTTAAAGAAGTGCTTTAACTTGATCTGGGTCACATCATTAAGTAATCTGTGGAAGAAGAATTTGATTCAGATGTCTGGGTTTACATATTTGCCGCAATATTATCGCAAGGCCTCACTGTATAAGTTACAAATCATAAATAACCCATTGCAGTGATGGATGCTTATGACTGTAGCCTTCAAAGAACAGCAAAGCTATGATTCTATACCTTCTCCTCTTTCTCCTCCTCACACAGAAGTGAGGGGTCCTGGTAGGCAGCAAGGGCAAACATGGAGGCACCATAGAAATAAAAATCAGGGGGAAAAGTAAAACTCTACTGTCCGGCAAACAGAGGAGTTTCCCCCCAGAACCCCCCATTTCTCTTAGGTCCAAGGATATGAGATCCCTGGCTAGAGGAGTGAAATGACATGAATCTAGAAGTCCTGGAGGAGGCAACTTTATTGGGGATAATTTTTGGGGGAGGGCTGTCATCTCTTACTCTTTCTTTTAATTGGTAATACTAGATAGGGGCCCAGTCTGGGGCTGGGTCTGTCTTCTGCAAAGGGAGCAGAAGCTAGAAAACTATGGTTGGGCTGGGCTGGGCCCTAAGGAATTGGCTCTAGGAGACCTGGTTCTACATAACTCCCTGGGTTCTAGGTAAAGATGGCTTGGAAGTTTCTACATTGGCCAGCCCAATCCATCATGATAGGTAGGCCTTCCTGTATAGTCACGAGAGCCACTTGGCTGAAGTTCCCAGGAACCTGAGTGTGGCTCAGCAGATGCCGAAAGGAGTGTGGATTTAGAACAGAAGAATTTCCTATCATGCTTGCTAAACTCCATTTAAGAAAGTAGGAAAGGATGAGTCACATTTTAGAATGGTCTCCCATCCATGTTTGTGTATTATTAAGTGGTTCACATTTAGCTAGATGAGAAATTCATGGATGTGGAATATTTTAATCACCAGTGGTGTCGGGGTCAGGAACAAAGTATGTTCCTTAACTGGTAGGAGATATTTATTAACCCCTGCTATATTATTTCGTGTGTAATATTCACATCTCCTCCCCACCCTCACTTATTCCTCCCCTAAGTGTACCTGAGTGGGGAGTTTTAAGGCAAGGAGGATATTGCATGTATACTTGCTGCTTCATCTCCCTTTCCTCTTGGGAGTTGGCCTGCCTACTGAGATCGAATGTTCTCCATCATTTGCAGCCATGAGTTAGTTTAGCAGGAAGACCCTGTCCCTGTGGTTCAGGCCTGAGGGCCAGGAGGCCTGCAGTGGTTCAGATGTGAGCCATCCCACTGTTGGGATGCAGCATTAGAAAGTTGCTTCTACTAGTCATAGGACACGTTATCCAATATCAGCTTTATCAGCAATATTGGTAATATTTTGGTTATCTATCTGCCTGTTTTGTCTTCATTTTAAATTGGTTTATAACTTGCAAGAAAGGTAGAATTTATCAAATCTTCAATATGAATTATTATTCAATTATTATTCATATTCCAAAACTCCCACATATTCTCTTTTTCCAGATTTACTTTGAAATGATTTTCTATAAATTTATGCCAGCGATATTAAAAAGAAAAAAAAGAAAATACATTTCATTTTTCTTTCTGGACAATGTATAAAATTATTTGTTTTCTTTTTTTTTTAAAATTTTATCCCACCTACGTAGGTTTTTATTTCTTGATTCAATATTCAGAATTCTTACCCTCATAAATAGGAACTAATTCATAACTCCAATTACAATATTGTATTGTTTCTTGTTAGTAAAAACTGTATATAAACTATTATTTTACCAAATCATAGATCTTTAAAACCTTCTAAAAAACAAATATTTTTGTTTTTTTATGAATATAGTGAATATTAATCAGTAATAAAAAGAGCCTATGATCTAGCGTAGATTATGCAAAACTAGAGTTTTTTTCTTATTATTTAGTTCCTTAAACATTTCATGCATTTTTGAAAAGTGTATTTTAAAAAATTACCCATCATCTCATTGTCCAGAGGTGATCACTGCTAACATTTTTGTATATATCCTCCTAGGCTATATTTAATATAGTGAACACAGAACACACACAGACACAACACATACAAAACACACACACACACACCCCCCACTATTATCTTTCAGGGAAAGAAATTGAATCCCGGAGAGGTGGTTATCAGACTAAATCAAGGCTTTTGTTGTCAGCGTGAGACAAAAATCAGAGCCCTTACATGAGTTTTAGAAATGACTCAAGGAATCTTTTTTAGTGAAATATCCTTAAATATTGAAGGATCAGTAAATTGGCATTAACTTTTTTAAAAGTGCTAACTGAAAGTCTGTTTTGACTTGATGCTCTCCAAGGTTCCTCATTAAAATGATAAACAGCAGAAGCAGGGTGGTGATTTAGAGAAGGCTCTAGGAGAGAAAGGTAAATCTCACCAGGATTAACACATTTCAGGAGGAGCCATGCACCAGTGCACTTTGGAAAAGATGCAGCTTACCGTAAAAGACAAACTGCAAAGGCACTGCTGTTCCTCAAAAGAACAAAGGATGAGAGGAAACCTGGATTAAATTAGGCCAATTGGGAGATTATATCTTAAATGACATCTGTCAGGGAATTCTGTGTGGAAATGTACTATCACCAGATGCAGAATTATTTTATAATTTGTATTTTTCAGTTGGATCATCATATAGACAAATGCCATGTTTGAGCCTGGCCAAATGGTGCTTAGAGCTGCTACAGGTACACAGTACCTCTCCCTACAGCCTACTTCCTCGCCACATTGGAGTCTATAAACCACTCTAAATCCAACGATTCTAGGCAAAGAATTCTAAATGAAGAGGAAGAAACCCAAATAAATCACAATTCAATTACAGTGAATTCAGTGCGCTAAGTCTTGTGCTTTTTTTTACTTTTTGTCATATATTAAAAGCTTTATAGTTAAAACTTGATTTTAAATAGGCAATGTTTCAAAAATACTGGAGATCTTTATAATGGTTATTCATAGACCTTAATATGGATATTGGGCAGCCTACATTCATTTTCTGGAGGCTGTTAACTGCTCCAAACATTATTCCAAGAGTTATCTGCTGGTGTGACCACATGTAGTGGGTATAGCATTTGCTGGGTTCATTAGGCAGAATTATTCTCTTCTTCCAGGGTTGATGCATCTTTGATAGGTATTTTGACATGAATGCAGTAGATAGTGGATTAAATAATCTGTTCCATAATCCAATGGAGAATGATATTTTGATCAATTAAAAGCACATATACATTTTTAAAAATGCTGTTTATTTTTTTCTGATACTATTTATAAAAGAAATACATATTTATTACAGATTGGGAAATTACCAAAGAAAAAGCTCCTGTGAGAAACTTTAGTTTTGAATGGTCACACCACTCTTGGATCACTGCTGAGCTTTCTATGGCTACATACACACACACACACACACACACACACACACACACACATTCATATAAACATACAAATGTAAGTTTATGGTCCATACTATTTATAACTTTTTAAGTTATCCTTTATAATGTGAATATTTATCCATGTCATCAAACATTCTTTTAAAACCTAAATTTTAATGGAGGACAAATATTCCTTCCTATGGATATTTTATCATATTTATGCTTGAGATATAGGCCATCCCACATATAAGTTGTTTCTCTTTTTCTTCTTTGTAAATAACCCTATGGTAAATATCTTTATTAATAGATAATTGTTTATCTTTGATTATTTCCTCATAGTAAACCACTAGAAGTAGAATTAGGAAGACAAACATTAAAAAGATTTTTTAGGGTTCTTAATGAATATTGGTGTATTTCCTATTAAGAAGAATGTAGCAGGTAACACTCCTACCAGCGCCATATAAAAATCATAACTTCATTAATATTGAATATTGTACTGAATTATAGAAATAATTGCTTGTTTGATAGGTTAAGAATGATACTCGTATTTATAGTCTCTTTCTTTAATATGCACATAAGTTGAATTCTAAGAAATATTTTCATTGTCCAGTTGTATATTTTTTCTTTTGTGCATCAGCTTTTCACATTTGGCCAAACTTCCTATTGGAATATTTATCTCTTTATGGAAGAGCATTTTATATATTAGGAATAATGCCCCATTGTCTGTTATTTATGGTGTACCAATTTCCTTCTAGTTTGTGCTTTTCAGATCTTGCTTTTGGCAGATTTTGTTGCATAAACATTTTAAATTTTTATGTCGTCAAGCCCATCAATCTTTTACTTTATGTTCTCTTTCTTTATTTCTGTGCTTGGGAATGCTTTCCCTACTCTGAGAGGGAATCTGGTACAACACAGAAAATATTGTTTTACAATGGTTGCTATTTTTAGTAGTTCTATTTTGGAAGGGCATGGTGAGTGGCAAGGTGGGGGGAGGGGAAATGGGCGTGGCAGGTGAGTGAGGTGTAGGCAGAAAGGTGGGAGAGGAGTAATGACAGAGCTGAGGAGCAGATGCTGCTGAGACTTTCACTTCTGATTATGCTCAGAAGGCTTTTCCTGTTCCCATTAAGTATGAGCAGCAAAGACTGATGAAGGAAGAACAAATCAGTGCACTCTGAATGATTGTCCTTTGGGAGGACTGGGAGGATGGGCTGCATCTGTCACCAATGTGGTCTCTGGAAATCCTCTTGGGCGCCATTCCTCCCAGGGAGCTGAGGGTCTCTGCTGCCCCCTCTGCTTCCTTCTTATCTGGCTAGGAATGGGAGGGGGTCCCAGGGGAGAAAGATAGATGCACAGAGCACAAGGTAGCATCTGGAGTTGGGTGGTTTGTGAGAGGGAAAGCCATTCTTCTGTGTCCCCCCACCTACCTCCACCTCCTCATCCTCCTCCCTTTCCTAAGCCAGAAATCAAAACACGTGCTCTAGGATTTAGTTCATGGTAAGGGATACAGCACTAATGTGAGCTTCCATGTGATGGAGACACCATCACCCAAGAATGAAATGTAAGGGATCAACAAGAAGAAGCTGAAAAATCTGGGTGCTCTAGAATTTGAGCCCCCAGGTGACCATGATCTGTGCCTCCCATGAAGCTGGTCTTATCATCCTGATCAATCCCAAAAGCACCGTTCAAGACAAATAAGCCTTGATCTTGGCAGCCATGATCAGAGAATGATCTTTGTGCTAATGGAGTTATTCTTGGGATTATGCACATAATCAGTAGAGCAAATGAGAATTGGGGAACAGAACAATGTTAGAGTAAATATGTCACCTTTAATTTCCCTTAAATGGCTGAGGTCCTTTGCGAAGCATTTAGCTGAATTCTGCTTTAGTGTGAGAGCAAGTGAGGACCTTTGATGTTGGAAGGCAACCGTCTCCTGTACTTATTTGTACCTGTCGTGTTGCCTAAGGATAAGGCAAAACTTAAGACCAGGAAAGGGAAAGGGATGGCAGTAGTGATAGTGAATGTTACTATCCATATCTATCTCAGAATCTGATATTAGACATAAAAGATTTCTCCATGTATTTCTATCAGCTCATTTATCTGGCTCAGCAGAGGATAGATCTTTACAGTAATTAGAGTGTATGTTTGGGAGGGTCCGATTCAAAATAGATTCCTTGGAGAGGGATAAATTTACCTGGGACTCCCACACAGGAATCTCCTCCCAAAGGCAGTTGTCCTTCGCAGATGCTGCTGGTGGAGAAACTCCCCAGCCACTGCACTCTCGCATGAGTAGGTGTAACCAGCCCAGGGTGCGTGGCACTGGGGATTCCTCATTGTGTTTCCCAGTAATTCTCTTGACTTCTGATTCAGAGCCCTACTCTGGTCAAGCCCGACATTCTGGATGAGGGTAAGGACTGAGGCAGTAAATCAAGAAGCAGACTTCTGCTGGGTGCCAGAGAGTAGGCACATACCTTTTGCTTTCCAGGAATGGTAACTGAAGAGCAGAAAGATGAGCCTTGCAGCTACATAATTTATTATATATATTGATTTGACCTGAGGAAGTGGGAGAAACTATAGGTCAGCGGAACCCAGAAGCTCTCGAAGAACATAGACTCCTGGGCTCTTTTATACATAATTTATCTTCTTTATGTCTTCCTTCTTTTCTGTGGCTCAAAGCCTCCATTGTCCTCCTTGCCCTTTCTCCCTGATACAGCTGACTAGACTATTAGAACTCTGTCTCTAATTACTGTTTCTTTAATTTACATGTAGATTCCTTATTATAATATCATTGTCATATGATAATAGCTCTGTTATCAGGGTAACATTGAATGGAGTAAATATACCCTAAACTACTCTTGAGCTGTAACCTTAATTAGTTAGTGTTCCCCTATTCTTGGCTCATCTTACTTGCTTTTGTGATCCCAAGAACGCAGACTATTTTTTCAATTCTGCATGTTTTCTCTCCTTGTTTTGTCCCTCTCTGACATAACCTGGCTCATTAGTACCGTTTCCCTTGAAATTGCTAACTTAACTGTTCCGTGCCCTCTTCCTCCATTGAATAGCAGTATAGTTCGTAGACTTTACTTCATATTGGAATCATCCCTGGGGGTAAAACTCAAGCTTCAGTGTTTTCTTACAGCTCTCCAGGTTATTTAATTGGACAGCTTATGTATTTGAGAGCCAGTGGACCAGAGCCTTGCTACTCAAAGTGTGTACGTTGTAACAGCAGGATGGACATCACTGGAACTTTTGAGAAACACAGAATCTCAGGTACGATTACTATCCCAATAAGTCCAAATCTGCAGAGAAACAAGATCCTCAGATGATTCATAGGCACATTGATAATTAAGAAGACTAAAGACTCTCTCCATACTCTCTCAGTCATACAGGATGAATAAGTGCTGAAACATGTTGTAGGATATTGTACCTATAGTTAACAATATTGTATTCTGCACCTAAAAATCTAAGAGGGTAGATCTCATGTTAACTGTTCTTACCACAATAAAATAAAAACAAAAAATAATAAAAGAGATTTAGAAAGAAAAGGAGTGGTCTTTAGATAGAGAATGTTATGGAGGGTGTTCAGAGAGTATTCCAGTGTGGGAAGTTACCCTTTTTCCTCTCTCCACAAGGAAGGAGCCACTGGATATATTTCCCTTAAAGACTGTGGTGTTTCTGAACTTAGGTCCTGCGGTCCAACTTCACCTAATGATCGCTCAGTGGCAGTACCTGTAGACAAGCTCCAGTGGCATTAGGGAAGTCCTGTAGAAGATGGTAAAGTGGCAGAGCTGGTTAGGAGATGACCCTGGCTATGTCCAGAGCCCCATCTCCTCCCTATTTTCTGTGGGAACTAGAATCCTAGGTTTCCCATGGCAGCAGATTAGCTAGGGCAGGTCTGGATGTCCAAGCAGTCTCCACTGGATCTCCCAAAAGACAGAAAGATTCCATATGAAAGCTTTGAGGTGGACTCCCTGCTAGGGGTGAGGCGTTGGCCATACCATGGTACCATGTAGACCATCAAGGTCAGAAGGTTTCATATGCAGTGCTACTTGAGGGTCTCGGGCTAATTTGCCAACATCAAATATTATTACATCAACCAAGAAAGACAGCCCTAACATCCTGGATCTCTGTAACTGGACATCATCTGGAAGTGGATGTGCTCCACCCATGCAACCTCACTTCTCCCACAGAGGCTGGCTCCCCTTCCCTTTCTACTAGTAGCAGAAAAAAATTAGAAGCTCAGGAGGAGAAGGGAAACATTCAGAGCAAGCAGCTATTATTAATAGGGAAAGATGGCTGCTTTCTGATCAGAAATAGGCAATCCCACAGCAGCCTTGCAGTGCCTATGGCTTACCACTCCAGTTATCACTGAGATTCAGCGTCAGCTTGTCATATAAAATCCACAGTGTTTTTATTTTTTTAGTTTTAAAGATTTTTTTATTTATTTGACAGAGAGGGATACAGCGAGAGAGGGAACACAAGCAGGGGGAATGGGAGAGGGAGAAGCAGGCTTCCTGCCGAGCAGGGAGCCCGATGCGGGGGCTCGATCCCAGGACCCTGGGATCATGACCTGAGCCGAAGGCAGACGCTTAACGACTGAGCCACCCAGGTGCCCCTACAATCCACAGTGTTTGCAGTCTATCACTTAATCAGCTATCAGGCTGACTAACCATCTAATAATCAAGTACATGTATTTTTTTTATATTGCCCACACAGCTATCCATGCAATTCTTGTCAAACATCTTGCTGAAGTCAAGACCCACAATCCCAAAAGAAAACTCTATGTCTGACTGCCGGTTCCTAGGCATTACCTCTTTCTTTGCCGAGTGCTTACAAAAAACCTCAAATGCTGTTTCATCAGGGACTTACACAGTGGTGATTATAGCTATAATGACTAAATTTTGCTATACTCTGGGCACTGTACAATGATCTCATTTTATTTACCGTCAGACCTCTAGGTGGGGACAGAGCCCCAGAAACTCTTGGTAGATTTTGAGCCAGGCTTGGAGACTCAGAACTGGGATCTGGGCTATATATAGGACCTGATGGAAGGTGTCGCCTGAGGGAAAGTGTTCTCCTTGTGGCTATTACTTCCATCATGCTTCATATTCCTGGGCTCACTACAGACTCTTCCTGTGCTTCTGCCTCCTCTCTGGTTTCATGCACTACCTTTTTGGGTTCTTTCTCAGTAGGATATTTGTGATAATACAAAAGTAGTTTCACATTCAAATGTCTCCCATGCTCTTTCAGCTGTGTTTCTTTTTAAAGTCTTTGCAATGGACCAATTTGCTCTCCTTGAATTTTTTGAAATCTATTTTTACTGAAGTCTGTGGAACAGCTGATGATTCTCAGTGTTCTCTTTCTTTCTCTTTTTCTCTTTCTTCTTTAGGTGAAAAATTCTGTTTCTAGCCTAACAGTGATTTGTAACATTCCCCTAAATTACACAGCATCACAAGATTATAGACATATAGTGTATTTTAACCTTATTATTATATATTATAAGTTGTTATAAATTCTAAAAGAGGATTTTCCCCCTCCAAATGGTATCTTCTTAAAGCTGGAAAGTCCCATGAGAGGTTTTATAATGCAGGGTTTTACATTCTGGACTCTGGGGCCCAGCTGCATGGTTTCAATGGCCAGCTCCACTTTGTATCAGCTGCCTAATTTGGGGGAGTCTCTTTACTTCTCTATGTCCCAGTATCAGCATCTGCAAATGCAAGCAAAACAACATCAACCTCAACCATCAACATAGCTAATTGAGAGCACTAAATGAGTTATTCCATGTAAAGCATTTAAAACAAAGGAGATAGAAGCATACAGACACATTTATATATGAGATTTATTTTAAGGAATTGGCTCATACAACCGTGGAATTGTGGGGGCCAGCAAGTCTGAAACTCAGGGAGGAGTTGAGGCTGTAGTCTTAAGTCCAAAATTTGTAGGGCAAGTGGGCAGGCTAGAAACCAGGCAGGGTTTCCGTGTTATACTTTTGAGGCAGAATGTGTTCTTCTCTGGGAAACCTCAGCTTTGCTCTTAAGGCCTTTGACTGCTTGGATGAGACCTACCCACGTCATCAAGGGTAATCTCTCCTTGAAGTCAACTGATTGTAGATGTTAATCCTATCTACAAAATACCTCCACAGCAGGATCTGGACTAGTGTTTTACCAAACAACTGGTCACCAAAGCCTTGCTGTGTTGACATGTAAGTCAACTACCACAGGAGAGGTATGTTCTCTTTTGTTAGGGGGTCCTAGGTGAGCTCTCTGAGGAGGTGGCATGTGAACTGAGATCCAAATAAAGTTAAAAGATGGAGCATGCAGATGCTGGAGACACAAAACCAGAGAGAGGAGCAGCCTTGAGATGGAAGCATCTAAATACACACTGACCATCATTTGCAAGGGTCTTCCATCTTCCTATGCTTTGATAATAATTTTGTATTTTTTTTGGTCGGCTACTCTATTTCCATTATTTCTCTTAAAAATCTTTAGACTTATACTTTAAACCAGTCAGTCATTTGAGTATCTTATTGAAAGCACCATATAAAAGGAAACAGTGATGACGTGTCATTACTTGTGAAGTCCAACTTCTCTGCATCATAATGATGCCCTCTCATGTTGTTCACTTACTTTGGTTCTGCCACAGGAAGTTTTATTTTGCCCTGGAATCCTGATACAGAGTATCTGTATTTTTAAAATGATAAACAAGAAAGCAGACTCTTGTGACATTTTAGAATTATTAGAATTTGTCAGGAATCCTCATAAATGCACAACACACACCTGAGTGTGCACACATTCACATGCCCATATGCCCACATACTTCTTCTTCCTCCCTGCAGTGGTCTTTTCTGTGGTCTTAAATGACCTTATGTGTTCCAAAGAGACAGCTCTTGCTGTCTGAAATATTGCTTGGCTCAAAACATATTGCAGATTTGGAGATGTCTTTCCAGGGATAAAGCTGAGGATTGGGCAAGTTTTTTGTTGTTGTTTAAATTGAGAGAATGTTTACTTCTGTGGTATTTCCGCTGCTGAGACACTGTGCTTTCTGCCCATTAGAGCTTTCTTTTATGTCTCCTCAGCCTGGTTTGCCTGTGAGGTGTTGTGGCTCTGGGGTCTGGGGGATAGCGCTGCACCCTGGGAAATTCGAAAAGAATGGTAAACGGCAGTCGAGCCTTGTTTTATTCTGTGTGGCATGTAACCTTTCACATTACTGTAATGAAAATGACATTTATGATTGCAGCTTCCTGTGAACTTTCAAAAGGCAGTTGTAATAAAATTGCTGCCTGGATTTTAGATAGCGTCTTTAACTTTAAATTGTGTTAACAATATGCCAGAGCCAACAAGATAGTGAAGCAAAGTTTTCTTTTACCACTGAGAATGCAACTTTGACATTAATGTTTTATGTCCACCCTGAGTTAAAATCTGTAAAATTCTAGAAAACAAAACAAGTTTTGAAAAAAATGAAACATAGGTCATGTCATAGGAATTTTTTCTCCCTCCTCTGGGTGAGATTTGTAGCATAATTTTGTTTTTCCAAAAGGATTGAGATGGGGCCCACTGGAGCTTACCTGCACAAACTCCCTGAACCTTTTGAAATTATCCCTTCAATTTGAAATCACCCCTCCTAAAGGATCAGAATTTTCTGCCTTGGTTACCTGGAAGCTGATGTTTCCCCCGAGTCAAAAGGATATGTTGAGGTTTTGAAGCAGGGACTCTTCTGATATTATTGAATCACAGTGACCATCCACATAGCCTCCATGTCTGTTAACTTTACATAGACACACCTGTAGTAGCATCTTAAACACCAAACTGTAAGCACTTGTTGATACTGAATATCATTTGATGAAAGCCACTTTCATAGTACCTTAAAAACAGAATCAAACTCACCTTTATCTTCCCTATTTTGTCAGTTTAATATTACCTGCCAGAGCTGCCCTGAATTTTTCAATGCGATCAATTCATTGGCCTGCCTCCAAGACTTGCTTTAGATTTGATCACAACAGTCATGCCCGCCATGATATTCCCAGTTGTTTTGTGATTGGCCATACATGCCCTATGGATGCTTCTTTTCTAAGCTGAGTCCCCCTGGAAAGGTCATGATCACAATTAATAATTCCAAAGAGCTTTGGCACCTGAGATACTTGGCATTCTGTGAAATAAGATGTATTTTTATGCTGTTTCTCATTAATTCTTATAGAAGCGCCAGAATGGTTTTCCCTGAATGTTTCTGGTAAATATTGGGATCATGTTTTTTCTCCAAGTCCTGCATTTCATGAGAAAGCTGAGTAACTAGAGTAAGACCCGAAGCCTGAATCATGGCCTCTAATTTAATATTTGCAGGGAAAGTTCTACCTCTTCATTTAAACTGGTCACAAATCCATATTTCTTCTCTCTCTTCTCTCCTATGTTTGTCAAGAATAGCTCTCTTCAAACTCAGCCAGAAGCAAACCAAACCTCCTAAAGGAAATTATAGTGAGAAGGGAGGGGAGATGTGACAGTTATCAGCTCACAATATGACAAGAGCATCCATCATGTCTGCTTTGAGGCTAGGGTCTGGGTAGAGGGAAAAAGGAATAAAGCAAATAAAAGTATGGAGTGCTTGATTGACATCTCAGTAAGCACAGTGGTTGTTAACCTCTGACTGGGACCCTGTCCCTTTTGCCCTCCTCACACCTGAGGTGGTCTCAGATTTTTTCCTGGACCAGGGGGACATGCAAAGCTCTCCTCCATCAACAGCTCCTTTGTGTTCTCTTTTATTATTTTAATCTTTTTATGCTTAATAAGAACTTTTTATGATCTTATCTGGCATGATGTTTAATCATAAAATAGTTATTCAAGGATATATGCCATTCACCATGAGAACAATATGCCCTTGGTTGAGACTGGCCGAAGGACAAGAGGGAGATGAATGACACAGAGCTGAATTCAACCTGTGGGCTAGAGCCAAGCTCAGCTCACCGACAGCCAAAATGAAGCCATTGTAACTAACGTGCAGAAAGATAAGGAAGAAAAATAAATTCTGTTATAAACCACTGAATATGAGGGTGTTTTGTTACATAATGTTATTATAGCAATAGCCGACGAATACCATCACAAACTGAGAACAAAGTAATGTTCTCATGACACATATTTTAATTTTGACAAGTTGTTATCAGATTTTTGTACGATTTTAGTTCTTCACAAATTCATCTATACTGTGGGTCTTTGGAAGCCAGAGATAGTATCTATTTGAAGAGTGGGGTTTAAATAAATACAGGATGTTAAATCAATGCACAATAAAAATTTATTGACAGTGAAGTATGAAATTGTCCTACTTTCCATGAAAATTCTGCTTCTTATATCAATCTAGCTGATAATTACAAGTAATTTCTTTACCTTTTCTACAGTTATGATCTCAGTTACTGGTGTAACTGAGAAAGTTAAAACTCTACAGGTCTGATAAGGTCTTACCCTCTAATCAATTAGCATCCCTGTGAAATATCAAAGCTAGAATAGAGAATTATATTGCACATTTTCTGTTTATGCTAGTTAGCCAGAAAATAGATCATTCCTCAGGTCTGACTCAGTTATTGGCCAAACTCCACTTTACCTGTTGGAGACAAATGGGCATATTTCTTGATTGAACCACTAGCATATAACAGAGTTCTGGGATGTAATAGTTAGAAAGCTTCAGGTGTATTAGGAAAAAAATATGGTATGGTAAAAGTTTAACTACTTTAATTAGAGAATGCTTTGTCATGAAATTAGTTTTTGCTCCTCTTAAAATATTGATTTATTCTCTGTTTTACACTAGCATTTATTAAATGAAAATCCATGGTGGATATGCAAAAAGAAACTTTGATATGATACAAAGGGATTCATAGCAGTTACCTGTTGTGATACAAGGAGATGGTGGGAATTGGGTGGATTTAGGACAAGGATTGGAGGGATACTTTCGATATCTATTTTTCAGATTTTCTATATTTGAATCATCTGGCTGTATTCCTTCCTTAAAATTTTTATATAATTTAATATAAAGTGTATGACTTAGAACAGAAACTAAATTGGAGAGCTCGGGCAGAATTTGATACCCTTACATGATTTACATAATTCTATACTGCTTAGCATAATAGCTAGTATCTTATGATATTTAGTAAATATTATCTGAAAGTAGTATTTCTAGGAGAGGTGAAATCTTAACCCTTAGAGCCATACCTAATGTGTACTTGCTGACATTGTTGTTCAGAGTTATTGCTTCATTTTAGGCAATGTATAATTGATGTTTAAGTGCTATGCTGTTATTACTAGGGAAGAGAATGAGCAAGAAAAGAGATGATTTATATACATGATTGCATGACAAGCAACTGGTTTATTATTATAAAAAGGAGGAATAAAAAAGCCTGTTGGAACTCTATATTCAGCAAAATTCATCACATTGTTGTTAACTTATTTTCTGTTAGCTTGAGGTCATCTCAGTTGGTGTCAATTTTTGTCATTTTGTAAAAGTAAGCTTTGGGAAGGTCCAATTTCAGAAGGCATCCTCAAATGGAAATCTAAATTTTCAATGAGCAGGCAGAAATATAAGTACCTAATTCAATTTCTTTTTCTTACCATTTTAAGAGTATGTTTTGAACAATGAGCTTTATCTTCACATGGGCAGGTGCAAGGTTAAGGGGGATGGTTATATCTGAGAAGGATGTAGTGAGAATTAATTAGCTAATGGGTGAAAAGTGCTCTCTTTATGTGTTAACTGCCGTTGATTATGAGCTGGGGTTATAAGAAAAGAAATATATATTGCTGCCTCTGGTATATTGCCTTTTATTTCTTTCTTATGATCTTGAAGACCTCTCTCCCTCATCTTTATCCAGTTAATTTTGTCATTACATTGAAGATCTGCTTGCATGAGATTTATTTTTTTAATGACTTAGAAGATTAATTTGGAAGAACAGAGTATATTACTTTTCCTCTTGAGTAGGTAGAAAATGAGGTCAGCAATTGAAGTCTTGGCTGGCGTAGTTTTGTGTCCTGTGACCCCAAGAGGCTCTATTCTTGAACCATGGGAGCAGTCTTGTTGGCTTCTCTGGAGACGAACGAGGGCATCCATCACCATTATCTCGGCTCTAGTGCATCACTCAGCTGAAATGAGAGAATGGCTTGAAGGTTTGCCTTTCTGTTCCATTGTAGTGTCCTTCTTTCCTCAGGCGTTCAATTACTTAAATTACAGAATTGGCAGTGGCTTTTCAATTTTAGAAAGCTAATTGAATGTAGTCTTATGAGATGCAAGACCTGTGATGCTCCAGGCCCAGTGCAGTAGAGGAGAGGGAATTCAGTGGTTGTGGAGGGGGGAGTGGGCGGCGAGCTGGGGTGGGTTTGTTGCTGCCCTTGAAATTTCTGCTTTGCATCGTTACTAAATGAGGTATGGTAGTCCACTACTGGAGCCCACTTATTGATAATATTGATGATAATATTGAAGATAAGATAGCTGTAAATAAGGCAGCGTTGGGGCTTCTAGTGGTGTCTTAGCTCAGGCTACTATAACAGAATACATAGACTGTGTGGTTTAAACAACAGACATTTATTTCTCACAGTTCTGGGAGAACTCTGAGGTCCCAGAGCAGGGTGCCAGCATGAATGGCTTCTGGTGAAGGTCTGCTGCTGGTGAGGGTTGAAGACTGCCCTGGATACTCACATGGCAGAAAGAGAGTGAGCTAGCCTCTGGCCTCTTCTTATAAGGTAGTAATCGCACATGTAGGCTCCACCCTCATGACATAATTACCTCCCAAAGGCCCACCTGCAAATACTATCACAGTGAAATTAGGGTTTCTCCATATGGAGTTTGGGGTCCACTGCAAGCAGGAAAAACAAAAACCCTGTCAAAATCTCAAATGACACACACACACACACACACACACACAAATGTGTATGTCACATTGGATGATTCTATGGAAATGAGGACAGGAATTCAGTAATGGGGGTCCTCCAGTTGGCAATTGTAGTGACTGAAATGTGCGCATGTGCAGCTGTTTTAATGATATAGTCTTGACCAGGACAGACTTCTTGTTCCCTCAGCGTGGCTCAACTTTAGGCAGATTTCTTCCTGACTATAGGCCCCTGACCTCCTTTTTCTTAGAGCATTTTCTTTAGAACAGTTGCAACCATAAATTCTTTCTCTGCTCCTTGAAATGTGTGTAAATCTCCCAGCCTCTTTCCAGTTTTACAACCCAGGGAGTGTCTTTCTCATGGACGGGAGGAACCATCTCTTTGAAACTTAAACATCAAGTAAGGTAGCATCTCTATGCCCCATCTTCTGTCTTTGTGGGAGGTAGGAGCCTAATTTGGGTGGATGCCAATTAGCAAGCACAGGTGGTGTAATTACAGCAAAAACCATTTGCAAACTCGGCAATAACTCAGTGTGCTCAACATATCCCATTGATCAACCTCATTCCTAATGCCTTCCAGTACTTTTCCACCAGCTTACCCTGGTGCTTAAAACTTTCCTGCCTTTTGATCCAGTGGCATTAGTTCAGTTAGTTTCTGTTGCCTATCGCAATAGCTTGAATAAAGTCTTCCTTGCCTGCTTACCTTGAACCAATGCAGTTTTTGCTTTGAGATTCTATATGTCCTGAAACTGAAATAAGAAAATCCATAGAGATGGAAAGAGAGAGACTAGAAAAAGAAGACCGAAGAAGCTTTTGGGAGTTTGTAGTGCCATTATTATATACTTGTAGTATATACACACTGAAAGATAGGTGGCAGTCTACATTTTAAACATAATGTAGACCGGTCAGAAAATAAGCTTAAATCCACTACCCAGAATATAAGAGCTCTGAGAAAATAGAGAATTGTAGCAATTGTAGATAAATGTGTCGCTCCATTTCCTTAAAGTTCCTCAGGAAATACCATATATTAAAAGGTGGTTTGAAAGGAAGAATTGCTAGAGACTTAAAACTATAGGAAATAACCATAGTCTCCCTTGTTTATAACAGACTATTTTTTCTACATAACCATTGTCATGTGTGCTGATATAAAAATACCACATTTGCAGCCATGAAATACAGATATTATAGGATATATAATTAAAGAAAAGACCCTGAATATCTGTAGTGAATGTTGTACAGTAAGATAATTAACCTCTTAGGATCACATTAAGATAATTGTTTTAAAAAGAGATTTCTAAATAGCCATTTTCCTTGATCTATAGTTACTAAATTTATTCCATCACCATATTTTGGCATGAAATATCTAATAATGTTTCCCTTTTCAACAAAGTATTAGCAAACTGATGTGATTCAGGTGTAGAGCTAGGTTTTGTGGGAACAGGAAAAAGTAGCAGTTCCTCTTCTTAAGACCCATATAATTTAATGGTGGAAAGACATATATAAACCCACAGTTTATGCCATATAGTTAATGACCTAGGAGCCTATACAGGAAACTCAGATTCTACCAGTCCATTATGTCCTCCTTGCCACCCTTAAAAGTAACCCAACTCCCCACATAGATGTTCATAGATCTGTTGCAAGTAGCTTCATACATTCATTCATTTAGTGAATATTTGAGCACCTCCTATGTGCCAGAGTTGTTTGGGGTGTTGGGATATAGTGGGGACCAAAGAAGACAAAGTCCCTGCTGTCTAGTGCACGGGATAAATAATAAACAAATACAAGGTACCTTTATAGTATACACAGTTAGTGATACACGCTATGAAGAATACGACAGGATGAGAGTGATGGGTGACATGGCAAGGTGGTCATGGAAGGCCTCTCTGATAAGGGCCACTGGAATGTAGAGCTGACAGAAGTGAGGGCACAAGCCTGGAAAAACTGGGAGGGAAAATTCAAGTCCTTAGTCAGGAAGAGTCTGTGTTTGGAAGAGCAGCAAAAAGGCCAGTGAGGCTCAGAACAGCCTTGCTCTAGGGAGCAAAGAAAGACAGGTGCAAAGGAGAGTTGGAACAGTCGTCGGGGGCCAACTCAAGTGGCCTTGGAGGCAAGGCAAGAGTTTTGAATCTGATTCTAAATGTGATGAGGAGCCTTGGAGAGTTGAATGGTATGCTCTGAACCAATGAACATTTTATAAGGATGACTGGCTGAAGAGGGAGTAGAGGAGACAGACAGGGACCTAGTCAGAAGGAAAGTATTGAAATCATCCAGGTAATAGATGATGGTGGCTCAGATTAGCATTTCTCAACCTCAGCACTATTGACATTTGGGACTGGCTAATTCTTTGTTGTAAGGGGTTGTCCTGTGCATTGTGGAACATTGGGCAGCATCAACGGCCTCTATTTGCAGATGCCATCCGCACCCCCACAGTTGTGACAATGAAAAATGTCTGCAGACATTGTCAAATATCTCTTGGAAGGCAAAATCACTCCTGGTTGAGAACCACTGACTTAGACCCAGATGGCAGTGGTGGAGGTGATGAGAAACGTTGGATTTTGGATATGTATTAAAGGTAGGCTGACTGCATTTTTTGGTCAACTGAATGTGGGGTGTAATGGACAGAGAAGAGTCAAGGAAGATTCCAGAATCCCTTAGGTGAGGAAGCTCTTTGCAGCTGAGAAGGAGACTGAAGGAGCTGATGGCTGGGAGCTGCCTGCTGGTAGGTAGCGGCGAGGCCTTCCTGAAGAGGACTCCGGGCAGCACATCTCATTCAGCACTGTCTCTAGTGGTCACCTGACCTCCTGTACCCTGTATCTGCTGTGTGTTTCCAGCTACTGTGGCTCCTGACCACTACTCGCCGCCCTCCCCCAAATCTTCCCTTCTGTGACTTAATTATGTAATTGTCTTTGGTAATTTATATCTCTTAATATATGGAAAAGCAGACTGGAACCACCCCCCCCCACCCCCACCCCCCCGCCAAATTTGACTGTCAGGCCCAGATACTACTTTTGGGACATACCTTGTGGTCTCAGGCACAAAGTCCAAAAGCAAGAAGTTTGCCTCCACTTTCTGTCCTCATTCCCTGGTCTGTCAGCCAGGCCCATTACAGTAGGAGACAAAATCAGATACAAACTGAGATGGGACAGTGAGAGAAGATCCACAATGTGGGTTTTACCAAGTCAAGGAACAATCTTTTCAGGCACTCAGCAGGGGAAAAGCCTGGGCTAAGATATGTGTATGCATGGTATACTCAAATTCAGGAATTCTGATTAATATGGGATGGTTAGAGTCTTTTATTTGTGATTGGAAATAGCAATAGATAAGCCTGGCATAGCACTGGGGTGTGAATGGCCTTGGACACTGTGCTAAAGAGTTTAAACTCAATTCTACAGAATCAGGTGATACTTCTGCAGTTGGGGATTAATCATCTTTCTGCATTTAGAGAGATGACTCTGGGGAGGTGCAGGAAGCTTGTTGGCGCGGGACAATGCCCTGTGATTTATATTTTTGTGGTTTTTTTCACCAGGCAAGAAATGAGGGATAAATAATGCTGCATCATGCAAATGCCACATACAAGGGTCATACCCAACCCTTCAAAATGGGTCTCTTCCATCCCTTCTTCCATTTGACCTCTGTTACAATAAATGTCAAAGAAAGTTCACTGAGAAATGAAGGAAAATGGCATGCATTAGATGGACACTCACTTAGTGTTCAGTTGCTTGCCAAACCAAAAAAAAAAAAAAAAAAGAAGTGAATTGTGGCTTTTAGATGTCAAAATATTTTATTATGACAGAAGTCAGGAAAATATAAACATAACCTTTTATCTATAGCTTGTAGATATTTCAGTGAAATTATGGAATAACATATCTAATATATTCTTTAAAATTTATGATTAAAATATATTTGACATACAATGTTATATTAGGTTCAGTGTACAATATATTGATTTGACAATTCTATATATTACTCTCTAATATTTTTCACATGAATTCACGTGCTGTTTTTGACTCCCTCCCAGCCCATTGTCTAGGAGTAATAATAAGTTCAATAACATGATTTACGTTTTATTGAATAACATGTGCCAAAAACCTCATGTATGTTATTTTCATTTATTATCACAAGAACATTTTGAACTAGGCTTTGTTTTTATCTCCAATTCAGATGAGGACATTGAGACTCAGAAGAATGAGGTCACTTTTCAAGGTCACATGTGGGTTGGTAGCAGACCAAGATTCAAGTCAACATCTACAGAATCCAGGAACACCAGATTTTATTTTTTTTATTTTTTATTTTTTTATTTTTTTATTTTTTTAAATTTTTTTTATTTATTTATTTGAGACAGAGAGAATGAGAGAGAGAGAGCACATGAGAGGGGGGAGGGTCAGAGGCAGAAGCAGGCTCCCTGCCGAGCAGGGAGCCCGATGCGGGACTCGATCCAGGGACTCCAGGATCATGACCTGAGCCGAAGGCAGTCGCTTAACCAACTGAGCCACCCAGGCGCCCCAGGAACACCAGATTTTAACTACCTTACCTTCTTTTCAGAGATGAGGCTCTGAAATGGAATGGAAAGGGGGAGAGACTTCTGTTAGAGGTAGGAGGGCTGCAGGAGAAGAGGGGAGAGTCAGTGACACTGGAGGTCACCTTCCTTAATTAACTGGATTAATGCTGAAGCATTTACAGAGAAGGGACATGGAGACAGAATTGGTGGATGTGTTGGGGATGTGCGATTATGCAAGTGAAATTGGTTTATATGGAACGTTTTGATTTTATGCATCTGAACAGCATAGCTTGTAAGGTCTACTTAACAGTCCAGTTTAAAAGGAGTAAAGTTTGAAACGTCTTAGGGAACTATATCCCTTCAGTATAGAGTCTGATTTCTATGCCAATGACATTTTTCAAGAAGTTATGTTTTTGACCTATGCTCATCCAAACTCAAATTATTTCATAATGGTTTCATGTTCTTGCTAAGGTGTCCATATTTCTCTCTAAAGCATTAGATAGTTATGCTTTTTCCTGATTGATGTCTTGCCTTTTATCAACCAGGCTAAGTGGGAGACAAGATGGATTGGAGCAGAGTTCATTCTATAACTAGCTGGGGCTCTGTGAAATATAAAACTTCAGTGCCAAACATTGTTCCAAATTCAGCAAGTTTACTCACTTTGGAGAAACACATTATTAACACTTGCATAGAATGCCTTTGAATGTGCATCAAAATATTTTAATAATTTAAAAATAAAATCCAAACACCTATCTATGCAAAGCCCTTTATATAACATTTTTGAAACGAGGCTAAATATGGAAAATAGTTTCACTAAACCCTTTAACTTTTCCCTAGTCATGCATTTTCTGTCTCTGTATATACAGCCTTTCCACCCCACATCTGTCCCCTTCACCACACACACACACACACACACACACACACACACACACACACACACACCTGGAATGTTCTCTATTTGCTTGGTGAACTAGTTATTCTTCAAGTCTTATCAAGATTATCTTCTGTGTCCTTTTTCTCTCCCCCGTCTTCTGTAAGGTTATAGCTTTCTCCATTTATGACTGAAAAATGCTCTGTACACACCTCTTGTAGGGTTCTGTATTTGTACTGTGTTCCTTCTTAAATCTCCCATTGGACTGGACTCCAAATGCATAACATGTAAGTCAGCTGTCTGATGAGCTGGTTGCTGTTTGCATCTCTCATAGGCCCTGAAAGTGGATACTCAAAAATAAAAAGCAACTATAGCATACACCCTTTCTTCATTTGATCTGTTGGCTATGTTGGTCTTGCAGTTAGTCTGAAGAGAGCCCCATTAACAAGATGTAGATTCCAGGTTCCCTTAGACACTGTCTTCTGTCCTTCTCCATGATGACTACATTTACAGTTGGAAACAGTAACTGCAGTGTCATTTGGGCTTCACGGTGATAGGCACAGAATGAACGTTTGAACACTGCTAGAAAAATGTTGGAGAACACCATCCCAGGCAGGGAACAGATGAGGTTTACCCCTGCTTGCTGTGAAGGACACAGATGGAAAGACAAAAAAAAGTCCACTAACGCTCTGGGATCCACTGACTGTACACCCTAAAGTTGGCTGGCACTTCCTTGAGAAGGGTCAACTTCAGCAATATGAATTTTCCCCAGAATATGTGCTTTATTTCTCCTCTTTTAATTACTATGCTGTGCAGACATATTTGAGCTTCCTGGAATATCCATAAGTTAGTTCAGCAATAATTTTCAAAGTGCTCAACTATATCACAAGGAGCAGAAGCCAAAATGAAGGTTGTAAGTGGTCCTCTACAGTGTCCTGTCCTCTGTCCTGGGAACCTGGCTAGGGGAAATAAAGAACCATCTTACCACACCCTTCATGACAACCAACCTCCTCAGATGCTTCCTTTAGAGTGTTCTAGCTCCACACTCCACTTTCTCCTTTCCTACTACTCTTCTGCTGCTATTTCTACTGCCTATTCTTCAGTTTCCCTAGCTATGTCTGTATGTCAAGATCCAAACACTCATCTCTTTTAATCATTTCCCCTTCATGCTTAGTTCATCCCTAGATATGTTCCCTTTAATGTGCTTGTTCATGTGAATGCCTTCTTCAGGAGGTTGACCCGAGTGTGCTATTGAGTTTGCAAGCACTCCACCCTGTGATTCTGCTTACCCAGCTCTATTTTCCATAGCAATCATTACCTTCTAACTCACTATATAATTAACCTATCAATTGTGTTTATATTTCATTGCTTGTATCCCCCCATTAGTCTATTTCTAGAGATTTTTGTCTCTTTTGTTTATTAATGCATCTCACCTGGAACATAGTAAGTTTGCAAATACTGAACTCTTTACTTCTCTAGCCATTCCTCTTAATGCCAACTATACCTACTCTCCCACTGGGCGTCCCCTCTGCTAGGCAGTAGAGAGATCCTTGGTGTTCCTGTCCTGCAACACTGGTCTAGGGCTCACTGTACACTGACCAGGGCTCTTAGTGGATGGCTTCTGTCTCTTGGTTTCCTCAAGAATTAATGTAGATTATCTTTGGAGGGGTGAAAACTATATTTTTTGGATGCTAGTTTTCATTAAACCAAAAATTGATAAATTAGAAGGAAGCTTATGGCACATTCAGGAGTCACTTTTTTACCCACCTTGCCTCAAAACTTTTCCTTTGAAAAATAATGTAATTATTTCCTACTTGGGTCAACTTTCTAAATTTTTTACCTTATTTCATTAAGAGATTTGCCATATTTGAATCTGTTAAATCCCAAAATGGAACTCATCCTGTACAGATTACAGGTCAGTGGAACAAACTTAAGGATCACCTACTATATTCCAGACACTGTACTGAATGCTAGGGTTCCAAGATGAATAGGACATAAGTTATGTGTGGTATCAGTCAATGACTGAGCATGGCTTAGGTATATAGACACACACACATGAAAGTAAATAGATATGTATATAAATACATGTGTGCAAATGTAAATATAATAAAATGCTTACATTTCCCTCTCTATTCAAACATTATTTTTGGGCAACAACTTCAGGGTTTTTTGAGCATATAAAACATAATCACATGGATCAGCCAGTTTTCTTACAAAGGAAAGTAACTTGGGAAATGTGCCGTTAATTGCTTTCAGTAAAATCCTTGTTTTGGGAACTGAATTTGAGGGTCCGTTGAGTTATTTTAATGGTGTTTTCTTCATTTAAAAATGACATCTTTGAGATTTAGTCACAGAAGTGACTTTTTGTGCAAAACAAAATGACACAATCTCTTTACCGTGGCATTAGCAGCAAATGTCATCAGCGGGCAGGGTTCGTGTGTCCCTTTGTGTGAAATGCTGTATTTCACAAGGGATTGCCCCGATTCCTAATCTGCTATTTCTGGGCTCCTCCTCTTCTGTACTTGTCAGTGCAGGATGGCTTAGTTCCTTTCCACTCTGAGCCATGCAGTTTTACATAATTATAAACACTGCCTAAACCTCGATTACTATGACAGGAAATCTCAAGCTTGAAGACAAGATGCATTTATATCGGCATGTTAACATTATTATTGAAAGCAAAAGCAGTTCCAGTGTTATTCCTCTTATAGACAAGGAAATAACTCCTTCCCCTTTTCATCCCACTTTGTGTTCTGAGCTAGCATTTTTCAGCTTCTTCCTTGCTTCCCAGAAATTCTGCCCAATTCTATAAGATTGTTTCACCATCTTGAGGCAAAAACCCTCAATATGAAAAACACGGTGAAGATCCCCCTCCCCCTCTGAAAGTTTGGTTTCCACACTCTGCCGAGTTGATTGCTTAAAAAGGCACCCCTGCTTGTGGGTGAGCAGTTGCTTGTTCTCTCTCATGGAACCTCTTCAAAGAGGATATGTGAAGCAGCTGTCTCTGAGCAGAGTGTCCAGAAGTGTCTGGAAGAAGGAGGAAGGGAGAGGTGGTCAGTGGATGGTTTCAGGTTGTACCTACAGCTCACTGGCCAGGTCTCCTGGTATCTCCAGTCTGTGGCTGCCTGGAAGTTGCAAGGTAAGAGGTGAGAAGTGCATGTGGAGGGCAAAAGGCAAGATGTTGACTGGCAGTAGCCACCAACAGTGGGAGAAACCAGGAATTACTGCTGCAGTGGGTTCCTCGATTTACAGCGGCAGCCTAGATCCTTCATCATGGGAACAGCATAGACAATCCTGTTTTTACCCCAGCTGCAAAGCAAGGCAACGGCCCCAGTCTGGCGTGGCACATAAAGCAAATATGGAATAGCACTGAAATGTATATAGCACGGTCAAGAAGATATCCCTGAGAGATAACTGAATAAAGGAAGTAAGGGAGCCACCCAAGCAAAAATCTAGAATAGAAGGCTTTCAAGCAGGTGGAAGAGCAGCACGAAGTTCTTGAGATAAGACTGTGTCTAGTATGTCTGAGGAACATCAGGGAGTCCAGCATAGCTGGAGTGAGGGAGAAGAAGGTAGGAGAAAAGGGGGAAAGGGAATACAGGGTCAGATAGTGTATGGATCTGTGGATGATAAGATTTTTATGGTCTACCCTGAGTGAGATGTAGAGACATTTGAGAATTTAAAAGTAAGTGGAGGACTTGGCCATCTAGAGCTTTAATAAGACCACGCTTGATACTGTGTTGAAAATAGGTTACAAAAAAGAAAGGGTGGAAGAACTAAGATTACATAGGAGGTAACTGCAGTAAACCATGCCAGAAATTACAGTGGCTTGGACTACGTGGATAGTGAAACATGAGAATGGTCAAACTCTGGATTTAAGTTGAAGGTAGAACAAGCAGGAGTTTAGGACAGATTGGACATTTGGTATGGAGGAAAAAACACACTTAAAGAATATAACAAAAATAAAAAAGTATAAAAGCTTAAAAATATATGCCTGTTGTGGCTATATATTCCCTGGTATGGGGAAGGCTGTAGGAGACACTGGTTTTGGTAAAATAGTAGAAGCTCAGTTTGAGCATTTAAATTTAAGAGGTCTACTAAATAACCTATGAAAAATATTCCAAGAAGATTATCAAAGATAATCTTATCAAAGATGTATTAAGCAGATAATTTGGAGATGTGTGTTTGGGGTTCTGGGAAAAAGTTAGAGCTGGAGATAAATAGATAGGAACCATCAGGGTTGGGCCGGTTCCTGAAGTTACAAAGTGTCAGAGATGAACTGGGGAGTGGGTGCAGAGGGGAAATAGGAGAGGGCCAACAAACAAGCTCTGGGAACCCTAACATTTAAAATGGGATTGGAAGACACAGCAAAGGAGACTGGCAGAGATATGAGGACAATAAAGCAAATTTGGTGTCCTGTCTCAAGGAAGAAGTCATGATCATTTCTGTCAAATTCTGCCGACAGGTTATAACAGTTAAGGACCCAGTAATGACGATGAAAACTGGCAATGATGGTGAGCTCAGAAGGTCGGTTTCTTCAGAGGGCTGGAGGCAAACACATGATGGGAGTGGGGTCAAGAAAGAATGGGAGGAAAGAAATTGGAGACACAAGCAGAAAATGAGCAAGGTCGATGAGGTGTTTGCAGGCAGGTGAAGATGATAATTGAACATGGGACTTCAGCTGCATAAGGAAAGAAGAGAGGAGGATGTCATGGGTGGGTAAGAGTAAAAAGGTGGTTGAATCAATGGGTTGTAGATCCTGGTGGGTTGGAAGAATTGTTAGAGATCTTAATGTGATAAGAAAATACCATAGACTACGTGGCTTGAACAATAGACATTTATTTCTGATAGTTCTAGAGGCTGAGAAGTCCAAGGTCGAAGTGCCTGTACATTGTGTTCCTGGTGAGGACTCTCTTCCTGGCAAGCAGACAGCTTGCCTTCTTGCAAGGTGTTGAGTTTGATAAGTTCTTTATAGATTTTGGATACTAGGCCTCATAGACCAGAGAGAGGGAGCGTGCTATCTGGATTCTCTTCCTCTTTTTCTTTTCTTTTTTTTTTTTTGTTTACTATTTATAATTTCACAAAACTTTTTTTAAAAATTTTATTTTATTATGTTACGTTAATCACCATACATCATTAGTTTTTGATGCAGTGTTTCATGATTCATTGTTTGCGTATAACACCCAGTGCTCCATTCAATACGTGCCCTCTTTAATACCCATCACCAGGCTAACCCATCCCCCCACGCCCCTCCCCTCTAGAACCC
>NC_138375.1:9690165-9709658 GCF_054177405.1 Leptonychotes weddellii | reverse complement strand
TCCTGGAGTCCCAGGATCGAGTCCCGCATCGGGCTCCCTGCTCGGCGGGGAGTCTGCTTCTCCCTCTGACCCTCCTCCCTCTCATGCTCTCTGTCTCTCATTCTCTCTGTCTCAAATAAAATAAATAAAATCTTTAAAAAAAAAAAACAAAAAACCAATGATGTACTGTATGGTGACTAACATAACATAATAAAATTTTTAAAAAACTTAAATAAAAAAATTTTTAAAAAAATAAATAAAGAGCAAACCTGAGCATGTAACTCCAAAAAAAAAAAAAAAGAAGAAGAAGGAAGAGAGCAAAAGACAGATCATATGGGGACTTTAAATCCATGGGGAAAAGTAGGTTTTACTCTGAAGACAAAGGGGAGTCATTGAATATTTTCCAGCAAAGGAGGATCACGGTCTGCAATGCAATTTATATTTTAGAAATATTACATTTTAAAATATTACAAGTATTGAGGCACCTGGGGGTGACTCAATCAGTTGAGTGTCTGATTTTGGCTCAGGTCATAATCTCAGGGTTGTGTGATTGAGCCCCATGTTGGGCTGCCTGCTCAGCAGGCAGTTTTCTTGAAAGTCTTTCCCTCTGCCCCTCCCCCTGCTCTCTCTCTCTTTCTCTAAAAATAAGTAAATAAATCTTTAAAACAAAAAAAAATATATTACAAGTATTGGTTAAAGGGTACAAAGTTTCAGTTATGCAAGGTGAATAAGCCCTAGAGATCTACTATACAGCACAGTGTCTATAGTTAACAATACTGCATTATATAATTAAAATTTTGTTAAGAGGGAGGATCTTGTGTTAAGTGTTCTTATCACAAAATAATAAGGTAAATAAGGAGAGTAGGAGGAAACTTTCTGGGGTGATGGGAAAAAATATGAGATTGGCTGCTGTGCTGTGTAGGAAATGCATTATACAGGAGGAGCAAGAACAAGAGTAACACCAGGCAGACCAGTTATGAAGGGCAAAGATGATTGAGGCAAGGACTAGCACAGTCAGGGGGAGATGGAAAGAGAACAAAGTCTGTATCTATTCTGAAGATGGAAATGATGGAACTTAGTGATGAATTGGGTATGAAACAATTAGATGGGTAGGTGGATATATAAGATAGATCGGGAGCTAAATTGGGACTGGAGAAATATATTTGGAAGTCATAGGAGTATGATATGTAAAGATACAAGAACAGATGAGGATGCTGTATACAGAAAAGAATAGAGAAAGGAACCTTGTGGCAAAGGCATGCAACATGATCAGATAGGTTAGAATAGAAGGAAGTCATAACAAGGAGCAAGAAAAGGAGCCACTGATTAGGTATTCAAGATATTCAAAATTCAAAATAGTTTGGTGTCATGGAAACAGAGTGGAGATATTTCAAAGAGCTATGTCTAAAGCTGTGACAAGTCAGGTAACACAAAGACAGGTAAGTGCCCACTAGATTTAGAAACATGGCATTTTTTGATGACCTGGGCAAGCTCAGTTTTACTGAAAACCAAAGTCAAATTAAGAGTGGATTTAATTGTTCCCACCACTAGAAGAAATTATAATTACATGACCAGATAGAGGTATCAGCTAACGCTATAATGGCAATGATATTGTAATATAAGTGTATCAAATCAATATATTGTACTCCTCAGCATACCTTAATGCATACTCTATGTTACATACCAATTATATCCAAAAAAGTGAAAAATATGGTAAAGTTTATGAATTGGCATTCAGTGGGCATTTCCACTCAATACATAATAGAATATTTATTATAACATAGTCCCATCTACTTTATCACTAAACTAAGAGATAGAGGACTGAAGTAGAGCTTTCCACCTTGGTATCCAAAGGCTGATATGTAATAAACATTTAATAAAGATTTTAAATGAAACAAACAAAAGGATGGATTGAGGAGAAAACCATAAGTGAATCGGTGAGGGCTGGGGAATGGTGAGCACAGATAGCTCCTTTCTGGAGGTCTGCCTTAACCTCCATAGCAGAGAAATAGGGCTCATGAGCATATAAGGTCGAAGAACTTCTAACAGGAGGTGGTAGAGTACATTTTTATATTATTGGGAAAGATCCAGAAAACACCATGATCTTTGGGAAAGGCAAAGAGGACAGGTGGAAAAGTTTATGTTCCAAAGGCTAGGGGCAATTATTTCACAAAATAGGAGGTAACTGTAAAATCTGTGCATAAGGGAAATTATATTTGTATCTTTGGTAGGAAAAGGAAAGAGTTCTATTCTAATAAAACTCCATTTTTTTCAATGAAATATGGTCCTCATATTTTTTCTTATGAAATGTCTTATTTTCCCAGTGAAAAATGGAGGTCAGGAGTTGAATGTATGGCTGAAGGAGGGATAGGGACAGGTGGGAGGATAAAAAAGAGAAGAAAATAGAGAAAAAAATTAACACACTAGCAAGAATCCTTTTAGGAGGTTATGATTTTGTTTGTTCCATAAAGAATTCTAAGAAGGTTTGACTAGAGAGCTTATCAAGATTATAGATCAAAGTTAGGAGGAATGAGAAGACCCTGATAACATAAGTTATGGTTACTAAACCTTTGTTGCACTAGGTTAGGTGCCTAGTATATACTATTGTAATTTTCACAAATCATGAGGAAAGGATGATTTTCCCATTTTACCGTTGAGAAGACCAATGCTCAGAAACATGAAGCAACCTTCTTGAGGTAAACCACAACCAGTAAATAACAGAATTGGATTTAGGATCAAGTCTGACTCAAAAGCTCATTTTCTTCACATAGCAGTGGGGAGCCATCAGACACTTTTATTCAAGGAAGGTATGTGAAGAGATCTCCATTTCAGGAAGGTACTTTTTATAGAAGTGTGGATAAATCAGAGGAACAGAGATAAGAGGTAGAACCGAGCTTTGAGAGTGTTGCCCTCAGCCAGTTCTTGGTAAAGGCGTAACAATGGAAGGATAGAAACTAAACATGTGTAGGCATGTTAAGTAGATACTGAGGTGATGGACCCCACATCTACCTATTGTTCCCTTTCTGCCATATCAATTTGTTTCTTTAAGATTTTATTTTTAAGTAATCTTTACACCCAACATGTGGCTCTAACTACAACCCATAAATCAAGTTAGATGCTCAGATCAAGTTAGATGCTGTATTGACTGAGCCAGCCAGGTGCCGTATCAATTTACTTCTATTCTGCTACCAATGGCTCTAAAAATGAGATACTGGCACCATTTTACTTTCCCCTTTCCTTTTCACCTTCTCCCCTGACTTCAGAGGAAGGGGCTGGGTGGGGGGGTGATGAAGAGGGGAAGAAATGGGAGGAGGGCACTTACAAAGCACTAAGGCAAGCTCAGCCGCATTGTCTCAGGAAGATTCAGGAATAAGTCAGTGTGAGTAACCTGAAATAGCTCTGAGTATTAGAAGGGGGTGAGGGGGGGCCCCAGAACATGGGAAAGACGACTCCACCTCAAATCCATCATCCTGGGTTTGTGTTGCTTGAAAAACACGTTCCCCTTTCACGTTTTTAAACGTTGTGTGTATATGAGAATTGTGAAAAACTGAAGAGAACAATATCTGAAGACAGATGATCCAATATTAATTTAAAAACAATCACCTTCTGTGGACATGGCCTCAATGTTTGCCAAATGTTTGTAATAAACAGAAACGTTCTCCTAACAGGTGCAGTTGCTGCAATGAACATCACAGCGGGCACAAGCGGCATTTCCTCTATAGTTGGGCCATTGAAACAAAGTGCAGAATAATGAAAATATAGGACTGTTTGGATGTATTGGGAGAAAATCATTTGCCCAACGGTAATTGACGCTTACTGAGCACAGGGAAACACAAGAAAAGTATTGTGATTCAGCCCATATTTCTGTGGCCACCTGTACAGCTACTCCACAGGCAGGATACAAAGAGAATGTGCATTTGTCTTTGGGGCAGTATATAATTTCATGTATTTTTTTTCTGTCTTGGATTTCCTTTTATTCCTTTTTCACACAACACCTTTATTTGATTTTTTTAGTGTGCCATGTAGTATACATTTATTTCTCTCTTTTTTTTCCCCTCATAGTATGGAGAGGAAAAATCCCTGAACAGATGTTGCCTTAAGATTGCCAAACTCATTTTGCTTTTGATGTGCCATGCTCAAAGCTACTTTCTGGAGAGCACATTGGAAGAATGTACTCCTTGTTGTGTACTGTACATTTAATAGCAGGAAGACAGTTGGAAAAGGATTTTAACACCATTCCTGAAAATGCTAATGTCATTGAGCATTCAAAAATGAGCAGAAGGAAAAATCTGGCAAAAGGTTCACATGATGAGACACAAAGGTTGCATTTATAAGTCTATTAACAGTATCTGGAGAAAGATGATCCAATATTAATTTAAAACAATCACCTTATGTAGACATGGCCTCCATGTTCATCAAATGATTATAATAAGCAGAAATTTAAGAATAATGTCATATTTATTATATTTATTCACATATATACACATATATATTTATTCACATATATACACATGTATAGTGTATATATTCACTATATACGTATATATAGTGAAAAAATGCTTAAGGCAGGGAGGAATTTAACAACGACTCAAAGATGCAGTTTGATAAGCATTAAAAATTATAATAAAGTGCAGGAAAAAAAATTACCAAAATAAACAATTAGTAGCCAAATCTCCCCTAAAACTAGTTGGCAGTGAAACTGTGTAAGTTAGGCCTTCATCCTTCTGAACATAAGCACACCAACATACACATACATACACACACATGCGTGCACGCGCGCACACACACACACACCCCACACATACTTTCTTCCTGGCTAAACTGACATTTGACACTCTAAGCTCTGATAAGAAGGTAAGGCCTGTATAACCAGTGTATACATTGGTCTCTATTCTCTGTAGTGAAAAATGGGAGATTACATGGAGCCCTATCGAAACACAGTGTATCTTTAAGACGAGGCACTGCCAGTCTGGCCATTTTTAGCTGGGGAAATGCTGATGTGATGGACAGAAAGGTGAGAAATGGGGCTGGATTAAGGGTGCCTGCAAGTTTTACGCAGAAAGGTTATCACATGCACAGGTGACAGAAAATACTCAAATAAAAGTG
Source organism: Leptonychotes weddellii (assembly GCF_054177405.1). NCBI lineage: Eukaryota > Metazoa > Chordata > Mammalia > Carnivora > Phocidae > Leptonychotes > Leptonychotes weddellii. The sequence goes on along the minus strand of NC_138375.1, from coordinate 9,704,573 downwards.
GGTGATTATGGAATGCAGATGGATCCCTTAAATGTCGGTATTCTAAAAGTATAGAAATGGTATAAATGTGCACTGTATTAGTTTGCTAGGATCGCTATAACAACATACTATGGCCTGGGTGCCTTCACAATAGAAATCTATTACCTCACAGTCCTAGAGTCCAGATGTCTGATCAAGGTGTCAGCTGAGTTGGTTTCATTTTGAGGTCTCTCTCCTTGGCTTATAGATGGCTATCTTCTCCTTATGTCTTCACATGATCTACCTTCTGTGCTATTTCTGTGTCTTAGTCTCTTCTTATCAGAACACCAATCACACTAGGTTAGGGCTCTTCCCAAGGACATTAATTATCTCTTTAATGACCTTATCTCCATATACAGTCACTTCCTGAGGTACTGGAGGTTAGGGTTTCAACATATGAGTTTTGGAGGGACACCACTTAGTCCATACCTAACACTGAACTCTTGTGTCCAGAACTGAGCTACACGTTAGGGGTACACAGAAGTAGCTTCTAGTCATTGTCTCCAAGGAGCTTACAAATGAGTGTGACGGGGGTACCTCGGTGGCTCAGTCGTTAAGAGTCTGCCTTCAGCTCAGGTCATGATCCCAGGGTCCTGGGATCGAGCCCCGCATCGGGCTCCCTGCTCAGTGAGGAGCCTGCTTCTCCCTCTCCCACTCCCCCTGCTGTGTTCCCTCTCTTGCTGTGTCTCTCTCTGTCAAATAAATAAAATCTTTAAAACAAAACAAATGAGTGTGATACAAAGTGCCTACAGATCCCTGTAAGAAGCACATCCCTCACAGACTGCTAGAACATAAATGCTAAGGGAATACAAATGATTGAATAACCAAGTTGATGAAATCAAGGAAGACACACACAACATGTGACATTTGAACTGTCACTTGAAAACTGAGCAGAAACTCACTGGACAGAGAAGGGTTATGAAGGCTACATCAGGGAGGGACTATGACAACCTGGCAAAGACAGAGACCTTCAGAGAGACATAGTCAAGGCTTATGACATCCCCAAGAAACCACCAAAATACAAGCAAATGAATTAGTACAAAAGTTGTTTAAATGCCCCCTCTAAGAGCTGTCATATATTCTAGACAATTAAGGGAAAACTTAAGATAGGTGTGAAATTCAACTCTAAGGTTGGGTCTGAATGGATTTTTATAGCAAAAAAATTTTTTTAAAGTTGCTCCAACTTTAGAGTCTAATAACAGTAATTAAAATAAGACATCAGGAACTTCCAGTTCTCCTGGAATTTGGAACAGAGATATTTTCAGTCCGAATTAGGATCAGGCTAACACAGTCACGTACATATGTGGAAGGGGCTTTATGTATACCACGTACTTATCTATCAGGGACTCTCAGCACATTTAGATATAGCTTAGGAAGGTTTATGACATTTTTGCTCTCACTCATCTGAGAAGAGAACACTCAAGATCTAGTTGCTTCATCAACCAGAAAGATAATTCTTTTAGTAAAGATGGTGAACATGACCATGTTGTGCGACTGTAAATGTTGTAAAATCATCAACTAAAAACATACTCATCTTTTTAAGTTAAGCTATTTCAATTCAGTTTTTTCTCTGGCCAAGATCGGTCACACAGTCCTTGGAATGCTGCTATTCATATAACACAAATGGATTTTAGAGAAGTAGAAAAGAATAGGGCTTCACGTTGATCAGTAATTCACATCGGATCCCTGCCTTAACTATATGTATTAATGCCCATATTCTAACTCAATCTCTTGAAAACCACAGTATTTATTTGTAGCATATCTTGTGTCAAAACACCAAGAAAAAGAAAAAAGCCCAGTTACTGATGCCAGATAAGAAGCTACCGAATTATCTGTCTATTCTGAGGCATGCAGTTCCTAATTATTTGCCTCTTCTTGTGTCCATTCAGTCTACAGATAGGAATAACTGAAAGATCTTCTCCTCAGGACTCTGTGAGGTGACAAATAACAGGTTAAGAATAACTGAAACCACTATGTTTGCAAAGATCCAAGCACAACAAACCATTAAGGATATATAGTAGATTCCAATATTCACTTCAGGTTCTCTTTAAAAAACTATTGTGGCTGAGGAAAAAATTTTGACGCTGGGCATCTGGTGTTCCTGATCTCATACTATCTAAGTGGGATGCAAGCTTCCTGATTCAGGGCCATTTACTGAAGTCTTAGATTTTGAAAATGCACTTGCTTAAAGTGCACACTTTTGACTCCTGGATGTTTACAAGCTGATTTCTTCAGGATAACTTACTTTTATTTAATAAACTCACCCAACCAACAGACATGATGCGATGATACCTTTGTGCTCTTTCTCTCACCCAGCATGCTGGATCTGGATCTCCTAAACCTGGCAACATGGTTAATAAACAAAGGATAACAGGAATTTGCAGCGATGAGGGACAAAGGATGACAGTTGCTGAAAATCATCTTTAAGATCTCTGTCATTTCCTTTGTGCCTCATTAAACACATCACCAGAAGGATTATACCAGAAGTTTAGTGTTTAATTGTCTTGCCCAAAGTGAAGGGTCTATCCAAGCACTAAGGCTTAGTATATTATATTCAGTAAGCAGAGACTGGTTTTTTTTTTAACTTTGGATATAAGTCTTGACACAGTCTGTAAAGACAGGCATTGCAGATATTTTTGATGTTAGCCAAGAATCCCACCATCATCTAATCATTTTTGCCCAAACACAGGACATTTTAAAACGCCAACAATGTTAATGAATATTTCAAATGGGATGTGAAGATCGTACACATATCTATATGCACACAATTATGTATTTCAAAAACAGTGACAACAGTTGTTTTATTGATCAGAAAAGTAATGCTATCTTTCTAATTAACCAAATTCCAGAAATACATGGGTTTTATTTTTTTTAATTCACAAAGTTGCTAAAAATAATTAGAGATAAGTGCTATTTAACCATTAAGTATTCAAATCAACTATTTGAGAACATGGAATAGAAAATGTAAGAATATCCCAATTACCTATGTAAATGGCCTTCTGATTTGTGCTATTATCCATTTTTGGCAGCCATTATTCTAAAACTGCATTTCCACTTAAAAAATAAAAGAAGAAAAATGCACAGATGTGTAAGCTGAATTGAAGAGAGCTGTGATGGCAGAGCTTCCAGTTGCTAGGGAAACCAGATCTTTTGTCTGCCTATTTAAACGGCTTTCTCCTTGGTAAACTGAGGCCGGCCTTGTGACATTCAGTGAAAAATAAAAGTTGAAATGATAATATCTAAGCACATATGTATTAAATGAACAGTACAAAGTTCTAATTACAGACTTTGAGCATTCATTATTCAGTCAGTGTATTGATTAAATGATCTCACAGTTGTTCATAAAGATAATACTACTGGGCATAGCTGAAAATATCAAAGCATTCTTAGATGCTACTTTTATCCTACAAATGGGTAAAGTTTATTTTTTCAATGTACAAACATTTTTGAGTACCTGTTACGTGCAGGCACAGAATTAAGCGTGATATTCATGGTCAATACTGAATTTTGTAGGGATCTTCTTATACCCTCCACTCACTATGAAATAAAGTACAACATAGAAGAATTCAGGGGCATATAAAGTCATTATGAGCAATACATCCTAAATGGGTCAAGGTCAGGATTAGGGTTAGCTTTAGAATTAGGTATTATCATTATAATTTTCCAGGCAAGAAAGCAGATGGTCAGAGGAATTAAGTAACTGAACCAAGGGCCCCTCTAATCACTTTGTATACATTAAAGATTTTTTCCAACTAGATGTATGACTTCTGAGAGTATGAAGAATGACTCATCTTAGAAAAGAAAAGCAATAAAAGACATTACAATAACATCAATATATTTGCTGACTGAATTATGACTTGTAAGTTAGTTTTCTGACTAAGTGTCTCATATGATGGTTGGATCACAGATTTGGTCTTCTCCACTCAAGACTAAATCCAGCCTTTATCTGTTGCTCTTCTCCTCCCATAATTCCCCTTGCATATCCTATCCAGTTTGTCCAGCCATCCCATAACTAATGCTTATCATCATTATGTAGCCATGTAACTGATATTTACAACCATTTGCTATATTGTTATGCTTCAGAATTCTTATTAAAAGAGACCACCAAAAAAAAAATCACAAGCTGAGCTTCACATTACACAGACCTGCTCTCAAAGGGTTCAAGCACCAAGTAATTCCCTTCCACGTGCTCTCTCCCCATTGGCCTTAAGATCCTTCATTCTCAGGGTGATGCCTCTCCAACCATAAAATTTTGTTCTCCAAGCCAAAGATAGGCTTCATTTCAATTCTTCACCTAAGATAAACATTATTTACATTGATAATTTGGGTTTTCTTATAAAAAAAAAAACCTCTGTGGTTTAAAGATTATTATTTTTGTTACAGTCTATGCAAATGAAGTTTTACAATTGATGACTTGAGGGAAAAGAATAATGGTCCATTTAGAACACAGGGATTTGCACCTGATTGAATGACTTAAGGTTTGGTTCAAATGGGTTTAAAGTTCTTGTGTGTGAGGGCCAAATCATTTCTACCTGAGGGAATAAAAAAGAACAGAAATAAGGAAAGAAAAAGATAAAGAGAGAAAGTAATAGAAAAGAAAACCAGCCACAGGTCATGCGTACAATGGAAAAATTGGTCTTATGTAGTGAAATTATTTTTCTATTTTTGTTATGTGACTTGGCAAGGAGAAAAGGAGTTGTGAACAAGGAATCTAAAGGAAAAAATAGAAATCTATGAATAACCTGTAATCAGGAAATTTTCATGTTTTCTTCCAGGAATGGAAGGATCTGGAACACTGAAATATTATTTGGGCATGCAGAAGAATTTGACCAGAAATATGGAAAGTCAAGGTGAACTTTTAAATGCTTTTAAACCAGGGAGTAAACTGGAGAAAATTAAACTGTATGAAATAGCAATTCATTAAGGTATAATTTGCAATAGTTGTGCATTTTGAGCATGTTTGCCTTTCTGTATAATTTTCTGTAAATATTTCATTTTTCTTATAACTGCAGTATTTTAATAGAATGCTCATTTCTTAAATAAAGAATTATGATATGTTTTTCCAAACAATAATTAAGCAGTTAATTATTATATTTCAGTTGGAGTTACTATGGGAGTATAGTTGTTGTACCAGGATGTTATGGCACAAAATGTGCTGTCTAACCCTTGACAACAAACCCTAATTATGGAACAATCAGAGAGGCATGAACTGCCTCAGGGGTACAAATTATTCAAATCCAAGACTATGAAGAAAAAACATACATTACACAGATCAAGTCCTGTTCTATAGCTGAAAATGTGTTTAATGTAGAAAAATCAGCGTGTGATACATCAATGCAGCAGCACTCCAAGGCATTCTTGGCCTCAGAAGACATCATATTGCTGCACCTGGAGCATTTAACCTGTCAGAGTTAAAGATTCTCAAGGTCAAATTATATGAGATTATATTATACAGCTATTAACACCTGGTAAATTTCCAATACACTTTAAATTACTTGTAGGAAATGTTTTCTCATAAGTCACTATTTATTGTGAACCATGAAGTGCTTTAAATATAAATTACAATTAATAGTAACAACAATCAGAGTATAATTATCCTTAGTTTACAGATGTAGAACATCTCCCTGGGTTTTCCTGTAAGTAGGGAAGCCGCTGTGGTCCCAGAGACTGACAGAGATCCATTGTTGACTGTTGACTGTTCCCCTGTTCCCCCAGGAGCCACACAAGGGCAAGTCTGGTCAATCCCTTCAGGTCCCACATCAAGCAACTCCTTGCCTGCAGTTGTGTCCTATGGTACCACTGTGAAGTATAAGTCAGAGTAATCTGTGTTTTCAAGGCCCTCTTTTCATCCATCCAGCACTGTGCATTCTCCTGATCTCTTGATCCATGTCTTCACTGGGAGGTCTGCCCCTGTGGAAGAGCCTTGAAGCTTCTCAGTTCTGGGAGTTCATTCAGCTTCTCTAGAAAAGAAATGATGGTACTAGTGGGAGGTATAATTAGGAGTCTGTAGAAGTGTCTGGGCTGTCTGTGGTGGTTCCTACAACTTTCCATTCTGAAGTATGTACATGTTTTAGGGACTCACATTGGGATTTGCTACTTTCTGCTGTGGTGACCTTAAAAGCTGAAGAACTGGTAATTGATGTTGGAAATTCCCAAGAACGTATGAATGTCTCCATTATTTTGAAAATTAAGTTACCTTGGAAAGAAACACTTTGCCACTTGGTGGGATTCTTGAGTTGTCAGTAGTCTCCTCTGGAATTCAGTTGTATCTTCACTGAAAAGATTTAAAAGATTGTTCCTTGACTTGGTAAAACCCACATTGTGGATCTTCTCTGACTGCCCCATCTCAGTTTTACTCCTAAAAAATTATCAGTAATTTTCTTACTAATGGAAAGAGAATAAGTCTAGTCATACAGACAGGTGTGCTACCCCCACTTTTCCATTTACTACCTGACTGCCAGTAGGAAAGCCTTCAATGTCAAGGGTTCAGTTTCAACATCTGCAAAGTGATGCCTTCCTCACAGGATTGGTGAGCATTAAATGCCATATAACATAGAAAAGAGTCTAGTACAGGGGCTGCACTACCCTTTATATACATATGTATATAGCTTAACAATTAATATAATGTCTTGGGGGCTAGTCTTACTGTTCCAAATAGTTGGAAAAGTTCATGGAGAACAAGCCATGTCTTTTTCTTTTTTTCAAGTTTTTATTTAAATTCTATTTAGTTAACATATATGGTAAAATTGGTTTTAGGTGTAGAATTTAGTGATTCATCACTTACATACAACACCAAGCGCTCATCATAAGTGCCCTCCTTAATGCCCATCGCCCATTTAAGCCCATGCCCCCACCCACTTCCCTCCATTGACCCTCAGTATGTTCTCTATGGTTTGCTTTCCTTATGGTTTGCTTCCCTTTCTCTCTCCTTTTTTTCTCTTCCCCTATGTTCATCTGCTTTGTTTCTTAAATTCCACATATGAATAAAATCATATGGCATTTGTCTTTCTCTGACTGACTTATTTCACTTAGCATAATACACTCTAGCTCCATCCACATCACTGCAAATGGCAAGATTTCATTCTTTTTTGATGGCTGAGTAATATTCCATTGTGTATATACCACATCTTCATCCATTCATCAGCTGATGGACATCTGGGCTCTTTCCAGCTTGGCTATTGTTGATAATGCTGCTATAAACATCAGGGTGCATGTGCCCCTTCGAATCAGTATTTTTGTATCCTTTGGGTAAATACCTAGTAATGTAATTGCTGGGTCATAGGGTAGTTCTATTTTTAACTTTTTGAGGAACCACCAGTTTGCATTCCCACCAACAGTGTAAAAGGGTTCCCCCTTCTCTGCATCCTTGCCAACATCTGCTGTTAATTTTAGCCATTCTGACGGGTATGAGGTGATATCTCACTGTGGCTTTGTATTTGTAATTTGTATTTCCCAGATGATGAGTGATGTTGAGCATCTTTCATGTGTCTGTTAGCCATCTGGATGTCTTCTTTGTAAAAATGTCTGTTCATGTCTTCTGCTCATTTCTTAACTGGATTATTTCTTAACTGGATTATTTGGGTGTTGAGTTTGATAAGTTCTTTATAGATTTGGGGTAATAATCCTTTATCAGATATGTCATTTGCAAATATCTTCTCCCATTCCATAGGTTGTTTTTTACTTTTGTTGATTGTTTCCTTCTCTGCGCAGAAGCTTTTTATCTTGATAAAGTCCTAATAGTTCATTTTTGCTTTTGTTTCCCTTGCCTCCAAAGATGTGTCTAGTAAGAAGTTGCTATGGCATAGATTAAGGGAACAGAATAGAAAACCCAGAAATGGACACACAACTCTATGGTCAACTAATCTTTGACAAAGCAGGAAAGAATATCCAATGCAAAAAAGACAGTCTCAACAAATGGTGTTGGGAAAACTGGACAACAACATGCAAAAGAATGAAACTGGACCACTTTCTTACACCAAAAATAAATTAAAATGGATGAAAGACCTAAATATGAAACAGGAAACAATCAAAATCCTAGAGGAAAACACAGGGAACAAGCCATGTCTTAAAACTTTTTAGAATCTCATGGGACACCTAGGATGCTGCTGGATATAATACAGGTACCAATAAACTACCAGTAATTGCCAAATCTGAACAAAAGACAGCATAACAACTCAGTCTTCCCTAATCACTCACATATGCCATGTTCTTTCTTCTACATCCCTTCCATGGACTCTGAGAAGCTACTCAAAAAAGTTATAATGACATTTATATGGGAAATTATTATAAGAGAAACTTTGAAAGGGGAATTCAGAGAGCAGTGTTCAACTGGCCAGGCTACCATTGTCAGCTCTTGGAGGAAAAATCAAAAGAAATCAGGTGTTTAAACATCTCCAAGACCTGGAGAAGGGTGGTAGAAGGGCAGCCCCAGATGAGTCTTGAGTATCACTTACATGTGCCCAGTTAACCTCGGCCCTCATACAGGAGGCTTCTGGAAGCACAAAATGAGTCTCTTCCCTCAGTAACCTCTTTTGTTCTTATCCCCAATTACTCTAGTAAAAGATGGCAATATTAATCACATTCTGAAAGATAGTATTAGTAGCACTATGTTTAAAGAAATGAAGAATCTGAAGCACACTGATGTTGCTTTCCTTCTTCAAGGTCACTGGAAAGTTGAGACTAGAACCCCAGTGGTGTCAGCTTTTTTAGCTAAATTTCTCCTCATCAGTTTAGGTAAAAGTTATTACTTTGGATAATACTAGTACTAGAAAAACAATTGTAAGATTTTAAAATATCCTTAAAGATTTGAATAGATAGATGATAGATAGGTAGATATGATTTGGAAGGAATCAATTATGTTCCCATGGTAAATATAATAATCAGATAGATATAGGAGAATAATAGCTACTCTAAATCATGTAGTATCTGTATTATTAGTGTTTAATACTCTAATTCCAATGAGTTGGTTCATAGCAAATATACTTCATTAATTTAGTTTCTGCATATTTGTTTCCAAAAAATGTTTTAAAAATTTATCAAGTAAATTACAAAAATTACAAAACTCTTTTTCATATTAAAACACAAAAAGTGATGTCATGAGCACTAGGTGTTATTATATGCAACTGATGAATCACTAAATTCTACCTCTGAAACTAATAATACACTATATGTTAATTAAATTGAATTTAAATTAAAACAAAAAAAAGTTTAAAGTTTGTTAGCTGCTTTTCAGAAAGTTTTCATTTTATTTCAGAATCAATCCAGTATACAGCACACCACCCATAGCAAACTTATGAATACACCAAATTTCATTTCATATATGGGTGACTGTAATGTGATATATATTTTTTTTAAGATTTTATTTATTTATTTGAGACAGACAGCACAAGCCATGAGAAGGATCAAAGGGAGCGGAAGAATCAGGCTCAGGAGCCTGATATGGGGCTTGATCCCCAGACCCTGGGATCATGACCTGAGCGGAAGGCAGACGCTTAACCGACTGAGCCACCCAGGTGCCCCGAATGTGATATTTTTAAGATCAATTTTCAGCCATACTTTTTGCTTCTTTAAATAGAAAAAAGTCATAAAGTATCTGAATCATAAATCAAGTATACATGATAATTTCCCTTGGTTTGTCATGATCCTTTCTCCCTCCAGGGACCTAACACAAATGTGAGCAGATACAGCACCCCCTGCGGGTTTAAAAGGGAGCTTTGAGGATTGAAGCAAAGAAAGCAAGGCTGGAATTCCACCTCACACTTTGTAAAAGTGTAACTTTAAACTCGTCTCTCCTCTGCAGCTCAGTGACTACCACCTGCCCACACCACCACCACATCTTTAAGGGCCTCAAGTTCATGTATGTACATAATCACCAAGCCTCTTAGCTTAGTACGTTGTTGAAACGGGTGTAGAGCACAATTGACTGTGGCCAAAAGAAGCTAATTAACTTCTCTGGACCACTTTGAACAAAGTTCCAGAGGAGCTGGAGGGAGGGAAGCCAAGTGCAGACTGAGTCACTTGATCCCCAAACCTTCCTCAAACCCTTCAAAATCCACTGTTCTAAACTGAGGACAGTGCTAATGTCTGTATATAACCATTTGCTCTCTGATTCAGGGGAACATCAAGAAACACTTCCTGTTAGCAGATGCTTCACTGTTAGAAACTCATTGCAAAGAGAGCGAAAACCCTGGAAAAAAAAAATCACAGGAAAACTACCAGCTTCTAAGAAGACACATGAAGCCAAAGGAAACTCTCCATTTGTCTGGAAAAATTCCAAACGCTAAGAGACATTCATTTTAATGAGGTGTTAAGAGGTATAGAGATCTGTGCCTTGCCAAAACTTGCCCTTCTTCCATGTCTCCCCTTCTTCCAGAGCTTGTGCTGCTGGATAAAGCAGCTTTTTTTTTCTTTTAGGATAGTTGTTCTTCGTCTTGCTTTGGTCAAAAAAACAAAAATGAAAAGAAATACATACGCCCTCAGGGGAAAAATGTGCATCTCACAAAACTATAACTTGGTTAAAAAAAACCTCAAGCTTCTGCTCTGTACTTCTTTTGCATAACATTTACTTTGACTTTCTCCTTTTACGCCTCGAAATATAAATTTTTGACTACCCTTTCCCCAATGCCTATGTGAAAATCAGACTACTGATTAAGATCCCAGTGGAACCGAATTATATATTGTTTATCATTAATTGGCTTGAATTTTACCCATATCATTTTCACTCCTGGTATTTTTAACTTACTCAACAATATATGTTAAGCACTTAGGATGTATAAGGCACTATGAAGGAGTCAGGGGAGTGCCTGCACTTAGAGGAAGGCCAATCCTGCAGACCACCATCGAACTAATTCAAGAACACAAAGGGTACACTTACGTGGGACTCCAGTGGGAGGATAGAACTCTTCCTGCTTCTGTCAAGTTGCCTCTGCACCCCTCCCTCTGTTCAATCCCCACAGCACCTCCATTGCTCTGTACCTTGGACCAACTGGACTAATCTAATTGTGTGTTTTATCCCTGTTCATACCAATTACCACAAAAGACCCATGACACTGAGGTCATTCTTCATTCCCTAAAGGTGAATCCTCATCTGGTTCCATAGGCTGCCTTTTCTGACCCATCTCCCACCTTCTATTTCCTGAAACCTTTTTGTTCATTATGCCCCTGAAATTCTAGGTCAATCACAAACCTCTCCCTTAAGTTCAGCATCTTCTTTGAAAGTTCTCATTATATTCTTAATTGGTCTGAAGTTGGTTCCCCCTAAGGACAATGATTTCCTCCCAGCCCTCTCCAACAGTGGTTATCTGCTACTCCCCGGGTGCTGTGGAGTCTGCAGCTGGAGTGTGAGCCCCTCTTATTCCTCATGATCATTTCCAGAATATTCTCCCTCCTACCCTGGATGGTAGACTCCTCCAACACTGGACTCCCAGCATTGAGTGATCTCATCAGCACTTCCCTTCCCTGTTACAGTCACTTTCCACACCTGCAGGAGTTTACCTCTCTCTCTCTTTCTAGAAGAGGTTACCTTTTGGCTATTGTCATTCTTTCCCATACCTTCCTATCATAACTTAAAACCCACCCTAGTAATCCTTCCATTAGCCTGGACTCTCAATTCCTTGAATTCCTCTCCTCCAAAGGTCTTCCCTTTAAACTCACCTATGCCACTTATTCCATAGTCATCCCTGAGTGTTACCTTAATTTCAATAATCCCCACACTCCAATAACTACCTCTTAACTTTTAGCCCACACTCTACTAACTCAAATCTAATGTCATGGACTGAATGTTCATGGCCTCCCTCCAAAATAAGTCATAATTTGAAGTCCTAACCTAACCCCTAAAGTGATGGTATTTGGAGGTGGGGTCTTTGGGAGGTCATTGGGTTAGATGGTCATGAGGGTGGGGCCCCATAATGGGATAAGTGTTACAAAAAGAGGAAGAAAAAGGAGGAGCAAGATGGAGGAGGAGTAGGAGACCTAAATTTCGTCTGGTCCCAGGAATTCAGCTAGATAGGTATCAAACCATTCTGAATACCTACGAACTCAACAGGAGATTGAAGAAAAGAATAGCAGCAACTCTCTGAACAGAAAAGTGACCACTTTCTGGAAACAGGGACCCAACAAGCAGCAGATCCGGGGAGACCCCCTTCCTCCGGGAGAAGTAGCACGGGAGCACACTGCAGGAATCTGCTGGGTTAGGAGACTCCAAACCGGGTCGTGTGCCAGCAATAGAAACACTCGGTCACAGACCGGGTGAGCACAGAGTGTGACCAGAGACCAGGGAGACAGGAGTGACTGACTGCTTTTCTCTGGGGGCTCACTGAGGAGTGGGGAGGCTGCCATTTTTACTCTCGTCCTCCAAAGCTGTACGGAAAGCTAGCAGAGAACAAAAGCTACCGAGAGCAAACCCTAGCAGATTACTTAGCCTGGTCCCTGGCAGGGGTGGTGCAATTCCGACTTGGGCAAAGACACATGAGAACCACTGCAACAGGCCCCTCCCCCAGAAGATCAGCAAGAACAGCCAGCCAAGACCAAGTTTACTGATCAATGAGAATGGCAGAACTCCAGCACTAGGGGAATACAGCACATAGAATTCATGGCTTTTTTCCCCCTGATTCTTTAGTCTTTCAAAGTTAATTTTTTTAATTTTCTTTTTCTATTTTTTTTATTTTTCTTTTTCCCTTTTTCAACCAACATCTTATCAATCCCTTTTTTAAAAATATTTTTTATTTTTCATTTTTAGAGTCATATTCTATCCCTTCATAGTAGTTAATGTTATTTTTGATATACATATATAAGTTGTTCTCTCTTTAAAATTTTGGGATACAGTTTTTTCTAACAGACCAAAATATACCCAGATCTCTAGTGTATAGCTTTGTTCTAGTCTCCTGCCTAATCACATTCTCTCCCTTTCTTTTTTTTTAATTTCTCTTCTTTCTTTTTTCAAACAACTTCTTATCAATTCCTTTTATAAAATCTTTTATAATTTTCATCTTTACAGTCATTTCCATCCCTTCACCATATTTACCCTTATTTTTGTACATATATAAGTTTTGCTTTCTTTAAAATTTTGGGAGGCAGTTTCTTCTAACAGACCAAAATATGCCCAAAATCTAGTGTGTGGCACTGCTCTATTCACCAGCCTGATCATATTTGATCATATTCTTTTTTTTTTTTTTTCTTTTTTTCTCCTTTCTTTTCCCCTGGTTTCAGGTCTCTTCTGATTTGTTTAGTGTATATTTTTCTGGGGTCATTGTTACCCTATTAGCATTTTGTTCTCTCATTCATCTATTCCCTCTGGACAAAATGACAAGATGGAAAAAATCATCTCAAAAAAAAGAACAAGAGGCAGTACCGACTGCCAGGGACCTAATCAATACAGACATTAGTAAGATGTCAGAACTAGAGTTCAGAATGACGATTATAAAGATATTAGCTGGGCTTGAAAAAAGCATGGAAGATTAGAGAAACCCCTTCTGGAGAAGTAAAAGAACTAACATCTAATCAAGTTGAAATAAAAAGGCTATTAATGAGGTGCAATCAAAAATGGAGGCTCTAACTGCTAGGATAAATGAGGCAGAAGAGAGAATTAGTGATATAGAAGACCAAATGATGGAAAATGAAGAAGCTGAGAAAAAGAGAGATAAACAACTACTGGATCACAAGGGCAGAATTCGAGAGATAAGTGATACCATAAGACAAAACAATATTAGAATAATTGGGATCCCAGAAGAAGAAGAAAGAGAGAGGGAGGCAGAAGGTATACTGGAGCAAATTAGAGCAGAGAAATTCCCTAATTTGGGGAAGGAAACAGGCATCAAAATGGGTGTAGAGCACAACTGACTGTGGCCAAAAGAAGCTAATTAACTTCTCTGGACCACTTTGAACAAAGTTCCAGAGGAGCTGGAGGGAGGGAAGCCAAGTGCAGACTGAGTCACTTGATCCCCAAACCTTCCTCAAACCCTTCAAAATCCACTGTTCTAAACTGAGGATCAGTTTAGAACCTCAAAATCAATAAAAATAGCCCAACACCCTGACATCTAATAGTAAAACTTAAGAGTCTCAGAGACAAAGAGAAAATCCTGAAAGAAGCTCGGGACAAGAGGTCTGTAACCTACAATGGTAGAAACATTAGATTGGCAACAGACCCATCCACAGAGACCTGGCAGGCCAGAAAGGACTGGCAGGATATATTCAGAGCACTAAATGAGAAAAATATGCAGCCAAGAATACTATATCCAGCTAGGCTGTCATTGAAAATAGGAGAGATAAAAAGCTTCCAAGACAAACAAAAACTAAAGGAATTTGCAAACACGAAACCAGCCCTACAAGAAATATTGAAAGGGGTCCTCTAAGCAAAGAGAGAGCCTAAAAGTAACATAGACCGGAAAGGAACA
>NC_138375.1:9677211-9689665 GCF_054177405.1 Leptonychotes weddellii | reverse complement strand
CCGTGGCAGCAGAAGACCTCCTTTTAAAGAGACTTTCTTGGAATTCTCACAGACCACTTGCTTATATTCCATCCACCAGATATTGGTCACATGGTTTCTTAGCTTGGGCTGCTAAAAACAAAAATAGCACAACCTGAGATATTTAAGCAACAGACATTTATTATGGCTGGGAAGTCTAAGATCAAGGCACTGGCAGAGTCAGTGTCTAGGGAAGACTCTCTTTCTGTTTTATAAATAGTCATCTTCTCATTGTGTCTTCACATGGTATGAAGGATGAGGGAGCTCTCTGGGGCCTCTTTTATAAGGGCACTAATCTCATTTATAGATAGGAGCTCAACTCTCATGACTTAATCACCTCCCAAAGGCCCTACTTCCCAATACCGTCTCCTTGGGGGTTAGGATTTCAATACATGAATGTTTGTGGCAGGAGGGCCACAAAATTATATATTCAGACTATTAACTATTATTTTCAGACTATTAACACATGGCTACTGTAGCTACAAAGGAGGTTGGGAAATAATCATTCTGGGGGTTTATGTATTCAACTAAAAATTGAGTTCTGTTACTCAAGGAGGGAAAACCTGTAGCTGAGTGAAGAATTACCAGTTCAACTACATACTTCTACTTAATTCTTATGTTACCTTGCCTGATCATAATTAGCTTTCACTTGAATACTACCATCACTGGAAACTGTTAAGCTCCTTAGAGGAAGGTATTGTGTATTATTTATCCTACTTCCCAGCACCTAGCAGCATCTTGTCCTATAATTCATTCCCAATTAATATATGCAGACTTTATAGTATTTATTGAGTAACACAGGCTACTATATACCCATTTTTAGAAAAATAATTTTAAATTGCCTTTAATAAGCTATATAATTCCATAATAAAAGTCTGTGAGGATACTCTTTACATTTGAAACTTTATTTAAAATGTTCTTGGTCAACCTCAGATGATTCATTTATTAGACACTTGAATGAATTTTGAGTCTAAGCACAGAATTGATATTCCTCAATTTCTTAATCAGCTCCTTCACAAAATATTTATCAGGCATTTTTCTTTGCAAGGCATAGTGACAGGCATTTGATATACAAACATGAATGACATAATCCCTGCTCTCAGAGAACCCACAATCTAGTGGACATCTATTGTGTGTAGGAATGTCATTGCCTGTTGTATACTTTACATATGGCCCAGGTTTTCAGTACCTGTACATACTGATGTGAGTAATTTTCTTTTGTGATATATTCCCTTGATTGCTGCCGTAGAAAAATTAATGACCTTTTGGGGCAGAGAGAGAAAGAAAGGATTAACCCACCCTTTTTGGAAAAAATCCATTCCAGGGAAGGACGGAGATAAATGCATAGAGTTTAATTATAAAATAAAGATTTTTAAAAAGACTCCCTTACTCTATAATTTCTTTTGTGGGATTGTTGAATTTTTTTATCATCATGTAAGATTTCTCCCAACAGATTATTTTTTACAGTCTAATATAATGTGCTTCAACATCTTGTAAGACTTTATCGAGACCTATTATCTGTTTTTTTCAGGTTAGTATTAACATTACCATTGTTCCAAACTGCTTATATGATACTTTTTTCTATTGAAAACAGATTTCTTTATTATATTGCAGTGCTAAATTTATTTAGTGTCATTGTGGATTTCAGCCCATGCATATTTACTAATAACGTTGCATAGTGGATGTCATGATGTGCCATCCAGATTCCAAGGCACTCAGTTGCTAAAGTGTTGCTGCTTGCCAGTGGTTCACAGCTGAGTCCCTACAAAGAATTGCCTGCAGTTGAACGGAGCGGCCTTATGGAGGTTATATGCACTCCCAAATGGAAGTTCACAGGAAATGGCTTAATGATAGATGTGGCTCAAGGGCCTGGCCCTCTTCCTTTGAATTGGGACATTCTTTTTTGTTTTAAGATTTTATTTATTTATTTATTTATTTATTTATTTATTTGAGAGAGAGAAACAGCATGAGAGGGGAGAGGGCCAGAGGGAGAAGCAGGCTCCCCGCTGAGCCGGGAGCCTGATGTGGGACTCGATCCCAGGACTCCGGGATCACGACCCAAGCTGAAGGCAGTCACTCCACCAACTGAGCTACCCAGGCACCCTGAATTGGGACATTCTTTTTTTTTTTTTTTTTTTTAAAGATTTTTTATTTATTTATTTGACAGAGAGAATGAGAGACAGAGAGCACGAGAGGGGAGAGGGTCAGAGGGAGAAGCAGACCCCCCGCTGAGCAGGGAGCCCGACGTGGGACTCGATCCCGGGACTCCAGGATCATGACCTGAGCCGAAGGCAGTCGCTTAACCAACTGAGCCACCCAGGCGCCCGAATTGGGACATTCTTAAGGACCATATCAACTCCAGAGCTTTCAACGGGATGGGCTGAGGCCTCTATTTTAGCTGTTATATTATAGTGGTGCAATAGTAAAACTCACCAGTATTGAATTGGGATGGTATACAGTTGAAGAGTGCAGTGGTTTTAGAGGCAGGGATTTGAGATGTTTATGATGATTAGTAATAATAGGTCTATAGAATAGAATGGCCCATGCTGAGTGCAACTGATGTATTAGAGAAAGAAAATTAAGCACTTAGGATGGTTAATTACCCATTTGGGCTCAAGTGTGAAATTCCTGTAGCCTTCTTGAGAATATAAACTGTCTCATCTTCTGGAATCTAAGGACAGAAAAAGCTGAGGACCAGTCTCAGGACTTAATTAGAAGGGCATCAGGGCCCTAGAAAAGGTTAAATTCCAAACTCAGAAAGTCTGTTTTGCCAAGGATAGCAAATTAATAAGAAGAGGACTCTGAGCCTTGAAATGGGAGACATCTGTGCTGATGCACCTGACAATATTGGATCCCTAGTTTTTCTTGACTGTTTTAGAACTGCAGAAATGGCCCATTCCTCACTGTTAAAGCTGCATTGACTGAAAGTGATGCAAAGGCCTATGCCTTGCAAGAGAACATGTGTCCTTTCCATCCTCTGTCCACCTCCAACTCTCTTTTAGCCAACAGACAGCTAAGGTTAAGTCACAGGATAACTCAGCAAGGCACTGCTGGACTTCTTAAAGTGGAAAATAGACTCTACCCTGAACAAGGCTGTAGGACATAGACAACATAACAGCCAGAAGGGGCTGGATGCTTAAGGGTTGGATCAAAGTAGAGGGAGGTACAGGACATAAAGTTGGATAAGAGAGGATTTATTGAGGACCTTCCCATGCATAAGACTTAACTATCTGGAAAGGATACAGGAGATGCTGCCAACATGCTTTTTAGGTTAGCTGTTGAAAGCTTGGATAAATCTAGGGTTCATATCAAGTAGGAATGCCAGAATTCTGTGAGAATGGTGGAATAAAGGAATACAAATCCAGATAAGTGGGCCTTGTAGAGTAGATATACTATGAAAAACTGGAAAATCCACTAGCTATCCATGCTAGTGGATGGCATGGATGACACTTTGATTCCTCAAGCTATGAAGTATGTGCTGGTGGGAGAAGAATCAACATTGTGGAGGAGCCCAGTGGTGACTGAACTCAGAACACCAGAGATGATGGTAGAGATGTTCTTACAGAACTGGGCTCCCTAACAGCAATGGGGATGATATGATGATACAAAATAATAGAAGACAGATGGCAGAACTTAACCACCAAAAACAAAGTAGGCACAATTATAATCAAAAGGGCAAGGTTGGTGTGGTTTTCAGGGGTCCCTAACCAGCAAAGGACAATAAAGATAATTATTAGAACAAAGCAACTCTAAGAGCAAAATAAATGACAAGTGTGTTGAAGGTCTTGGTAGGACACATTTACTACAGAGGTAGAAAAATAAACCATCTGACAATTAAGGGAGCCATCACATTATTGAAATTTTTAAGGAGTTTTGTTGTCTGGGGTATACTAAACATGAAGTAAAAGACAAATTTTTGCATCTCATGCCTCCAACTCTAAGAGACAAACAAACAAACAAACAAACACAATGACTGCTAAGGATTTGAGATCTGGAGATAGCAGTTTCTACCACTTAGAAATATTGCACTGACCCATTGCCCAGTGACACGTGAGGCTACCATCTTTGAATGGGGTCAGAACAAAAAAAGTGTTCTGTAGCCAGTCCAGGTTGCAGTATCAGCAGACCTTCCACTAGAGTCATACAATCTGTCAGATCTGGTAGTATTAGATGTATCTGTGATGGAAAAAAATATGTAGAGTTTATATCAAGTGATCCTCCAGTAGGATTACTGTAGACCCAATAGATTTCTGGAGGCGCAAGACCTTGCATTTTTTCAATGGAAAGTTATGCACTGTTCAAAGCACCCAGTTTGGTAGAAATAAGCAACTGACCATGTGACATCAAGTGAAAATGTATATCCAGAGGCGCCATTAAAAGTTGGGAGCTAGGAGACACACTAAGTCATAAGATCATGCAGGTCTAGCAGTAAATCTTGGTAGGGTGGAAACTATACCACTTGGATCATGCACAAGCTGTGCCAGAAGGCACAAATAATGTCTTTGAGCAAGGATCACAATCCCCTATATCATCTACCACTGTTACACAGGTGCTTGTCCATTAGCTCACACCTGTGGCAGTAGGGAGGATTTTTCATGACCATCTAAATGAACAAGAAAAAAGTAAAAATTCATGGGTAGGCCAGTATTGTAATTTGGTGCAAACCAAAAATGGACTGCTGCTGCACTATAGCCCCTGTCTGATATGGTCCTGAAAATGGCAATGAGGGAGAATACTCTTAATGATGAGAACTTAGTGAGGCATTATTGATAATATACTTTGTATGGAAAAAGAAAGAGCTCAGTTAGAGGCTATATAGATTCAAGAGCAGGTGAATGGCTTCACTGGTTGTTCATGGGCGTTGAAGGATCAAAATTGGTGTGTCAAGGACAAAGACATCTTGTAAAGTCATGTGGATCTACCTATGGGAGTGGGAATAAAATGGGAAGGTCTTAGGATCATATGGTCAACGTCCCCTGGAGAGCATTAATCCGGAAGAGGCATGAATGATATAGATGGAAGAGCTTGGCCACATATGCCAGACAGCTCTAATATCGTCCACTCCAGTGGTGGCACAATTGGCACATGAACAGGCAGAGAAAGAGGCAGGGCATGGGCCCAGCAGCACGAGCTTTCACTCACCAGGGTTGATCTAGTTAATTCTCTGCTGAATGTCCAACTGGCTGGGAACAGAGATCAATGCTGAGTCCCTGAGAGGGCTCTGTTCTTTGAGAAGACCAGTTAGCCATTTGTGGCAAGTTGATTACAATGCATTTGTTCTACTCTGGAAGGGGCAGCAATTGATATTGAACCGAATCAACATATATATTTCAGGTATGTGTTTCTCTTTCTTGCCCACACTGCATGAGCAAGCACCATTCCCTGAGGGCTCACAGAGGATTTGATCGACTGATGCAGGATCCTGTTTAATATTACATTGGACCAAGGGAAGAAATTTGCAACAAAGGAAATGTGACAGAGGCCACATCCACTTGCTATTACATATCACACTATTCAGAAGCTGGGGTCTGGAACAGATTTTTGAAGATGCAGATATCCTGTGATAATGGGGTGCTTTCCTCCCTCCAGAATATAGTATCTAATTGTCAACTAAATTAGTGACAATTGTATGGTACTGTGTCTCCGATGGAGAGAATACATAGTCTGAGAATCAAATGTGGAAATAGAATTAACCAGCTTATCATTGCTCTCAATGACCCTCTCAGGGAATTTGTATGTTTCAGCCACATATGTCTAGGCTTTGTTGGATAAAACCTCTTCTTCCTGTGGGGGAAATCTACTAATTGGCAAAGCAGAGTGCCATTAAATGTTAAGCAATGACTACTACCCATCCCTTTGAGCTTCTTGGGCTAAAGAACAAGTAGACAGGGAAAAGAATGATGCTTCTTTAAGAGTTAGTGACTCTGAAGATCAGACTTAGGTAGGATTGCTATTTTATAATAAGGACAGACAGAATATGCAGTTAGCCCCCCATTATCTGGAGTTTCAGTTTTTGTGGTTTTAGTTACCTGAGGTAAACTGTGTTGTGAAAGCAGATGATCCTCCATCTGATATATTGTCAGCAGGTCAACAGTAGCCTAATGCTATGTCACAATGCCTTTGTTGTTCATCTCGCTTGATATCATCACATAGGCATTTTATCATCTTACATCATCACAAGAAGAAGGATGAGTACAGTGCAAGATATCTTGAAAGAGAAAGAGAAAGACCACATTCACACAACTTTTATTACAGTATATTGTTATAATCATTCTATTTTACTATTAGTTATTTTTGTTAATATCTTACTTACTGTGCCTAATTTATAAATTATCCTAGGTATGTATGTATAGGGAAAAACATAGTATAGGGTTGGTACTATGCGTGGTTTCAGGCATCCACTGCAGGTCTGGGAATACATCCCCTTTAAATAAGGGGGAAATCACTGTATTTGGCATCCAGATGGCTCACCAAACCTTTCCTTTGAAATCCCCTCCCAATGGAGAAGCCCTCCTGACCTGATAAATGCATAGAGACCAGTAGCTCCAAACCTCTCAGGAATGAGAGTAGGGATCAATTCATCAGGCAGGCTATGTAGACTAGGAATACTGTTTGTGATGGATAAGGAGAAGATAGAATGGATAATGGAGGAGGAAGATGATGAGTATTGGTTGCAGCTCTATGACTAGTAGCAACACAGGCTGTAGCTTATTCCAGTATCCTTTCTTTTATAATTTTCCCTGGGAAAAGAGACAAAATTGAGCTTTGGAGGAGATATCCCTGATCAGGTTAACATATTTATGAAGCAGGGAGAATTAATAGTGCAAAGGGTGGACTGTAGTACGTGATGTGGTACACTGTCCAGATCTCTCTCTTAGAACCACGGCACTCATTCCAAAGCTGCTGAGGGTGATGCCTGCCAAGGTTCAAACCTGACGCCCTCTTGAGGACTTGCTCTCAGCCAAAGGTGCTGCCTCTTCTAAGCTTATGCCCACTCACCGGGGAAAGCCTATATCTAATGAGTGATCTAGGAGAAGATCAAACTTCTGACTCTTTTTGTCTATGGGAAGCTACTCCAGAGGATCATCCTAGTCCATAGCTCTCCATGGGATCAGTTGAGGCCTTTGTTGTGGCTAAATATCAATTTAATTTCTCTCACAGCCCATCCTTGTTTCCTTCATTCCCTCACAGATGTTGCTCCACGGAACACTCCATAATGAAATTCCTCCATGCAAGTTTCCATTTCAGAGTCTGTTCCTAGGGAATTCCAATGATAGCACTTTGTTCTCTCTGATGTGTGTGTGTGTGTGTTCTTTTTTATAATACCTCATTTCTATAATACTTCATTATTATTTCCATTTAGTCTCATAGCTAATAATAGTTCACTGTTCCATTTTACAGTATGTATTCTTGTTGCAAATTAAGCATGGAGAATGTATATTCTTCTATAATTTATATCTTTTATTCCATTATGCATTCTTGATTTAGTACTTCCCCTTAGTTCACTGACTAATCCTATGGGAAACATTTTATCTGATTTGTGCTTTTCTGAAAAACCCTAATTTATGATAGTAACATTATATTATCTGTTAGGATTATCTATCATTTTCTAATAAATGTGGGGTTCAAGTTCCTCAATTTTATCCTATGAAACAAATTTTTTAAATTCATGCAGAGTTATTACTCTTCTGCTTCAGTGCAGGTTTCATTAAATGCATAAATCAAACATGTCTTTTTGTAGGATAGAACAAATCAGGATTCAAGTAAGTAAAATATTACTTTTGGTAGGGGTGACAAGTTTCCTATCCATTGTCTTGATCGATTTCCACATATCAGTATGGCCTTATTCAATTACCAGTTTTACATGCTACCTTTTTTTTTTTTTAAAGATTTTATTTATTTGACAGAGAGAGACACAGCGAGAGAGGGAACATGAGCAGGGGGAGTGGGAGAGGGAGAAGCAGGCTTCCCGCCGAGCAGGGAGCCCGATGTGGGACTCGATCCCAGGACCCTGGGATCATGACCTGAGCTGAAGGCAGACGCTTAACGACTGAGCCACCCAGGCGCCCCACATGCTACCTTTTTTATATATTTATCCATCCAATTAAAATATATTGAGCATCTATCTTATTGTGCAAGATGCAAAATTATCCATGCCCCCAAAACATGTGATGTTGATGACAACAAAGTTCATTAGTCATGGTAACTTGCAAGAGACAAGTATAGGATTTCTTATAATTGTTCTTCAGGAGCATGTTTGTGCCGACACCCTGAACAAACAAAGAACACCCTAAGAGAGAGACCATCACTCTAAGTCTGCACTCAATATTTGCGTGTTGGTCTGAAAGGGGTGTAGTATTTTGTTGGGTCTGCCATAACGACCAACTATCCCAGACTATGTGACTTGATCAGGTGGCTTAAGCAATAGAAATTTATTTTCTCACAATTCTGGAGTCTAGAGGTCTGAGCTCAAGATGTCAGTGAGTTGATTTCTTCTGAGGCCTCTCTCTTTGGCTTACAGATGGCTGCCTTCTCCTGGTGTCCTCACATGGTCTTCCCACTATGCATGTTTGTGTCCTAATCTCTTCTTAAAATGACACCAGTTTTATTGGATTAAGACTGACCCTAATGACCTCATTTTAACTTTTTAAAAATGTCTCCAAATACAGTAACATTCTCAGGTACTAGTGGTTAGAAATTTTGGAAGGGACACAATTCAGCCCATAACAAGAGGATAGAAACAGCTGGTTTCTTTAAGTAACAAAACACAGAAAAAAGAACCGCTAGACCCCAAAACAATGCTGGGGAGTATGCCTACTAAGGACTAAAGTCTATATACTGAGAGTCCTAGGAAGAGTGTTAATGTCACTCAAAAGCCCTGTTATCTCTCTGTAAGCTGTCTTGGTCTAGGTGAGCTGGGTTATTGCCTGGCATCAGAGAAGGGGAAGGAGAAAAGCCCCATAGACAGCTAAAACTGTATATGGATTTGGTCCCCTTCACACCTGTTATATAACAGGCTTTATTTTAGTTGCTGTGGATTTAACAGTGAACAAGCAGAGAAGGTCCTTGTTCTTGTGAAACTTATATTTTGTGTGAAAATTAAATCTATATAGAAACAAGAAAACAAGATAATTTCATATAATTATAAGTTCTTTATGATAATATAAAAGAGGATATTTGAATGGGTTCTAATTTAGTGCACAGAGACAGGGAAAGATTTTCTGAGACCTGCATGACAAGAAGAGCCCTGTCTTTTGCAATGTGATTTTATAGCTCCTCCCATTAAGAGGTAGAGTATGTTTCCCCTTTGAATTTGGGCTAGTATTGCGACTTGTTTTGCTAATAGAATGAGATGTAGCAGTTCTAAGCCTAAAAAAGACATTGCATAGTTCTGCATTCTCTTTTGGTACTCATCATGAGAATAAACTTGGCCTGGTACCTCAGCCATCAGCCAGCCAGTGTCAGATAATGTATAGAGTATCCTAGATAAGCCAGCTCCCACGTAACACTCTAGCTGACCTCAGATGCATTTCCAGATTGGTTGAGATGAACCAATCTGGCTTAGACCTGAAGAACCAACAAATGACCTATAAACTATTGCTTATATATTGAATGCTTATTGTTTTAAGCCACTGAGTTTTGGTAGTTTGTTATTCAGTAATAGTTAACTGATACATATGATGAAATCACCTTTAAAAATGAAACTAGGTATTCAATGCAATCCCCATCAAAATTCCAGCAAGTTATTTTGTGGATATCAACTAACTGATTCTAAAATTTTTATGGAGAGGCAAAAGATCCACAATAGTCAACACAATATTGATGGAAAAGAACAAAGTTGGAGGACTGATGCTACCTGACATAAAAACTTATTATAAAACTATTGTACTCAAGACAGTGTGGTATTGGTGCAAGAATAGACAAATAGATCAATAGAAGTACTGATCTTTGACAAAGGAGCAAATGCAATTCATTGGAGCAAAAATAGTCTTTTCAACAAATGGTGCTGGAACAACTGAAAAATCCACATGCAAAAAGATGAATATAGACATGGACTCTACACCCTTCCCCCAAATTAACTTAAATGAGTAATAAACCTAAATATAAAACAAAAACCATAAAACTCCTGGGAGATAACATAGGAGAAAACCTAGATGACCTTGGGTATGGCAGTGACTTTTTAGATAGAACATGAAAGGTACAAGTTATGGAAGAAATAATTGATAAGCTGGACTTAATTAAAATGAAAAACTTCTGTTCTGCAAAAGACCATGTTAAGAACATTAGAAGACAAGGCACAGATGGAAAGAAAATATTTGCAAAAGACACATCTTATACAGGACTGTTATTCAAAGAATATAAGAACTTTTAAAACTTGGCAATAAAAAACCAAACAACTCAATTTAAAAATGGGCCAAAAAACTTGACAACTCACCAAAGGAGATATAAAGATGGCAAATGAGCATATGAAAAGAGGGTATGTGCTATGGTGAGCGCTGTGAGTTGTGTAAGACTGTTGAATCACAGACCTGTAGCTCTGAAACAAATAATACATGATATGTTAAAAAAAAAAAAGAAGAAGAAGAAGGAGAAGGAGAAGAAGAAAGCAGGAAGGGAAGAATGAAGGGGGGAAAATCAGAGGGGGAGACGAACCATGAGAGACTATGGACTCTGAGAAACAAACTGAGGGTTCTAGAGGGGATGGGTTATCCTGGTGATGGGTATTAAAGAGGGCATGTGCTGCATGGAGCACTGGGTGTTGTGCACGAACAATGAATCATGGAACACTTCATCTAGAACTAATGATGTAATGTATGGGGATTAACATAAGAATAAAAAAAAAAGTCAAAAAAAAAAAAAAACTAATGATGTAATGTATGGTGATTAACATAACATAATAAAAAAAAAAAGAAAAGATACTCCACATCATATGCCATCAGGGAAATGCAAATTAAGACAACTATGAGATACCACTACACACCTACTAGAATGGCCAATATCTGGAACCCTGACAGCACCAAATGCTGAGAAGGATGTGGAGCAACAGGAACTCTCATTCACTGCTAGTGGGAATGGAAAATGGTAGTCACTTTTGGAAGACAGTTTTGCAGTTTCTTATAAAACTAAACATCCTTGGGATAAATACCTAGTGGTGCAATTACTGGGTCATAGGGTATCTCCATTTTTAATTTTTTCAGGCACCTCCACACTGTTTTCCAAAGTGGCTGTACCAACTTGCATTCCCACCAACAGTGTAAGAGGGTTCCCCTTTCTCCACAACCTCTCCAACATTTGTGTCTTGCCTTGTCCATTTTTGCCATTCTAACTGGTGTAAGGTGGTATCTCAGTGTGGTTTTGATTTGAAGTTCCCTGATGGCTAATGATGATGAACATTTTTTCACGTGTCTGTTAGCCATTTGTATGTCTTCTTCAGAGAAATGTCTTTTCATCTCTTCTGCCCACTTTTTGACTTGATTATTTGTTTTTTGGGTGTTGAGTTTGAGAAGTTCTTTATAGATCTTGGATACCAGCCCTTTATCTGTAGTGTCATTTGCAAATATCTTCTCCCATTCTGTGGGTTGCCTCTTTGTTTTGTTGACTGTTTCCATTGCTTTGCAGAAGCTTTTTATCTTGATGAAGTCCCAAAAGTTCATTTTTGCTTTTGTTTCACTAGCCTTTGGAGATGAATCTTGAAAGCAGTTGCTGTGGCCAGTGTCAAAGAGGTTACTGCCCATGTTGTCCTCTAGGATTTTGATGGATTCCTGTCTCACATTGAGGTCTTTCATCCATTTTGGATGATTTGATTATCTTTGTGTATGGTGTTAGAGAATGGTCAAGTTTCATTCTTCTGTATATAGCTGTCCAATTTTCCCAGCACCATTTATTGAAGAGACTTTTTTCCATTGCATATTTTTTCCTGCTTTGTTGAAGATTATTTGACCATAGAGTTGAGGGTCCATACGTGGGTTCTCTATTCTGTTCCATTGGTCTATATGTCTGTTTTTGTGCCAGTCCCATGCTGTCTTGGTGATCACTGCTTTGTAATATAGCTTGAAATCAGCAAACGTGATGCCCCCAGCTTTGTTTTTCTTTTTCAACATTTCCTTGGCAATTCAGGTTTTTTTCTGATTCCATACAAATTTTAGGATTATTTGTTCCAGCACTTTGAAAAATGTCATTGGAATTTTGATCAGGATGGCATTGAAGGTATAGATTTTTCAGGGTAGCATAGACATTTAACAATGTTTATTCTTCCGATCCATGAGCATGGAATGTTTTTCCATCTTTTTGTGTCTTCTTCAATTTCTTTCGTGAGTGTTCTGTAGTTCCTAGAGTATAGATCCTTCACCTCTTTGGTTAGGTTTATTCTGAGGTATCTTATGGTTTTTGGTGCTATTGTAAATGGAATCATTTCTCTAATTTCTATTTCTACAGT
>NC_138375.1:9651147-9677111 GCF_054177405.1 Leptonychotes weddellii | reverse complement strand
TTTGCCAATTAGAATACCTTTTATTTCTTTTTGTTGTCTGATTGCTGTGCTAGGACTTCTAGTACTATGTTGAACAATAGTGGCGAGAGTGGGCATCCTTGACATGTTCCTGATCTTAAGGGAAAGGCTCTCAGCTTTTCCCCATTGAGGATGATATTCGATGTGGGTTTTTCATAGATGGACTTTATGAAGTTGAGGAATGTTCCGTCTATCCTATACTTTGAAGAGTTTTAATCAGGAAAGGATGCTGTATTTTGTCAAATGCTTTTTCTGCATCAATTGAGAGGACCATATGGTTGGTCTTTCTCCTCTTATTAATGTGTTCTATCACATTGATTGATTTGCTAATGTTGAACCACCCTTGCATCCCAGGGATAAATCCCACTTGGTCATGGTGGATGATATAACTTCCCCCCAAAATGAAAATAGAGATAGGAAGAAATAAACTACATTCAGGAAAAAGTGAGAATAAAATGTATACCATACAAAATCCATGCATTTGTTAGAGGTGAGTCAAATATTTAGTTCTGAGCTTCACAACAATGGTTGGGAAGAACAGGCCATCTATTATATGATACATAATATTCACAAGGTAACAATAAACCAATTACAACTATGCCTTTAATATTTCTAATAAATATCTAAGGGCAATTATTCTGCATTGGAAATTGAGGAAGAAATGAAATGAAGCAAAATGCAACTCAGGTTTTTTGTGTTTTATTTATTTATTTTAAAAAAATTAAAGTTTTTATTTAAATTCTAATTAGTTAACACACAGTGTAATATTAGTTTCAGGTGCACAATTTAGTGATTCAGCACTTCCATACAACACCTAGTACTCATCACAATTGCACTCCTTAATCCCCATCACCTATTTCACCCATCCCCCCACCCCCCTCCCCTCTGGTGACCATCAATTTGTTCTCTATAGTTAAGAGTCTCTTGGTTTGCCTCTCTCTCTCTTTTTTCTCTATGATCATTTGTTTTGTTTCTTAAATTCCACAAATGAGTGAAATCACATAGTATTTGTCTTTCTCTGACTGACTTATTTCCCTTAGCGTAATACCCTCTGGCTCCATCCATGTTGTTGCAAATGACAAGATTTCATTCTTTTTTATGACTGAGTACTATTCCATTGTGTGTGTGTGTGTGTGTGTGTGTGTGTGTGTGTGTACATACATACAACATCTTCTTTGTCCATTCATCAGTCGATGGACATTTGGTCTGTTTCCATAATTTGGCTCTTGTAGATAATGCTGCTATAAACATCGGGGGTGCATGTATCCCTTGGAATTAGCATTTTTGTATTCTTTGGATAAATACCTAGTAGTGCAATTGCTGGATCATAGGATACTTCTATTTTTAACTTCTTGAGGAAACTCCATACTGTTTTCCAGAGTGGCTGCACCAGTTTGCATTCCCATCAGCAGGATTCTTCATATCCTCGTCAATCCCTGTTGTTTGTTGTATTGTTGATTTCAGCCATTCTGACAGGTGTGAGGTGATAATTCTCTTTGGATTTTAACGTAGTCCCTTTTTTATTTTTCCAGAGAGGTTTTGATTGTTCTATAGCATTTTTACATTGCTATTTTACATGCTAACCTCTAAGTCCTCTTTCATCTTTTTTGTTTCACATATTTTTCTTGCCTTTCCTTATTTCCCTCCATTTCTACTCACTAGTAAGGAGCCAAAAAGATTAGAAAGGCAAGTTCAGCATTGGAAGATATTTGGTCAGGATTAATAGATGATAATAATTCTGACTACAATTTTCACCTTCTCCAAAATATATTTAGATACATGACATTTCATACCACTCATCATCTAAAATGCTTAGTAGTTAATGAACTTCCCTATTTCGTAGATTTATCAGATATCATACTAATTAGAATTAACATATCACTTATTCATCAGTACATATACCAAGAGAAGTGTTTGTATCATAAACAGCAATTATTTACTAACAAGTTTAGAAATACATCACCAGCATATTTTCAAAAGTTTTTGAATAAGTGCTAACATGTCTCACTCTGCTTCATGGCTTCTCATAGGGTAATCACCACATTTTACTGTGAAAAAAGTACTGGATTTTAGCTTCAACAGTCAGCTCTTCACTGCAAATCATTTTTAAAAAAAATATATGCTTACCAAATGCCAATACTGGCTACTACCGGAGAGGATAAAGGTGGCCAGAGTGGTAGTTGCTAGAACATGAAGACAAATTAGCTGTTACGGTGCCAATAATATAAATTGCTATTGGCTGTGTTGATGTCTCTATTCCAGTCTATCAGTCTTGGGGCAATAAGGTGCTAAGGACACCCTGAGGACCTGCGAGGAGGCAGCTGGTCAGAAAATTGGACATACACTAATCTAATATAAATTTTTAGTGACATGGAAGATTCTCAGAAATCCACTGTGGTGTGAGGACTTGAATAGGAATTTGGATATTAAAGCACACAAATTAAACAGTACAAAAATGTCTCTTCTCTTTCTGTGTCATATATTAAAGCAGGTAATTATTTTTAATAGTCTATAAAAACTGAAAAAGTCTTTGGTTGAGCAACTGAAAGATTAACCCTTTCTAGCTCTGTTGATGTCTCTCATTTTTTTATTAGGGTTGCAGTTTTCGATTAGGCACTCAGAGGCAAAGCTGTGTTAAAAGTAGTTGATAAAGAGCCTCAGGCAGGGTCTACTTTATGATCTCCTGTCATGAAGGAAGTAAGGAAAAGTTGAGATGTTACAATAGAAAGCCCAGGTCATTTGGAGAGAGTGGCCCTAAAAGAATGGATCTTAGCCAAATTTCCACACATTCTCATTCAGCGTTAGGTGTGGGCCAGTGGGCAGACTTCTGAATCCCTGATGGAGGAGGAAGGAAAAGAAGTGAAGAGAAAAGAGTAAAGGAGAGAAAAGCAAAAGGGGAGTGTGGTAGGCAGGCTCTGAGATGACCCCCAGTGATCCCTGACTCCTGGTATTTGCAACCTTATGCAATCCCGTCCCCTTGATGGTGGTCTGCACTTAGGACATTCTTCCAATGAAGAGACTACAGCAGAAGGAATGGAAAGTCATTTCCAAGATTAGATTATAAACATGTAGCTTCTATCTTGGGCACACTCACTCCTTCTCTCTCTCAGAGACCTCACTCTGGGAGAAGCCATCTTCCATGTTGCAAGTAGTCCTATGGAGAGTCCCATATGGCAAGATATTGATATCTTTGGCCACTGGCCAATGAGGACCTGAGCCCTGCCAAAAGCCGTGTGAGTGTACCTGGAAGAGGATACTCTCCCTTTCAAGCCTGGAGATAATCCTGGTCTCTGCTGACACCTTAACTGTAGCCTTGTGGGATACCCTGGGCCAGAGGCTCAAATCTATCTATCTATATCTATATCTATCTATAATCTATATATCTATATCTATCTGTATTTATCTATGTGTCTATATCTATCTCTATATCTATATTTGGGCCAGAGGCTCAAATCTGTCTATATCTCTACCTGTCTATATCTCTATCTATCTATATATCTATCTGTAATCTATCTATATCTATCTGTATTTATCTATGTATTTATATCTATATCTATATTTGGGCCAGGGACTCAAATCTACTTATATCTGTCTATATCTATATCTATGCCTATATATCTATATATCTATCTATAATCTATCTATATCTATCTGTATTTATCTGTATATCTGTATCTATCATCTATCATCATTTACTGATCTATCAATCATCTATTATGTATTATCTATCATCTATATCTACTATCTATCATCTATCTATCTATCTATCATCTATTATCATCATCATCTAGATTTATTGTAGGAATTGGCTCACATAGTTGTGCAGGCTGAGAATCCCACAATCTGTCCTCTGCAGGCTGGAGACCCAGGAAAGCTGGGGGTGTAATTCAGTCTAAGTCTGAAGGCTTAGGGGCTGATGGTGTTAAATCCTGATCTGGTTCTGAAAGCCCGAGAAACAGGAGCACCAATGTCCAAAGGCATAAGAAGATAGATGTCTCAGTTCAAGCAGGGAGAGTGAATTCACCCTTCTTTTACCTTTTTGTCTTTTTTGTTCTGTTGTATTATCTGCAGAATTATGTGTTATACTTTGAGGTTTTAAAAAACCAATATCTTTGTAGGCTTGTTTGCATGCTGCTCCTTTGAAGCCTGAGCCTTTCAGCCATACCAAACATTCCCTACCTCTTAGTTATGCATCATTCATCAATCTCCATTATCAGTCAATCTTTTGAGGGAATTATGAAATT
Source organism: Leptonychotes weddellii (assembly GCF_054177405.1). NCBI lineage: Eukaryota > Metazoa > Chordata > Mammalia > Carnivora > Phocidae > Leptonychotes > Leptonychotes weddellii. Next base: position 9,672,849 of record NC_138375.1, on the reverse strand, counting down.
TATAATAAATTTCATTGTTACAATCCATTAAGCTTGTCTGTGTGTGAGTTTAATATGCTCTCACACATCGGCCACTGGCTCGCTTGCTTTTCATTTGTTTTTCTCTGCTCCATATTATATATATGAAATTAGTAATGCACTAGTTAATGTATACAAAGCACTATCTATGTTAGCTTTTATTGTTATTTCATCCTCACAATCGGCATTACCTTTATGAAATGACTCCAACCCCTTATTAAGTCATTTCTTCCTTCGTCCTTGTCTTGTTCCATGAAGAGGAAACCTGCAGTGTTTTACTTTCTCTGCCAATTCAGAGCCTAGCTATATGTGGTAGGAACATTCTTGGTTTTAGAAAAGAAATAAGGACTTAGTGTGTTTCTGACATTTATTTGGTAACATGTTTCATCATTGTGTCTCAAAAGCGTGGGACAAGCTTTTTCCAATGTGTTGGATCATGAAAAGAGGAAATAAGAATAGATTTTCACGTATTTTTAAGTGAAATAATAGCCAAATAACTACATGGTTCACTGCCTTTGGTTATGTTCACAGATGAAAGCAGGCTTTTTATGGCAAACCAATTTGTCTATTCTGCCCTTCATGCTGAGCTCATTGTTTCTTCGGGAGGAAGGAGTTCCTAAAAGTTGTGGGATGCTCTAGATCTAGAGTCTTCTCAACCTTTTCCATGCATTTGCAGTGCATCTAATTCTGAAATACTCTAAGAACAGATCTGCCAAATAATTAAGTGAAAAATAATTTAAATCTGGCCATCAAAGTATCTGGCCATTAGGAATGGCATTTTATTGGTGGCTGTAAATTATACAGTAATAACTCTGAGTTTAATCTCAACAACTGGTTACAAAAAAGATTAATTTAAACCAGAATTTAAATATTTCAATATTGGAATTTTCTCAATTGCATTTTTTTTCATGCAGTTTTACAGTCTATGTGACAGTAGTTTCGTAAGACAAGGTATGTCAATTAAAGGGAAGCTAGTTTGTTGTTTTTTTCTGAAACCAAGCTTTTTGACAGCATTAAATGCAACATCTTTCAACATCTTCAAGGAAGCATCTGGACTATGGTTATAGATGAACATTTCTCATTTCATTGTCTGAGTACAAAGCCATTTATAGGGCAGTTATCACATAAACACCCCTTGGCATCTTATAATAGAAATCAATAACCCAGCAAAAAAGAAGACAGATGCGATTTAACCATATGCTATACCAAAAGAAAATAAAAGATATCCTGTGAACTTCTTAAAACTTTCTGTATACTCTTATTTACCTTGTATTGATGCCTGATGTATACATTTAATTATCATTAGTCTTTAGCAAAAAGAGTAAAATATTTGTTTTTTTTCTTTTTTTTAATAAAAAAGAGTGAAATATTAAATAGAAGACTAGAAAGAAAATAATCATTTTTGGATTCATGAAACATTTTCAAATTTCTTACTGTTTTTAAATGCACCCTCACTCACTAAGGTATGAAGAAATGCTTTTGAGACATGAAAAGAAGTGGGGAGAGGTCCATTTGTCAAGAAGTAGAAGAGTCTAGGAGGAAGCAGAAAATTATTGTCTATTCTGAAGTGCGGCCCAGGTAGGGAGATATATGGACAAGTGGGGCAAGCTGATTGTTCTAGAAAGGGAAGGTGTGAAGTGGGTCAGGGGTGACCAGCTGATACTCTGGACTAGGGTAAGACCCCCAACACCGAAAAGAGAGTAATGCTGCCCCCACCGCAGTCAGGGCAGTACCACCTGCGCAGAGTGGCTCAGCCAGAGGGTGGCTGAGGCAAAGATGGCAGTGGAGACACTTGAACACCTAGAGTGACCTCAAGAGGCAGCCATCATTTAGAAAAGAAGTGTCTAAATGGCATGCAAGTTAACATGCTTGGCTTGAAGGGAGGACTTCAGAGCAGCCAAATTTGGAGAAGACACATGAAGACCTAATATGACCTTCTGACCCAGGGTAGCTGGGGCAGAAGAGTGTGGTAGGATGTGGGGTCCCCAGGACTGAGTTATGGTAGTGTCAGCACCACGGAGACTGGCAGTTTTCTCCTAATTGTCCCTCAAGGACTCCACAGGTGATTATTCTGTCTAGCTACCTTGAGGACAAGGTCATGATGTCTAGTAGCTACACCAGCCCTCATAAATAATTCTTGGCACTGCTATTGCAGAAGTCCGTGGTTCAGAGACAGCAAATACCTGATTTGTGTTTTAACGGTAAGAGAAAACCAGGTCAAGCACCCCATCAGCTCTTACAATAATGACTGACTGATACTCTCTTTTCCATTTCACAGCTTTTTCTTTTACCCCAGATATCCATCCCCTCACTTCCTTCAATTTCTTTTATTATTTAGTATCAGAATCACACATTCAGAGGAGGTCAAGCCATTTTGCTTTCTTTTAGTACATTTAGCATTTGTTCTTGTAATTCACATTTACTTTTGTGATTTTATTAAAACAAAAAGAAGAAAACTTTTAAAATATTATTTTAAATTTATAAAATAAAAAGGCACAATCTCACTTGTGGCTTGTAATTTTATATTTACTTCCAAGTGTTAGAGGGGACAATTTTTACCTTTGCTTCAGCTCTTTTGGAGCATGGTCCTTTTTCTGGATAAAGGATTAAGAAGCTGGGACTGGTCTCCTTTTCTTCTCTTCTATATTATACATCTTTATTGAGATATAATTCATATACCACAAAGTTTATCCCTTTAAAGGGTACCTGTTATTTCAGTGGTTTTTAAATATATTACAAAGTTGTATAACCATCTCCACTACCTACTTCCAGAAAATTTTGATCACCGCCCCCCCCCCCCAAATTAACCTCATACCCATGAACTAATTTCTCTTTTCCACAGCCCCTGGCAACCACTAATCTACTTTCTGTTTCTCTGGATTTTCCTGTTCTGTGATTTCATTTAAATGGGATCATATACTGTGTGACCTGTTATTTTGTGTCTCTGTGTTTCTTTTATTTAACACAATTTTTTCAAGGTTCATCCATGTTTTAGCAAGTATCAGTCCTCATTCATTTCTATGGCTGGATAATACTCCATTGGATGGATGTAACACATTTTATTTATCCATTTATTGGTTCATGGTTATTTGGATTGTTTCTGCCCCTGGCTATTATCAATAATGCTTCTATGGACATTCATGAACATATATTTTTTGGTGGATATGTATTTTCATTTATCTTGGAAACAAGCTGTATTAGTTTGCTAGGGCTGCCACAACAAAATTCCACAGATCGGGTGCCTTACATACTGGAAGTTTATGTTCTCACAGTTCTGGGGACTAGGTGTTCAAGATCAAGGTGTTTGCTAGTTCAGTTTCTTCTGAGGCTTCTCTTCCTGGACTCTCTCTCACAGCCTTCTTGCTGTGTCTTCATGTTCTTCCCTCAATCAGCGTGTTGTTTGTGTCCTAGTCACTTCTTATAAGGATACTAGTCATATTAGATTAGAACCTGCCCTAAAGACCTAATTTTAACTTAATTACCTCTTTGAAGACCTTATCTTCAAATATGATTACATTTTAAGGTACTAGGAGTTAGGACTCCAACATATGAATTTCGAGGAGACACAATTCAGCCCATAGGACATACTTAGGAGGGAAATTGTTGGGTCATATAGTAACTCTATTTAACCTTCTGAGGAACTGTCAGTTTTCAGAGCAGCTGCACCATTTTACATTCCCACCTGCAGTGCAGAAGGGTTCCCAATTTCTCCACATCCTCACCCATACTTGTTATCTGTCTTTTTGATTATTGCCATTCACAGGAAGTAAAATTCTGAAGTGTATCTTTTTGTGAGTTTTCCATTTACCCATATTTTTGTTTCTTCTCTCACATTGTCCCTCTTGACTGTGTTGCTAACATCATATCTATGTATATACTTTGTATATTTTAAGGGCTTAAATGTTTGATCACTAGACTGGTCATATTAATTATCAAAATAAGTGAGGGAGGGTGTAAAAGTCTGATGAATTGCATAGTTTATTATCAATAAAACAAATAGCACAGATACCATTAAAAACATACTATTTCTCAGAAAACAATCCGGATGAGTGATTTTAGTTTATTTCCATATTATTCATCCTAAATTTGAAAACATCCTGCATTGTTGATGTATATAAAGCCAATCAAGCGCTTACCACTTTGTCCTTTCAATAATGCATCTTTGCTTATTGAAACACGTAACAGCCAGCATAAAGATACTGCCCCGGCTGAAAGGTATTTTGGGAAGTGTGTATGCCATTGCAATCATTCTTCCAGAATGAAACTTATTGGAGAATAAGTTGGTTACACAAATTAGAAATCCCCTATGTCTACCTACTTGCATTCCAATGAAGAATTTCTGAATTTAGTTTTTCAGTTAATTTATCGCTTTTCTGGAAGACCATAATACCTTTATATAATTGCTTTCAAGAATATTCATTTTTTGCAATAGTCAACAAAGAAACCATTAAAACTCAAACAAAAGTATTCTACAAAAAGCTATAAGTGGAAATGATCTTTCTTTTTGCCAGGTGTCTGGGAAAGGAGTTTACATTTTGCCTGAAGCCAATCCTTTTCTTCTAATGTCTTCTTAATATCTTTGAAATTTACATCATTGCAAAAACACATAAACTGATAATGTTATTCTAAACACTAAGGTCTCATTTCCACCAAAACTATTTTTCTCTCTTTTTATGGCAAATTTATTCAATCTGAGCTTCTTTCTTGGGTGAATCTTATTGGGCTGGTCACACCCAGAAATTCAGCCCAGATGTCATCTCCTCTGCAAAGCTTTTGTGGATGCTCTGAGCGGAATCCCATGCCCCTCTCCTCTATGCCTGCTTGTCCTCTATCATAGCATCATTACCATCAGCTGTAAGGCCCCAAATATGTCCATATTTTCATTCTGGTCAGTGGTTCTCCAGGGTGATCACCCATCAGTACCACCTGAAGAGCTTTTCAAATATCTGCTCCCTCTGGGATCCTGACATAGGAAGAGCTACGTTGGTTTCCAAACAGAACAGACTCCTCTCAGTTCCTCAATGTTGGACCCTGGGGTAGTTTGTTAGAATCTGGGAATAGGCAGGATGCCATTCACCATGATTTTCAGATGGATCATCCTTTCTTGTCTCTTCCCCTCTCTGTCAGTTTTGTGGTCTGGCTATGCTAGTGGATGTTTGTATTTGAAAAACTTCCCAATTATGCATTTCATAGACACATCTAAGGAGGTGGGTATAAGATAAGAAGTCTTGGTTGAAAACATATTTTACTAGAAAAAATAAAGAATGGAGATAGTTTTTATTGAACACGTGTTATGTGCTAGTTTGTTAATTCTCCCCATAACTCCACAAAGTATGTATTATTATCCTGACTTGAAAGATGAAATATCCTCAGAGAAATTGAGCAGATTGCTTGAGATCATACACTAGTAAGTAGTAGAACTGGGATGAGGCAAGTCTTTCAGCTCCTACACAGCCTTTTTCAATGTTTATTTTGTTAATGTTTGTGTTTTTATGTTATTATTTTTATATTATTATTTTATTATTCATATTATTTATTATTTACATTATTTATGTTAATATAAATTATTTAAATCACATAAATGATGTAAATACATAAATACTAATATAAATATTAACATGCCATGTTAATATTAACATATTAATGTTATTTTTTATGTTTGTATCAAGTTAGGCAAAAAAAAAAATTTTGATACCCATTGCAATCCAGAATGACAATGTCTAAATAGAAGTGTGAACTTTATTATCTTAATGAAGTACCCAGGCCAAAGCTGAGTCTGCTGCTATTGTATCATGTGTTGATTTTCAAAAAGACAATTGCTTTAGTATGAGCATGGCAGCTGGTGTGTGTCTGTTTGTACATGTGTGTGCACGCACCTGCGTGCATATGCGCATGTGTGCACTGAATGTGTGTGGTGAGGGGGTCTGTTTCTTCTTTGGTGCACAGTGCGGTCCTTGCTCAGAGACTGATGTAAGCAGCAGACTCCTATGTCTTCCTGAGATTAGTTTCACTTATTCTCTCAAATTAACCCATTTAGTTTAAGGCATCGATACTATGACTGTGGTATGTTTACCGCTTTGGGGTGCTAATTGGTGTGCCTGGAATGGAGAAGCGTCTACCTAGACATGGCATATCAGTGAGATTTGTTAAAATGAGCATGCTAAATTATGGAGGGTCAGGTGAAGTAGGGGGTGGGGACCACAGAGTTACATTCATAGATGTGTACACATGCATACAGTGTTTGGTAAGAACTAGATTGGAGTCAGGAGATCCCTGTACATAAATAAGCATCAACTAAGACATCACATCAAGAATGTCTACATCTTCATAACAACTACTTATAACATAGATTTCATTCACAGGTGTTAGTCTCTCAAAGGAATACGGAGATTCTGTGGGGATAGGAGGCTTGGGACAACATATAAAATGAAAGATCCCTGAAAAAGAGGTGGGGGAGTGCTCTGGATGAGTGTTTCAAACTATCTGTTGCAAAGAACTTATTTTTTCCCAATTTGTTCCATACTAACACTGGTGTCAGTTCATACCAGATGCGACAATGTCAAACTGGCTTAAACCCTGTTCAGTGAGATGTGTGCACCGATTATGCACTTGAACATCAGGCAATGTCAAATTGCTCTACAAGTATCTAAATGCTCACTTCCAATTTCAGTGCTTATCTCATCAAGGGGTAGATAAAGGTTAGCAGACTGGTGCCAGTCTATGGACCACACTTTAAGTAATGATGCTGCAGACGAGCCTTACCTACTGCACAGTTGCACCCACGCCAACACTGCCAGTGATGTTATGAGGATGTAGACATTCTTGGTAACAGTGCCGTAGGTGATGCTTATATATGTACATGGCTATCCTAACTCGTTATAGTCCTTATATCACATTGTATCGTTCGAGTGGTAATGGTCTCTTGACCACTTTATTTCTTAGTGCATAGATATATATGATAAGGAAAACAACTTTTCTGGCCTGAAGTGTGACTCCCTTGTGTAGAAATACACAAATAGCTTAGCTGCAACAGCAGTTGGGATCATTGCCTATATCTGTAAATACCACAGTCAGTAGACTGGGCAGCTTGCAAAAATGAGAAGAATGGTGGTTGCTTCTGGGAACCAAAGCCATGGCTGGTGACAGAGAACAGAGAAAATGGTGCTGCCGAGGCAGAAGATTTGGGGGAAAGAATAGAAATGTTTAAAAAGGACTCTATAAAATTTTGTTCCTTTTCCCCATTGTCCTACAAAATCATCTTCTTTCTCTTTAAGGGATTTTTGGAGTTTATTTTTAGAATTTTTCAAGTGCCCATTCCTGGAGATACTTACTTCAAATTGAGGGGTAAGGGGTATTGACAGGGAACAGAGGTTTTTCAAACACAGAGAGAGAGATAAAGTTGAGAGTGTATTTACTTGATCTTAGTACTTACTTTCATCAGCATCAATAATCCATGCTTCATTATTTGGCTGATTATAGTCTTTCATTCACCATAAGATTCATCCCTTCAGCGATTCAATGCTCAGATCATTATGATGAAAGGGGTTTCTAGTGCCCTCTTCCCTCTGCCATTTTTCTGTTTGTGGAATGTGTATTGGAGAGGTTATTGGACCTCTTTGTTTGGGCATTTTACGTCAGAAGTAAATGTCTGGGGGATGATGACATTGAGTGGATTGATTGGGAATTAAGTTCTGGTGTAGGAAATATTCAGGTTGAGACAGCAGGTCTAGTGATTAAGGTAAACATTTGATCTTCAGTGTGATGCCACGAAGCTCCAAAGCTTCTTCCACAGCCAAGCACTTGATTGCTAAGCAGATTCTCTCCTTGATCCGCAGGCAGGGTGCACATACACTCTGTAGGCTGTCCCACCTCCCACTTCTCCCAGTCCAGTTATTTTAACATCTGTGTGTACTTTGTAAGACAAGCCTGGAAATAAGATAAGGAAAAATTAGAAATGGCAACCCTGCTTCTTTCAGGAAATAATTCTTGGCAATGAGTCCTCACGAATTGCAGCTCTTTGTTGATGTTGTGACACTACATGAAAGATGAAAATCCCAGTGCTTCAAGTAACCATCATTTGATTAATCATGGCTTCTAAGGAAGAGGGCATGAAAGACAAAACATAAAATTCTCTAAAATGTAGTGAATTTTTAACATTCAGACCATCATCTGAAAATTGATCTCCTTTTTTTAACAAAAAGTATCCCTTAAAAATATTTATTCCATTTTTATTTGAGGCACCTGGAGAATCGAGAGTCTTGAATTGAGGTGGCAGTTTTAGATCTGCAAGTCAATATTTGGTAGCCTTGAGCACAATGATCCACAGCCTGTGACCTGAAAAGCAGGGTGTGCAAATACTGAATGCACGTAACAGAGACTCACAGTGGATGCTCCACCAAGGACCAGTAAGAAATGAGAGTGAGACGAGATGGAGAAGTAGGGAGAGGAAGCATTTGTGGAGAATTCGCTATGTTCAATTTGAGGTATTGTGGCAAATCCTCTATGCTGACCACTGCCCTAGAACTCTCCTCATCCTTCGAGGGTAATGGAAAAAGGCTGTTAGTCTTAAAATATTTCCTTGGCTTCTTTTGTTGGCAGTTACTGTATTTCATTCAATCTGAGTTGCCATCAATTATAAGGGAGAGCTTATTTTATTTCCACTAAGAAAGAAAAAACCACTTCCGATTAAACTGTGACACAATCATGACTTCTCATTGAGATTTTCTATTTTATGCCTTTTGTAAAAGTTTTTTTTATACTTTAATTAATTGGTCACACCAGTCTCTCCTTATTTGAAATATCTTTTTATCCATTCTAGGGATGCATCCATTTATCCTGCTTTCTGTTGCACTGCTTGGTATGCATTAGGCAGTCCTTTTGTGCACATCTCAGTAATAAAATTTTAAGAAAGATTTATCTTCTTGTAGATTCTGTCCTCCCTTAGTTTCCATAAAACTTTTTTTTCCAAGAAAATATGTCTGGGTATAAATCCAAAGGAAACAAAATCACTAGTCTGAAGAGATATTTGCACCTGTGTGTTCATTGCAGCATTATTTATAATAGCTAACATATAGAAACAACCTAAATATCCATCGATGGGTGAATGGATAAAGAAAATGTGATATATATGTGATATGTGTGTGTGTGTGTGATATGTATGTAACACACACACACACACGGTGGGATACTATTCAGCTATGAAAAATAGGGAAATCTCGCTATTTGCAACAACATGGATGTTTCTTAAGGGCATTATGCTAAGTGAAATAAATCAGACAGATAAAGACAAGTACTGTATGAATTCACTTATATGTGGAATCTAAAAAAACAAACTCATAGATCAGATTTATGGTTGCTAGAGGTAGAAGGTGGGGGTGGTGAAAAAAATGCATGAAGGTGGTCAAAAGGTACAAACTTCGGCAATATAAATAAATTCTATGAGTCTAATGTGTAACATGATGATTATAGGTAACAATACCATTTTGTATATTTGAAAATTACTAGGAGAGTAGATCTTAAAAGTTCTTAATCACAAAGAAAAAAATTGGTAAGTATGTGAGTTGATGGATGTTAACTAAATTTGTTGTGGTAATCATTTGACAATATATACATATATTAAATCATTATGTGAAACTTATGCAATATTATACATCAATTACATCTTAATAAAACTGGAAAAATAATTTAAAAAATTATGGAATTGTAGTCATTCCTCCATCAGTTCCCCTAACATCAAAGGCATGCCCCACTATTCTGTTTCCATGCCTTTCTGCTTAAACAGTAAACTTGTGATTCAATGCTGAATCACAATGTAATATTTTAGAATATGTTTTCAATGGATGTAAAACTCACAATATTAACAAAAATGAACGCTGCTTAATTAAATTGACAATTGAACCACTCTGATCAAGTTTAAGCCTTCACAGCCAATGACAACTGTTGCATGGCCAACTATCAGAAAAGTTGGATATTAAAAAATATTGAATATTTTATTAATTATTAATTTAAAAAAGTTGAATATTAAAAAAGCATATTTTAGAATTGATGAACATGATTAAATAAAGTCAGTGGGACCCTAATCTAACTACTGTGTATACATAATATATTTGTAATCAGCTGTGGCTCTATTTTAAGAACTGATTCAATAATACATTATATAATGTAAGGGTGTGGGTATCAAATCAAGTGAGTTCAGGCAAGAACTGAATCAGAAGGATGGCTGATAGGGATTGCTGTGCTGTATATTTTCAGATTTCTTAATTCCTTATGTAAGATAAGCTTTACTCAAAAGGGCATTTTTCTTTGCTTCAGTTTACTTGTATGTGGTAATCTTTATCCATATTAAGATAAGTGGCAAAACAGAACAATTTTGAATCATTCCATTTTTATAATAAAAATAACATATTTGTACAAAGATTGGAAATGCAACAAAGCACAAAAAAGTTAAAGAAAAAAATTACTTTCAATGCTGCCATCTGTAATAAAAGCAACCTCTATCACCTTATGATAAAGGGTATTCAATACACATTTTGTGTAAGACACTTGATTTATGTCTTGTGGATTTTCCAATGAATGAAACCTCATTCTTGGTCCCAATGGAAGTAGTTGTGTAGGGAATATAAGAATTTCCCAAATAGCTACACCAGATAACTTGTGCTGAGTGTCATGAGGGAGGTAATGAATACCAAGGAGTTTGGAGAAGGGAAGTTTACATAAGATTGGAGGCAGTTCAATGAGAAAACATTGTGTGGAGGAGGTAATATCTCGTTTAACTCTTTATGGGTAGGGTGTTCAGGTTTGTATGAAGGAAGCAGGCATTTCAGAAGGAGGGAGATGTTTAATCAAAAATCAAGCAAGAAGTTCAGTTAGGCTAATAGAGGAGTCATTAATTCTGATTATAAATGCTCCAGCTTTTCCTGGGCATGTGGTAGGATTCTGCACCCCTTAGAAGTTGGGTGTGGTCATGTGGCAGATTTACACAAGTGAAATTTTAAGGGCGATTGCATGCTTCTCCACATTCTTCCCTAATAATGTTTGCAATGGTGACTGTCCTGTTGGCCTACGTTCCTGGTTGTTTATGATCAGCAGAGCCTCTTGACCAATCCACAGTGGACACAATAAGAGAAAGAAACAAAGCTTATCCGATTTAATCCACTGAGATCTTGGAGGATTGTTTATAACTGCAACATAACCTAACACATCCTGACCATATGAAGACAAAGAATAAGAGATAAAGTAAAAAAAAAATTTAGGGTGGAATCATTCAATGCTTGAATATCATAAAGGTATGTGGACATCTGGATTTTACATTATAAGCACTATAGAGTCATCCGTGGCTTGTTGTTTGCTTTGTTTTTAATAAGAAAATGGCATCATCAGGTGTACATATTAGGAGGATTTGTTTTGCAGTGTACTGTAGTGTGACTTGGAGGAAGTACAATAACCAAGTGAGGACATTGAATAGGAGACCACCGTAGTAGCCAAAGTGAGGGCATGAATTTTATTAAGATGGCAACAGTGGGAAAAGAGAGTAAGAGATCTTGTAGAAATAATATGGAGGTCAAGATGAAGAGATTTGTATACAAAGTGATCATCACGGGACACTGTTGTTATTCATTGAATTGTGTCTTCTTAAAATAGATCTGCTTGTGTCCTAACCCCCTGGACCTCTGGATGTAACTTTATTTGGAAATAAGTTCTTTACAGAGGAAACCAATTTAAAATGACGTTATTAGGGTGTATCTTCATCCAATATGATTGGTGTCCTTATAAAAAGGGGAAATTTGATGTAGAGACAGCAGTGTACAGAGGAGAGATGATTTGACGAGCCAGAGAGAAGTTGGTTGTCTGCGAGCCAAAGAGAGAGGCCTTGACGGATGTTTCCCTCCCAGTCCTCCAAAGGAACCATCCGTGGAACACCTGGATTTCAGTCTCTGGCCTCCAGAAATGTGAAACAATAAATCTGTTTCAGCCACCCAGTTTGTGGCACTTTGTTACAGCAGTCCTAGCACAGGAATATAACTATTAAAGTATTTTTAAATGTTAGCCTCTTCCATCTTTAAAGATTTCAGATGTCCCCCTTCCCCTTAGGTATACTTCCATTATTGTCTAAATTAAATCAGAAGCATGGGAGTAACTTTCTGTTCCTCAGTGTGTAGACCAAGTCCATCATTCCAGTCGATTTGCATTTTATTCTTTGCCTCTCTTCTCATATTAGAAAGGTAGTAAAGCTTAATTTTTTTTTTTTCCAAACACAAGCCCTACCTTGAAAGATGGAGTAAAATGGTTACATTTTTAAAACTCCAGACAGCCCAGAATTCTGCTTAATTGAAAAAGGCCCTTTGGTGTGATGGATATAGTGTTTAATTTAATATCTAGCTCCATTGAAATCTCTTACAATCAGCTTTTGAGTTAAAGGCATCAAGGTAAAAGACTGCCAGGCCTTCACAAATTTTCTATCTAATAGTAATGGCCTGTACACTAGAGATTTGTACTTGCTATTCTCTAAATTCTGAAGTGCAGAAGGTGTGATGTGAGAAAATCTTTATAGGAATACAGGGCTCCAGATCTGTGATATTCATAAACTTTTATATACCAAATTTTAATGCCCAGCAGTTGATTGACTTTTGCCTTATGAAATAATATTTATTTAACCACACTTTGAAAGTCCTACACTAGGACAATATAAATCATTCTTTGTAATCTTAATTTGGTCCTGGAAGATTCAATCTCTTTTATTTTGCAATATGGCTATTGAATCAAACTGGAATGGAAAAGTTGGCTCAGTAAATTCTCCAATTAAGATTTTATCCAAGCCTTGCTTCACTAACTCATTTGTTTCACTCATTCATAGTATGGATACAAAACCTCAGTTTTAAAATGCTTATCTGTATTTACATTATAAGATTTTTGGATATGTACTAGTTTTATTCAAAGAATGAACTGAGAGACAGCCTTGAGAGAACTGAAATTTACATAGTAAACTATGTTTTTTTTCTCAATCAATGCTACTGGCAATGATTAAAACTATAATATAATACCTCTGAAAATTAGGTATATTGAAAGCCCGGTCTAACAATTCTTGACATATAAGATTTAGTAAATAGAACATGTTTACAAAATCGCATTCACAAAATATTTTCAATTTATGTATTTATGTACCCAGACTCTTGTTATGAGGGTGTTTCACGTATAAGATGGACTGAAGGGTAGCATCGTTCACGCATCAAACATTTAACAGGGCCCTATGAATAAAGCAATATTTTAAATACTAAGGATTCAAAGACAAAAAAGGCAATGCCACTGGCACATTGTTCAAGGAGGTATGTGTGTAAATGAATAATAAAGATATAATGTAATACACATAAACATACACACATTTGGTAAACCATTGGTCCTGCTTTCATCTGGTGTATCAGAATAGATTTAAGGTTACACTTTATTTACCTTCTAAGAACTATTAGATTATTTCAATCAGAAAATCTGGAAAGATATTCTAGGCAAAAGAAAGAACATAAACCAAGGGTCTAAAGTCTGGAAGCATTGGGAAAATCTGGGGCCCAGCACAGATCAGATGTGGTTAGAGAAAGAACTGGTTGTGCAAGGGACACATGATATTGTTAAAAGCAGGTTTGAGCAAGCTCTTCATCCAAACAACAAGGAACTGGGGGATTATGAAGCTAATGAGAAATGGAAATCGAATCCAACAGTCAGACTGACTCTGCTGGCACGTGATTCTAGAGAAGAGTAAATGTGGAGGTCGTGTTGAGCATGCATAATTATATCATTCCAGTTCTGCTTCTGCAACTGATTATTTGGGTCATTTTTGCCAATTCGTTCACTGTCCATGCACATATCAAATGAAATGGCTGACTCAGAGGCATTCTAAGCCTAGTTACAGCTTAAATGACAAGCTGGGGTTCTGACATGACCACTTTGGTTGTCACTTAATGCTAGAATCCATTTGCACTTTTAACAAATACATGTGGATGTCACCGTCGGTGACCAACTAGAAAGCAATGATAAGTATAGATATTTGATGGACATTCTGATATTATTTTCTTAGCATTTAAAGGGCCTTGAGGTATTTATTTAAACCTCCCTTACTGTAGTGGACATTTATTATTTTTTTTTATTTAAATTCCATTAGCCAACATACAATACATCATTAGTTTGTGATATAATGTTCAATGATTCATTAGTTGCGTATAACACCCAGTGCTCATCACACCATGTGCCCTCCTTAATACCCCTCACTGGGCTAACCCATCCCCCCACCCCACTCCCTTCTGCAACCCTCAGTTTGTTTCTCAGAGTCAAGAATCTCTCATGGTTTATCTCCCTTTCTGATTTTTTCCCTTTCAGGTTTCCCTCCCTTCCTCTGTGGTCCTCTGCACTATTCCTTGTATTCCTCATATGAGTGAAATCATATGGTAATTGTCTTTCTCTGATTGACTTATTTCACTTAGCATAATAACCTCCAGTCCCATCCATTTCACTGTAAATGGTAGGTATTCATCCTTTCTGATGGCTGAGTAATGTAGTAGACATTTAGCATACATTTGTAGATATACCTAGCACCATGTTAATGTTTCTCCTTTGTGAGACTTTCCCATCTTAGGATTTCCATGGCCTCACGGGAGGAGCTAGGAACCCATTTTCCCACTTTCTTTGCAGCTGGGGCTTAGCACAAGGCCTTGACTCCATCATTCAGATGCATACCTCCTGAAGAAGGAGGAATCCCTGTGGTGGAGACATTATCTTCACAGAGCAGCAATTAGAGAGGTCCTGGCAGGGCAATTCCTCACCCAGCATCATTGATGCCAAGAGCTGGCACTTTTGATGGCAGCAACTGGGCTCCACTGCAGCCTCTGCCTGTGTGGCTTGGGCATTAAGCTAGCTGTATAGCCTCCAAGTGCAGTTCTCGACCCTCCTAGAAAGTGTGCTACCTCTATTGCTTAGGAAATTTATTTCTGCTTAAACTAATTAGATGGGATTCTCGTCTTTACATCTACAGATTTTTTGATTCAGCAATTTGACTTCCTTCTCTTTTGACACCTCTTTTTGCCAAACTCCTTTTCTGCTAAATGGGCAGAGTTTTCCATCATGAGTCTGTAACAGAAGGCCATTTCTCTTGGAATAAATAAAAAAAATTTTTTTTTCAGCAATCTCTCGATGATGCTCCAGGTTGCCAATCTCCAAATAAAACATCTCAGGGCTGAGAAGTGATAGATTATTGGTAGCAGTGGTATTATTGGGGCTTCTCTCTGCCATTTCACTCCAAAAGCTGATGTAAAAAAAGTGGGCCTAAGAAAACAGCTACTGAAACTTAAAATCTCTTGATAGATTGAGCGATAGAGGAAGAGAAGAATCAGAAAGAATAGAGAGAAAGTGGATCTGTAATGAGAACAAAAATCACCACCAGTTGGAGGAGAAGAAGGTGAAAGAAAGTATAATTGTCTACCTGGGACTTTGGAACAGGAAGGATTCTCTACACTTCAATGCGTCCCAAGTGCCACCATGCCTTAAATCGTACCGTTCAGTTACAATTTATTTTGATTAATTATG
This sequence comes from Leptonychotes weddellii, assembly GCF_054177405.1. Taxonomy (NCBI): domain Eukaryota; kingdom Metazoa; phylum Chordata; class Mammalia; order Carnivora; family Phocidae; genus Leptonychotes; species Leptonychotes weddellii. The sequence continues at coordinate 9,657,264 of NC_138375.1, read as the reverse complement.
GCTCTCTCCAGTTGTCTCCTTTACAATGGATATGCCAAGTACAGGTAACCGACCAAGTCATTAACAACTCCATGAGACAATGAGCCAGAGAGAGTCTCGAGATTCCCACTGCCTGTCTTATATCCTTCCCTATAGCCCTGACCTTTTTAATTGTGCCCTGCTTTCTTTCCCAGCTTTGTCACTCCCCTCTTCCTGAAAAATTGCTCTACCTATAATCTCTGACTTGTTTTCACAAGCTTTCACAAAGATATTTCTAAAGATCCACAGATTCACATTCTCCATAGAACTGTAATGGAGATTTGCCTCCCCAAGGATATGAAATCCCTAGATGGGGAGACTTTTGATCCTTTCTTTTCCTATTGGCTGTATCTGTCCCACCTCTGCTAGTTCTGTGGAGAGGCATATTCAGTTTGGCTTTAACCTAATGTTCTTACAGTGCATGCCTTCACAGAGTATCATGGGGCCCTAATACAGCCTTACACTAATAGGCTCACATGCTTTTTTGTTCATTCCTTCCAAGCAGTCAAGCCTGACTGGATCATCATAAGGTCTTCTGCATTTTATTATTCCCACATTTCTGTCTCCTTAGACACCTTCACCCTCCTCTGTCTCCACATAGCTTCTTTCCCATCCCATATGCAATACTGACATACAAAGTACATTTTGTTGGATTATCTGGACATGCATATGATTATCTGGATGCAACATATGTTTGGGCAGAGGCTGATATAGCTAGTTAATATATGTAGAGTTCTATATGACTTCAACTCTATAAGGTTATATTACAGAAAACTTAAGTAGTTCTTGGGGGCCCCAGCCAGGGCATATGTCCTTCAAAATAGTGCTTCTCAACATTTTTCTCTACAGAGAGCATATGGCAGATGCACTTCCAAGGAAGAAGCCCCTATTAGCAATTCTCATTAGATCTCTTTAAGATAGTGCAACCAAATGCATTTTCTATCAAAGAGATTATAAGGAGCCATTGAAGACTGCTTTAAATGTAAACGTGTTAGTCGTTCACAAACATTGTTCATGTTGGTAACACATGCTTATTACAGACCTCGTTGCTGATTAGAACACATGGGTAGGAAGCAGCACCTCAGCCCAAGCTTGCATGCCCAGATTTCTTGTCTACCTCTCAAAAGCCTCCCACACTTGACCTTCTGACTATGCCTTATTTACCCTCTTTGTCATCTTACCTTACCCTTTGATAACTGCTTCCTCTTTGGGCATATATTTCCCAATAATATAAAAGCAACTCACTTTTAGTAATAGTGCCTTTTCAAAATTATGTAACACAGTCAGCTCTTTTCTTCTCTGCTAGGAAGGAATGAGGTATCTGAACTTCATCTGTCCGTCTTTACCTAGACTCACTCACCCAGCACTTACCTGAATAGCTTTTTTGGGAACAGACAAACAAGACAGTGGCCAAGATCTTTACCTGACTCTTCACTTTCAGCAAAGCTGGCCTACAGTTTTGAGCAAACACTGATGTTTAGCAGGTAGCAAACATCTTCACTGTGTAAGAGTCAAAAGAGGACTCAGATAAGCATATTTCACTATAGCACAGTTGAGCTAGAATGCTCACCCCAACAAATCAGTGTAACTTTTCCACGTCCGTTCTGTGATTTTCCTTAGCCACACACCTTGAGGGCTGCGAATGATAGATACACGTGTAGGCTGAGGGCTCTCCATTGTCTCTTCACCAAATAAGTGAAAATCAGACATATTCATGAGGAGGATTCATAAGCCTTGTATCTTCAAAAAGATAGAGACACACTGGGTTTCATTTTTCATGTAAAACTTAAATTTAATGAGATCTACACATTTATACACTGAGGAGTGGGGGAATAGAACTCAGGGTGGGTGTGATCTGATATTTTATTATAATTATTTTTTGTAACTTACAGAAAGTGTATTATTTTAACCAAAGACATGGTTTAACTAAAATGAAGTTTATAGAATCCTCTCAACGTGACACAGTCTTACGTAAAGCTATATATGCATTTCAGTTTGCTACATGTATATATCTCTATGTAAAATTACCCCCCTAGAATTTTAGTTTTTAATAAATTAAATTTTACTGAGAAGCTAAAATAAATGTACTTGTTTTAACTGGTTGTTAAAGTACTTTTAAAATATTCATTTTCTTATTCATTTTGAAAATATTTCTACTGACTTTAGCTTCAGATGGAATTTATTCACTTTATAACTTTAATATTGTGCAGTTTTTCTTTCTGAAATTGTCATAAATAAGAATGAGCTTTGGTTTTAGCTGGTGTCATTATATATGACCAAAAGAGATTAGTTATTGCAGAGTCTAAGTGGAAAGATGTTTGTAAATTGACACTCATCAAAAAGGCCCATTTATTATTTCTGTGTCTAATTAAATATAATAAATCCACTTTAAGAGGCTTTGCTCATGTGATGTGCAATGCCTTTCTCACTCCATAATTGAATGACATGCCCTTTATCACTCATGTTTGTATATAATGGAACAAAAAAGCTCTACACTTAGTTCTGATGACATTGTCCAGGTTCTCCTTTCTGGAGATAAAGATGGACATCTCATGATATGTGGTCTGCCCTAAGATGCAGGTGTCATGATTTGGGACCCTTTTTACAGATTATTAGTCTTGGCTTATGAATTTACATAGAGTACAATTTGAGTTTCATGGGCCATCAGCAACTGGTTTCTATGCAAGGCTTTGGCCTCCCAACACAGTACTCAGTGAAGACCTGGCTGAGGCTGAGGTTGCTGCCAGCCCCTCACTCAAGGGTAAGTGCCTCTGCATCTTCTTTGCTGGGACCAGCTCCCATGCACATGTTCATGTTGAGGAAAATGCAGTTTGTATATCCTCACAATGCTCACGGGGCAACATCACTACCATCCCCAAGGTGACACTGGTCCAGAAGGTGTTAATCATTTTTCGTATGATAATACGTGCCAACAGCATATACACACATATACACAACACATTGCATAATGCATAACCCACATGATTCTGTTTCCTATAATTACTAAAATTTCAAATGTCTACATGTAAAAAAAATCATAAATAAGAAACCAATGTTTTCACATAATAATATCCCAAAGGCAGTGTCTCTATGGTGGCAGATAAAACAAACAAACTCAAAAAGCAACCAACCAAAAAAAATAAAGAAACAATAAAAAAAGTGTGTGTGTGCGTGTGTGTAGGTGTGTGTGTGTGTTTTGGAGGAGGTCATTGAGAAGACATGACCTCCGGTTGACCCAGGACCTGGACCTGGGCAATCAGAGGCTTTTTACCAGCTCCCCTGTCCTTGGATTGTAGACTCTGCCTACCATTTCCACAGTGGGAGCTCTTTGCAAGGACGCAGGTGTGAAAGAGTGATGTGGTATTGAGACCGTCTGGATGGCACAGGTGACTGAACTCAGTTAAAGCCTCTGTATAAACTTAAGATTCTGGCCTGCAGGTGATGAGTTCTACTCCCCATGTGACTGCCTGAGATAAGCATTGTATGTACGTTGCCTTGCCTCTTAAACCTGCCACCTGCCACTCTGGAGTGGCCTGCCTCTTTCCTCCATCTCTCCCTGCCCTCTGTGTCCACGGCCAGTTTGGGCCCCAGCAGTGTGTGTGAGGGAGGGGGTTGAGATATGAGTACAGGAGGAGAGATGCTCCTAAAAGCAGCAGGTCTCTGCTTTCATGAAAAGATATTACCCTCTGAAGACAAAGGAGACCCCAAACCCAAACCTCCTTTGTTCTTAGGCTTCTTCTCTGCCTTATATTTAACAAGTGATCCTGCCCTCATAAAATACAGAGGCATAAGGGAGGAAATGTGGTGTCTGCCTGGGTAAATAATGTGAGTTCTGCCATTCACCAGTTGGCTGCCATGGACAAATTATTTAAGCACTAGGTCTCGAAGCTCCTACCCATGAACTGGGTTTGCCTCATGTGGGAGATATTTGCTATATTTTGGCGGGGCCCATTTCCCACTAGAGAAGCTAAAAATATTTGTTTTCCTGCCTACTGGTGGCCAGTGCATAAGCATGTCAAATGAACTTTACTGTTTGCTCTTTTGTTTGTTTTTGTTTCTGTTTTTAATATAAAGAAAAAGATACAAAACGCCATCATCAGTGGACCCTCATCCTGGCGGCAAGGGCCAGAGCAATGGCTGGTGTCCAGTTGCAGCGTGTTCTCAGAACAACAGATTCCCAGTTTCTACTGGTTTTCAAAACCTGTTCTTCAGAGCTCCTACTGATTGTACGAGTTTCCATTATGTTTTCATTCAACAACTAAAGCATTTGTTTCATATTATATGCACTAAAGAGTATCTATAAACATGATTTAATGGAGAATGAACACTCACATGTCTTATCACTATCTAGGTTAAGAAGTAAGACATTAAGGGGCGCCCGGGTGGCTCAGGTCGGTTAAGCAGCTGCCTTCGGCTCAGGTCATGATCCCGGGGTCCTGGGATCGAGCCCCACATTGGGCTCCCTGCTCAGTGGGGAGCCTGCTTCTCCCTCTCCCTCTGCCTGCTGCTCCAACTGCACCATTTTATATTCCAGCAGCAGTGCATAGTGGTTCCAATTTCTCTGTACCCTCATCATTAAAAAAAATTATAGCCATCCTAGTAGCTGTGAAGTCTTATCTCATTATGGTTTTGATTTGTACTTCTCTAATGACTAATGACTTTAAACATCTTTTCTGAAATGTTTATTGACCATTTGTGTGTCTTTGCAGGAATGTCTCTTTAAGTCCTTTGCTCATTTTTAATCAGATTGCTTTTCATTGTTGAATTGTAGGAGTTGTTTATATATTCTGGATATTAGCCCCTTGTCAGATATATGATTTGTAAATATTTTCTCTCATTCTGTTGTTTGTGTTCTTTGAGGTACAGAAGTTTTAAATTGTGATGTAGTCCAATTTATCTATTTTTTCTTCTTTTGCCTGCGCATTTGGTGTCACGCCCTTGAAATTGTTACAAATCTAAAATTATGAAAACTTTTTCCCCAATGTTTTCTTCTAAGAATTTTATAGCTTTAGCTCTTAAGTCTAGGTCTTTTAATCCACTTCAAGTTAATTTTTGTATATGATCTTAGGTAAAGATCCAACTTTGTTTTTTTGCATGTGGATACCCAGTTTCCCCAGCACCATTTGTTGCAATGGTAGAATGTCATTTTATAGATCCTGTTAAAATCTTACTTTTTCTATGTATATTAATTTAGGTTTTCTATGAAGATACTTATATCAGTGGCCAATAAGTGTTATACTTCTTTTCTAATCCTTAAACTTTTTTTCTTCCCTCCCTCCTTCCTTCCTTCTCTCCTTTTCTTTCCTTGTTTCCTTTCAGAAGCAATCTTTGTGTTATTACAGATCACCATATGTCCTGTCATCAACATTGACTCCTGATAATCAATTACCTTTGAATTTGTTCTTTATTGTTGTTTCCAAATACCTCATTAATACTTAAAAATATGCTTTTTTAAAAAAGTTGTACCCAGTAATTTCAGTTGTGTTCTCCTTAGAATGGCGTCTATGAACATTGCTTCCTTAGTTAAACTTGTCAGATTGATTTCTGTTTTTTGTAACCAAGAGCCTTAATTAAACCTCCTATAGGGAAAATAAGAAAGACCTGCTGATGTGGTTTCTACGTTAACATGATGTAAATGATCCAATCAAGAAATGGGCAGAAGACATGAACAGACATTTTTCCAAAGAAGACATCCAAATGGCCAACAGACACATGAAAAAGTGCTCAACATCGCTCGGCATCAGGGAAATCCAAATCAAAACCTCAAGGAGATATCACCTCACACCAGTCAGAATGGCCAAAATTAACAAGTCAGGAAACGACAGATGTTGGCAGGGTTGCGGAGAAAGGGGAACCCTCCTACACTGTTGGTGGGAATGCAAGCTGGTGCAGCCACTCTGGAAAACAGTATGGAGGTTCCTCAAAAAGTTGAAAATAGAGCTACCATACGATCCAGCAATTGCACTACTGGGTATTTACCCCAAAGATACAAATGTAGTGATCCGAAGGGGTATGTGCCACCCCAATGTTTATAGCAGCAATGTCCACAATAGCCGAACTGTGGAAAGAGCCAAGATGTCCATCGACAGATGAATGGAT
>NC_138375.1:9619842-9650647 GCF_054177405.1 Leptonychotes weddellii | reverse complement strand
GGTGATGAGTATTAAAGAGGGCACGTTCTGCATGGAGCACTGGGTGTTATACACAAACAATGAATTGTGGAACACTGCATCAAAAACTAATGATGTAATGTATGGTGATTAACATAACAATAAAAAATTAAAAAAAAAAAGAAATACAAAAAAAACCCAACCGTGATGCCAGTTATGTGATAACCACTTAGTAAATTTTAATTGTTATTGCTATCATTATCATTGCTATCATTTATCTTATGATAGCATCATACAATCTCAAGAATATTTCCTTTAAGAAAGGATACTCCCGGAGGGCACATATTGCATGGAGCACTGGGTGTTATACGCAAACAATGAATCATGGAACACTACATCAAAAACTAATGATGTAATGTATGGTAACTAACATAATAAAATTAGATTAAAAAAAAGGATACTCCCAGGAGGATAATACTTAGCTCAGACATCTATTTCTTTTGGGCAAATATCAGGCATGAATGAAGTAGGTGTTAAGTACGAAGTGAGAAGGGTCCTATCACTTCATATATTATGGGTTGGAAAACAGCACTTTTTTTTCTAGATATACACTTATCTTTCTGTAGGTTTTACTTTAACATGGAAAATATTCCAATAGATAGCAGTGTATGTGTCAAACTGTAGAACATGATCATAATGAGAGCAAGACTACTAATTTTACTTTTGGAATATTGATAAGTGTCAAACTACTGAGCACAAATTCATTAGCCAGCTGTACTCCTTGAGGATGGAAGTTGGTGAATAAGCAAGTGTTTGTTTAATTTCAAATCTTCTCAATTTCTCTTCAAACCATGAAGCTTCTGGGACAGCTTCTTATGCATATGCACAAAGAGTGATTAGTAATGTCACATTTGAATTTCATGTGCTTCTGGTTTGATTTAGATTTCTGATCCTTAGTATTTTAATATAATTTGCCACTTTTTTTATTTTTAAGATTAAAGTTTCCCAGTAAGTATAGATTTTAAAATGTTGTGTACCTTACACTTCTTTATAGAAACCTCAGTCTACCAAAAGGTTTTATACATAATGCGTTCTACTTTAAAAGTTTTTGTATGTTGGGAGACCCTCACTCAAACTGTACCTTGTAGACAGACTGTCTTCCTGAAAACATTTGGCAAAGTATTTTAAAATATTTTCTTGAAAAAGGATAGAAATAAGCTTTGATAAGCTATTGCACTCAAGCGACTCATACTAAAACTTGTTACTTTCTTAAGAAAAATAAATTTCACATTATCTCAATTAATAGAACTTTGCAATTACTAAAATTATGCAGAGTTCATTTGAGAAAACATTTTGAAAAAATTCTGATAACTTGCTTATGATAACTTGATACTTCTAATTGCTATAGGGAGCAGTCAGCTTTTTGAATCCACCATCATTAAGGAAATGAAATTATGAGTTGACTTCATGTCTACAGATCATTTCTATCCAAAGGCAATTACAAAAGGAGCCAGACCTCCCTGAACTGTTTTAATTTGGAACAGTTTGTTCATTGTAGATAAAACTCTTTGCACCTGTTTCTCCCTAGAACTGGGGTGTCAGAACTACTTAAACTTTTAAAATAATTATGCACGTAAAGGGATATGGTAGGCAAGATAGTGGCCTCCCAAAGATGTTCATGTCCTAATCACCAGAATCTATGACTATGTTAGGTTACAAGGCAATGTGGAATTAAGGTTGCAGATGGAATTAAGTTTGCTAATCAATTGACCTTAAAATAGGGAGATTATCCTGGATTATTTGGATGGACCTGAATGTAATCACAAAGTTACTTAAGTGGGAAAGAGAGAGAGAAAAGATTGACCCAGAGGCTCAATCTTACTGGCTTTGAAAATTGAGGAAGGGGTTGAGCCAAGGAATGTAGGTAGCCCTTAGGAAATAGAAAGGCAAGGAAAGAGATTTCCTCTAAAACTTCCAGAAAGGATGCACCCTGCCAGCCCCTTGATTTTAGACCAATAAGACCCATTTCAGACTTCTGACCTCCCGAAGCATAAGAAAATAAATGTTTGTGGTAATTGGTTACATCAGCAATGAGAAACTAATACAAAGGGTAAAATCAGTGTGCTAGTATATGAACTTGCACAAACTGTTTTGAGCAGAGAATAAGGAACTGCAGGATACCATTCCAACTGGCCTCTAGGTATCTTAGTCTAAGTTCCCACCTTAGTCTAAAGTTCCCACCTTTTTGTTTATGTACCCTAGTTGGAGCCATTGACAAGTGTTCTAATGCAATTCAGTGTGAATGAGTGAGTACCTTGCAGAGGCTCAGGTGACTATTGAAAGGAAACAAGAACTGTAATTTACTGTAATTTGAGCAAGCTTTCAGACAATTTCAGGTAGCTGTGTTCAGGTTGAGTCAGACCGAAGGAACAGTTATGGATTATCAGTGTTTTAGTTTTGTCATAACAGGGCAAGACAGCTCGCCCATCATTTGCTCAATTCTTTGAAGGTACTAAAGGGAAAATGCCACCACATTAAACTTTAGAGCAAAAATCTTATTTGGAGTCCAACAAGCATGAACATGAGATCTACATATAGAGGCACAGAATAATTGATGTGTAACTGGCCACAGAAAAGGTAAACAGTAAAATCCCTGCCCTGGCAGCCAATGGATAATCTTTAAACCATGTTCCTGCAGCCAGGGAGAGAAGGGGACTCTGAAAGAAATGGAATACCATAGTGCAAAGTTTATATAAGTAATGTGCTAATATTTCCTGGGTTCAAAGTTACCTTTTTTTCTTGCCTAAAGACAACAAGAAAATCATAGTAGATATTTTTTCTAGGTGTTTTATAGTAGGTTTTGTTGACAACAAATCCACAGAATGAATGTACATTGCTGGGGAGTGACAACCATCTGCCCTGATTCCAGCATTTCCCTGACATATGAAAGAAAAAGCAGGGAACTATCTGTAGTCCTAGAAGTGAATCAGATGAAGTGTGAGCAATATAAACCCAGGGCACCTTGGGTTCTCTGCAGTTAGAGTGCAATTTCTCATTTGTGAAGTGACTAACTCTACATTAAGTAGAGTGACCCACATGGATGTTTTAGTGTTGGATGCAGTCACAAATAGGAGGATGATGCAGAAGCCAACAGAGAGTTTATCCTTTCCTCTCATGAACAAGAACTTTCTAATAAAGTGATTGGCAGGAATTGTTAATGAACAGAGGAACCACTCTGCACTATCATGTGCTCATTAGCTATAGTTCTTGTGACCATGCGCATTGTATGTGCAGGTGTCTATCTATATTTGTCTGTGCTTAAGTTAATTGCATTAGGAGGATAGATCATTATATATATATATTGAAGTCCATAGAATTAGTTTATTTTCTATTAATACTTTACTGTTTTTATAAGCCCTATAATAATTGCTCTGTGTATTTTTTTTATGAGAAGATATGAACTGGGTAAAATCATTGTCTTTTGAACCAGTAAACTGAAACCAAGGGTAAACAAAATCCCTTATAAAAATGGTACCTAAACAGGACCTAATTCTGAGTGCCATCCCTCACATAAATATTATTAAGAGGAGATATAACAAAAGTAATACAAAATAGTATTTAATATTATTGCACACTTTATATTTATGAGGACTTAAGTGGATTATTTAATTTCTCAAAAAAATTACTATGAAGCATGAACTATTATCATCTCTATTTTATTTTTATTTTTTTATTTTTTAAAAGATTTTGTTTATTTATTTGACAGAGAGAGACACAGTGAGAGAAGGCACACAAGCAGGGGGGAGTAGGAGAGGGAGAAGCAGGCTTCCCGTGGAGCAGGGAGCCTGATGCGGGGCTCAATCCCAGGACCCTGGGATCATGACCTGAGCCAAAGGCAGACGCTCAACGACTGAGCCACCCAGGTGCCACCTATCATCCCTATTTTATATATGAAGGAATTAGTACTGAGTGATACTGGTAACTGGTTCAAAACCAGTTACTAACAGAGTAACAGAGTCTGAATTTGAACACAGGCCTGCATGATCCCAAAGGGCATGGATCTAATGAGTATGTTATGATAGAAGATCCAAGTATTGGGTCACAACCTGAATAGTATATGCATTTTTTACTTTGACACTCTCCCATTCCCTGAATGCTGAAGTCCTCCAACATTTGACTCAATGAGAACTCATCCAACAACTTTATATCTCTAATTTTGGAGACATGGAGCTTGAGGCACAGAAGAGAAAAGATATGCATATGCTGCCATTGAACATGTCTTTATTCTTGTTTTAGCTTTTCACTCAGTCCCACCATTTCCTGGGCTCCAGCTTCCTTACCTTCCCTATACATTTCATTGCTGTGGAGAGGCTTAAATGGAGGAGTTTGCTTCAAGTCTGACATGTGCCCTCCCAGCCATGGTCATATCGATAAGTACACTGACTCAGGCAGCAAAGAATCTAAGTGAGTTGGATACAAGTTGTATAATTACAGTTATCAATAAATTTGGTGAAACATCTCAACCTAGCAAATGCCTGGGCCCCCACATAATAATTTATTCAATGGAATTCACAATAGAATATTTGTATTATCAGTGTTCGAAAGTGATGGCAAGTCTAATGCGTAGTGCAAGCTGGCTGAAAGGTTTGATAATTTTTTAGTGAGCCAGCAGATGGCAAATGTAGTTCAGTAGAGAAATGCAAAATAAACTGATCACAAATGTTACATGCTAATCATACAACACATGATCAGAGAACAGATTTTTTTTATGGCTATTATGTGAAAAATGATGAAAACCATAAGTTTAATGCGTAAGCAGTATGCTCCATTTTTAATATCCTCTGTAATATATGCATGCAAATATTTAAATGAATAAGGCATTGTTCAGTATATTTGAAGTGGTGAGAACTCTTCTGTTAGACCATATTCAGCAGAGCATTTTTGTGTGGCTCTAAACGTAAGAGATTGACCATTTCCATAGGGAGTTTTACCACTCAGGCATGTTCAAGTTGAAATATGAGAGACTTCAACATTCTAGAGGAGGCTTCTTGGCAAAGATCAGTGAGGTACTGCTAATAGTAGAGAAAGTTGTCCTTTATTTTTCCAGGTAAAGAAAAAAATCCCCCAAATAAGATGAATATGCTCTTAAGTTGAAGCTGTATTCCAGTCTGAATAGTTTGCTAGGGATGCTGTAACAGAGCATCATGGACCAGGTGGCTTAAACAGGCAGCTTAAACAACATAAATTTATTTCCTCACAGTTCTGGAGATGAATAGTCTGAGATCAAGGTGGTCAGTGGGGTTGACTTCTTTTGAAGCCCTTCTCTTTGGCTTGTAGATGGCCTTCTTCTCCTTGTGTCCTTATAATGGTCTTCCTTCTGTGTGCATCTGTGTCCTAATCTTTTCTTTTAAGGACACCAGTTAGATTGGATTGGAGCCCATGCAAATGACCTCATTTTAACTAGTGATCTCTTTAAAAACCTAGTCTCCAAATACAATCACATTCTGAGGTCTTGGGGATTAGGACTTCAACATACGATATTTGGAGAAATTTAGCCTATAACCCTGTCTTATAAATATAATCTTGGAAATAAATTTTTTTCCATTGTAGGACTCTTACTTTTGAATAAAAATTAATTGAGATGTATTATATGATAGATATAATTATGTTGAAATTTGCAATTATAATTGCCCAGAGTATGGAGTCTAGCTACATCATCAAGTAATAGTCTCAATTTACATAATTGAAGGCTAAATTTTAGGTGTTTTATCCCTTTTCCTTCCCAGACATAGAACTTACTGCCTCTTGTAGGCTCAAACAACTTCCCAGTCCCCAGATGCACTAATTAATTTGTTCATCAAATATTTATTGGAATTTTGTGCTTTCTAGAATTTATCATTGCCTCATTGTCTGTTTACTTCAACAATGATGGTTGTATTGGATTATAAGCTACTAACAGTGCAATTAAGAATACTAAAAACAGTTGGGTATTTACTATGGGCTTGGCATTGTGATAAAATTACTTACATTATTTCGTTAATCCTCACAACAACCTTTGAGGCAGAGCCACTGTACACATGATAAAAATGGGTACAAAGAGATCATGTCAGAGTTATTAATGCTCTATTGCTCCATAACAAATGGCCACAAACTTAGTAATTTGGAACAACTGTCATTTTAGTCAGAAGTCTGGCAGGGTGTGGCTGGAGTCTCTGCTCAGAATATCACGAAGCTGAAATCAAGGGATCATCTTGACTGAGTTCTGGTCCTAAGGCTCTGGCAAAAAACTTTGCTTCTAAGCTCATTCAGGTTGTTGGCAGAATCCAGTGCCTTGTGGTTCTAAGACTAAGGTCCAGTGCCTTGTGGTTCTAAGACAGTGCTGGCTGTTGGCCAGGGGACTACTCTCAGCATCTGGAAACTCCCTGCCTTCTTTACCACCTGGCTCCCTCCATCTTCCATCCAGAAAGAGCATATCAAATTCTTCCTGTGCCTCACATCTCTGATTTCTGCCGTTCTCTGATGTCTAGATCAAATTTAAAGGGCTCTTATGATTAGGTTAGTCCTACTCATATACTCTCTCTTTTTAAAAGTTAACTGTACCATATAATATAACCTAATTATGCAAGTAACACTCATCGTATTCACAGTCTGGAATTATGCAGATCATGTGTAGCCGGGTGTGAGAAATCTTGGAAGCCATCTTAAAATTCTGCCTTTTATTATAATCAGTTAACTGTGGCCCCAAAGATGCTGTATAACAAAGCATCATAAAAGCTCAGGAGCATGCAGCCCTATATATTTATTTGCCTTGTGCATGTGTGTATTGGTAAAATGGGTTGGGTGGTGGTGGTCAGGCTTAGCTTTGGTACATTAGGTGGGACAGTTTTGCTACATGTGTCTTTTATCCTCTGCCTGACACCAGCAGGCTATTGATTTGGCCATGATAATGGTCAAGCTAGAGATCAAGCAGAAAGACACAAAGTTCTTATGGTCTAGACTCAGAACTGGCGATTCCAGTACCAGGCACTTGGTCTTCTTTTTACTGGCAAAAGCAAGCCACATGGCCAAAGTCAAGGGGCAAAGAAATATTCTCTCTACCTTTAGTGGGAAGAACTGCAAAGTCAGCAAACAAAGAGGGTAGATACAAAGAGGAGTGAAGGACGATGGTCAAAGAAAAATCTATCAGAGCTATGCTTTGCCATAGTAAACTTCCCCTGCACTCCCACTGCTGTTTCCTTCCAGCCCCTGTGCTATAGGAATAGATGAGCTTAGTTTTAATTGCTCTGTGTGTGAATTATCCTTTTATATTTGGTTGAGCAATGTTTTCTGTCAAGAGCCAGACAGTAAGTATTTTAAGTTTTGTGGATTGTACCGTGTCTGTCACAGTTACTGTGCTCTCCCATTGAGGCATTAAAGCAGCCATAGACAATACATAAATAAAACTTTTATTTATAGGGGCGCCTGGGTGGCTCAGTTGGTTAAGCGACTGCCTTCGGCTCAGGTCATGATCCTGGAGTCCCGGGATCGAGTCCTGCATCGGGCTCCCTGCTCGGCGGGGAGTCTGCCTCTCCCTCTGACCCTCCCCCCTCTCATGTGCTCTCTCTCTCTCTCAAATAAATAAATAAAAATCTTAAAAAAAAAAACAACTTTTATTTATAAAAACTGGCTGCAGGATGAATTTGGCATGTGGGCCATAATTTGCTGACCTTTAGTTTATATCCAATTAACTATGATTTGACAATACCTGGTATTTTCATCAAATGCTACCACAACATTAAATAAAAAATTATGCAAACACTCAATGGCTTCCCCAAACATTTATTTTTATGCTGACTGCTCTGTAGAGGAACTGCGGTTTAGCTTATCTAGGATGGGTGGCTCTGCTTCAAGATGTGGGTTGGCTGGCCTTGGTTCCAGGCAGCAGATTGAGTCAGCCCTGCTCCACAGGTATTTGTTCTGGGGCCCAGGTTGAAGGGGCAATAATTACTTGCTGCAAACTCTGCTTATGATAGTTCACCAGAATGGAAGATGCAATCAAAGTTCTGCAAGCCCTCTGCTCATGTCATATCTAATACCATTCCACTGGGGTCGAACTGAACATAAGTAATATGATAAAGTATACTCTGCCTCTGGTGAGAAAAGGAGGGAAGTGAATATTTAGAGAAAAAATATGCATGGAGCACCTGGGTGGTGCAGTCAGTTAAGCAACCGACACTTGGTTTCAGCTCAGGTCATGATCTCAGGGTCATCAGATCGAGCCCTGCGTTGGACTCCATCCTGAGGGCAGAGTCTGTTTGAGAATCTCTTTCCCTCTGCCCCTCCCACTTGTGCTCTCTCTCTCTCTCTCTCAAATAAATAAAAGTATCTTTAAAACATATTCTAATGATCACACCTGGTCGAATTGTAAGATGTGCCAGTTTTTCCTAATTATTTTCAATATTCTATTTTTTTTGGACATAGAAACATTCTGCATAAAGGAGCTTATTTACTATGATATCTGTTTGACTTATAAATGGTAGAATTATTTTAATTAAGCAGAAAGCACTCCATTCTAAATATGTACGTAGGAGAGAATATTTATGGTACCATTCATAAATTTCCCCTTCATTAATTCACTTGGGATATCCATCAACTACAACATAATGGGAAGAAAATTAACTAGAAGAGGACAGTTACTACCCACAGAAATGATGCCAAGTACCAATTAAATTCTCATCAGGTAAATTTGCTAGAAGCACAGCAAGGAAGTGTGTAGAATCTACTCTATTGCTGATCAGTTCAATTTCACTCCCTTCATGGAGCATCTGAGTAAGAGTGGGCCATACAAACCAAGAGGAAAGCCCAGATATAAAGCTGACTCCAAGAATTGAGAGCTATATATTGGAACCAGTTTATGAAGCCAGTTATGTAATCTGGCTGGATGAAGCCAGTTATGTAATCTGGCTGGATGTGAGTATTACCTTATCAACTTCTAAAAAATTTTCTGCTGGGGATTCTGGAAAGATAGTAGTACTGGTAACATAGTGTTAAAGTCTTGCCAAATCTCCATGTAAAACCAGCTAGAGTAATTCAATAGCAAGTCCAGAAATCCATGGCAAATATTTACACAAAAACTAGGTGACAAGATGTTTCAGTTATCTACTGCTGCATAACAAATTGCCCTAAAGCTTCGGGGCTTAGATAACAAAAACATTTTATTATGTTTCCTGATATTTGTAGATCATAAGTTTGGAAACAGCTCAGCTGGGTTGTTCCAGCTCTAGGTCTCCCAAGAGCTTGCAGTTATATGGTGGCTAGAACAGTGGGGTCCTAGAGCAGCTGAGGATTGGCCAGGCAATTCGCTCTCTTCATGTGGTATCAGGGTCATCTCATGTAGTCTCTTCAAATCAGCTAGATTGGGCTTCCTCAGAGCATATCCTCTGGGAAGTCAGACTTTACACATGATAACTAAAGGCTCTAAGAGTATTCCGTCTAGCAAGCTGGAGATTATACTGCCCCTTATGACCCGGCTTCAGAAATCACTAGTGACATTTCTTTCATTTTCTATGTAAAAATTCAGTTTAAAAAGCTAGTCCAGTTTCAAGGAGAGAGGACACAGACCTCACCTCTCAGTGGGAATGGTGTCAAGACTGTATTGTAATGTAAGCAGGTAGGTATTGTTGCAGCCATCTTGGGAAGCTTTATTTTCTATATAACATATTGCTATGAGCCCCAAAGATTCAAGTGAGTAGTGACAAATTATCCTCAGCTTCAAGACCTGCATGGTGTTGCCATGTGTGTGGGAAGAAGATAAAGCAGCAGGCAGCATACAACGGACCTGGGAACAGAAAAATCACAAAATAGCCAACAGGTCTTCATTGGAAGTACAGCAAGTAGATTTCTGGAGAGCAGCTGCAATGGGGAGAGGTTTTGCCTTTCCCAATAGCAGGGGAATGCAAGGGTTCAGTGGTAAGAAGAACCAAAGGGGCTAAAGATATCTTTTGAAACTGACCTGACAGTGCTTTGTTATAAATCAGGGTCCATAATGAGGAGAACTTTCTGGAAATTGAATCAACTTTGAATAGAACGGATCACTAAAAATAAAGGAGGAGATGCTCAGATAAAAGCATTTCAGGGTCAGGATATCTCAGGAAGGAAGTTGCCATATTTTGGTGCCACACAAATGCGATAAGACATTGATTATCAAGGTCACAAACTAAGGGCAAACATGCTGGATCAGGAATTTAACAGCTTCAGCCAGGACTCTGGCTGACAAAGCCTACAAGAGAATCTAAAAATAGGCAAATGCCAAATGAGCAGAGGTGGAAAAATGGGGTGTTTTGACACAAAGAAACTCATGAGGAATAATTCCAAAGGCAGTGATTACTTAGTGTTGTTGTTGCTTTTATTTTTTTTACAAATTTGTGTTTATAAGACACGACTAGGTAAATACATACAGGCTGGCAATAACCATCACATTTTTAGCCAGTTGAACTTCCACTCGTTTGTTTATGCATTCACTCCTTCATTTATTCATCAAATATTTATTGAGCGCCTATGAGGTACCAGGGACTGTTATAGGAGCTGGGAACAGAGCTGCTTTGCTTCTATGCCCACCTGTATCCTCCTCTTGTTATCCCCAGTCTGGTCCTGTTTGCAGGCTAACTCAGCTCCACTCTGATTTCTTTGATCTTCACATGGTCTCAAAGCTTGTGTTTATTTTCTTGAGTTTAACTTTCTCTTCTCCCTATTGTGCTGTGGATGGGCTAACACACTTGTCTTCTTGCTTTGCATTGTAGAAAAGATCTGTCTACCATAGACTTGGATACTTGGGCTCCGGAAAAATTAGTGTTGTTCTCCTTATGTTGGTGTAGTAAGAAGTTTTGGGTAGACACCGTGGGTGATTTTGATATGACAAACAGTGATTGAGGGTCACTAAAGTGTTGGACACAAAGGGCCATATTAGACTCACAGAAGAAATCTATTTCTCATATTTAAGTATAGCAATATAACTTAGAAAGTATATAGGGCTGAATAGTTATTATGTCCTTTACTGTATTTCTTTATATCATATGTTTCAAGAAAAGTCCTAGATTGAAGACAACAATTTGGTTTTTTTTAAATAAGCACTTGAATTGTTAATACTCTGTAATTTTGATTAAAGTGGGAAATCACCATATGCTTTAGTTGTCAGATTTGCAAATGACAGAATTGGTAATTGATTGTGAATATTAAGGAACCTAATTAATATTATTTCCTGAAAGTAACACCATTTTACTTTTACAGGGAAGTGGGTCCAAAGATTACCAGCAAATAGGTAGGATCTATATTTCTATGAATCAAAAAAATAATTTTTAATCTCTTTTAAAACGTGATGGGTACATGTTTCTGTGTCATATTGCACTTGAAACATTGTTTTTTGGTATTAAAAATTCAAAAGAAAATGTTAGCAAGCAAGAGCCTTCATGAAAATAAGTCTTCGAGTATTCCTAAAGACTGCTAATTTTGAGTGGAACTTAGTACAGTTTTCCTGACATGACCATGAATTAATCACGATAAATCCACTCATTGCAGAATGATCTAACATTGCCTTTTAAAATCTGAAGAATGAAAATATAGCTGAAGTAACTGATGCTAAGTTGTCCTTTCCAACAACATTTAACTAAAAAGTTTGCTTCTTAAGGCAGCACCTTTTTTGGGGTGGGTACTTAACCAGTACCCTCTGTATAGAAGTGCTTATCTACTTATAAGTAATGGCAACTAATCACCATCAGCTCATTGAGTGCATTGCTGTTATTTAAATGCATATGTGGGAGAAGGGGAGGCAGGCTATAATACAGCCCTCTTTTGTAGTCTTTCAAATGGGAATTCTATTTGTCAAAACATTGATCTTACTCATCCTGAGTCTGGCTAAATAACAATGTCACTGTATAGAATTGGAGGGAGCATGAATAGCTTTGAAACTATACTGAAATTATGAAACTTGTCAAAGTCACAATTTTTGATCAATACAAAAAGTTAATCTTTTCTCCGCTGAGATGAAGGGGAGCAGAGTTTCACATAGCACTTGTATGGTACTTTGCAGAGAGAGTCCTTGGGCACATGGCATCTACTTGATCCTCACAGAAACATTGCAAGCAATTTTTATTTTTCTTTTCATTTATAAAATAAAACTGAGGCTTGCACCTGTGGGAGGAAGTATAAAATCAATACATATTTATGTAACTAGTAAGACTCCCCACCAAATTCATATTAATAGGATAAGAGGTCCTGTAAAATGTTAGCTCATTAATACTCACAACAAATTTATAGGGTAAGGGCCACTCCCTCTGTTGTACAGGAGAGGAACCTGAGTTAGAGAAATTAAGTAACACAACAAAGATCACAGAGCTACTGCAAGGCAGTCTTGAGACTTTTACTTGAGAGCATTTGGATTTGAAATCCATTCTTCTTTTTGTTCTGTCCCATGTTGCCTGTTGTTTTTCTCTAAGGCCTATTTTATTGTAGACAGATTGATAGCTTTGTTATGAATGCAATTTGAGTTGTGATTCTGTATGTATGATGTCACTGGAAATCAGTTACTACTTTACCATATATTTTATCCATACTTTTAACTAATTCTTTCTTTTTTTAAGTGTTTGTTTAAATTCCACTTAGTTAACATACAGGGTAATATTAGTTTCAGGTGTATAATTTAGTGATTCAACAATTCCATACAGTACCTGGTGTTCATCACAAGTGCATTCCATAACCCCCATCACCTGTTTCACTCAACCCCTAACCAACTCCCTCTGGTAATCATCTGTTTGTTCTCTACCTAAAGAGTCTCTTTCTTAGTTTGCCTCTCTCTCTCTCTTTGTTTTTCTTTGTTTGTTTGTTTTGGACTAATTTATTTTTTTAAACATTAAGAAACAATTGAATTTGCCCAGTTTTAAATTGGAAGATAAATTTATTTTCTTTGGAGGAGATGTAAGAGTCATATTTTGATTGTCAGAGGAGTTGCTAGTATTTGTGCGTGTGCTCCAAATGATCCTTTCACCCTTTGAGGAGAGCTTCTGCAGGGGAAATAGTTTCTTGCCAGATTGTCCCAGTCTCATCCAGTTCTTGTGCAAAAGATCCTTTTGCAGCTTATCTTGTTAAAGGCTTCTTCTTTGTCTTCTCCATCTTTTATGTTCGATTATCCTTGATTAACACTGTTCCTCAGTCTCCCTTCTCTTTTGTTATATAAAAAGAACTCATCACATTCACTTTAGTTCCCCAGCTAAGGAAAATTTGTAGTCCACCTATGTAATTGCTGTGTCCTGCAGCCAACAATAAACCCTACGAGAAGTATTGGGCTCTTTTTGTTTATTTTCTCTGGCAAGTCCGTAATGTTTTCACTCAGTTGTCAAGTAGACTTATTCCAAACAAGATAAAAAATGACGTGTCTCATTCAACTGGCTTATTCCTTAATATAATTGTAGGTTAATAAAGATACACATTAATCATTTAGTACACTTTGTTCTGTATCCTTAACTTCTGTGTTTTTAATTGCCTTGAAACACATTGGATATGTTTATTAATATTTTTTATTTAATGAGCATTCTACATATATTAAACTATACGTGCACATAAATAAGTATATGTGTGTGTATAACTACTGGCTTCCACATTTTCTTCTAAGTTAAAATGATGAGCATATCATTCCTCTTTTGATAGTCTTTATTAGTAGAAGTGTGTCTTTCTGAGGAACTGTAATAGTCCATTTGTATGATAGGGCGAAAGAATGTTCTGGTAATTTTAGCAAGGAAGGATTGTTAGTCTTCTTGTTACCTGAAGGCATCTAAAAGAGTGAAGTGAAAAGCCAGAATCCAGTCATCTGAAAATGTGTTTGAAGGTTGGGGTTGGTTGCTTTCCCAACAGCCAGTCCCTCTGGACCCATCCATCCCAATAGCCTACTTCTAGTGAGCAGTCAGTTCTGCTGGATCTGCCTACAGCTCCATCTCCAGGAAAAGTCACTTGGCAAGCCCAACTCCCCGGCCACAGGGATTAGTTCAGAAGTTGGCTTGAGACTAAGGTGAGTTTTTTTCTGGGAATGCTGACACTCAGATACTCATCTCATCATCTCTGGCCACTGTGTAAATTCTTTCTCGGCTCTCCACAGCTTTTGGAGAAACTTCAAACCCTTTCCTTCAACATACAAAGCCTTTTATAAACCAGCCTCTGACTTAATTCTCTAGATTCATCTACTGCCTCCTCTTCTCTTGCACCCTGCCTCCCCACCCCCAAAATCTGTTTCAGGAGCTCTTTTTAGTAAAACTTTCCGAAAATGAAACTTTCCCAGGCTTTGATAGCTTTGTGCATTGCAATTTATTGCTTAGAACTGCTGTGCCTTGCTTGCCTTTCTCCCCACCTGCCTTGTAGCTAGGTTTCTTTATCTCTCTAGACTTGGTCAAGTATCACCTCCTCTCAGTGTATGTCCTAAGAGATGCAGAGTTTGGTGTGATCATTTATGCTCCCACAGCTTGAACTTCAGAGTCTACCATAGCACTCCTCACACTGCACTGTAATTACTGGTTTTGTTATCTGTCCCTAGAAAAACACTGTGACCTTCTAGAGAGCAGGGACTGTGTCTTAGTCACCAGAATAGAGTAATAGGAACAGTATGTACTTTGGAGTCTGATGGACTTTCACTGGCTCAGACATTTACCAGATGCTCAGCTATAAGCAAGTCTGTCTACCATTACCATTTGAGGTTACCATTTGAGTTACCATTGGCTTATTAATGACTTTAAATTTTTTTCCAATTTTTACTTTTTTTTGCATTAGATTAATTCCATCATTTTATTCCAACAGATTCTACGGTACATTATGGTACATTAACTCTTTTTATCCAGCATTGGATCATCAGCAAATTTGAATGGTATACTGACTTTATTCTACCAAAGGCATTAATAATTTTTAATGAAAATGAAGGATTTAGAATACGGTAGG
Organism: Leptonychotes weddellii; assembly: GCF_054177405.1. Taxonomy (NCBI): domain Eukaryota; kingdom Metazoa; phylum Chordata; class Mammalia; order Carnivora; family Phocidae; genus Leptonychotes; species Leptonychotes weddellii. The sequence goes on along the minus strand of NC_138375.1, from coordinate 9,635,737 downwards.
AAAATGACAGCAGCATATTTTTTATATTTTCTCAAAACTCCTCTTGAGAACCAAGCAGACCAATATATACCAAAATTAAAAATTCTATGAAGAACATCTTCAAAACAAACAGGTGACAGGAATTCATGGTGCTCTGATTATTTATAACTGCTAAAAATCTACCTTCAAAGCTTAGTGGCACAAAATAGCGACCACTTCATTGTATGTCATAGTTTTGTAAATCGCAAATTTGAGTAGTGCTGAGTTTTCTATACCATGAGGTACCAAGAAAATCCACTTAGCAGTATTTAGTTAGTCTATGGGCTGCTTTAGGAGGGTCGAAATGACTTCATTCTTGGCAGGGATGGCTGAAAGTTTGCCTTAGCTAGAACTTTGGGTAGAAAACCTACACATAGCCTTTCCATTGTGGTGGTTCAGGACTCCATGAGAGAGTGTTCCAGCAAATAAGGTGGAAACTTCATGGTCTTTTACAACCTAATCTCAGATGTCACGTAGCATTACTCTCCTATACTCTTGTTAGTTGACACCCTCCCATATTAAAGGAGAGAGGGCATAGACCTTACCTCGGGATGGAAGCAATTGCAAAGAATTTGCTGCTATGTTTTAAAACCACTGTAATATTTTTATGGTCACTAATTATTTACATTCCTTCTGAATGCAAAGTACCCTCCCTCCTTCCCAAGATCTTCCCCACTGCCCCACCAAGTCTCATCCCCTTATGGCATTAGCTCAGATTTGAGGTCAATAATCTTGTCATATAGATTAAGTTTAGGTGCTAATGAGGTTCTCAGATTTAGTCCCTCTCAGTCTGAAGACCAGTGAACCAAAGACACAAGTTATCTGAACCTATCTACCCCTGGCCACATGTACATACCCAATATACAGTGATCAGACAGATAAAAGTTAATTACTACAGAAACTCCTGAGAAAGGGGGGAACCCGGACACACAGAAGTCACTGAAATCCAGCAGGATACATTACCACTTACTTTACTGGGATTCAATCTTGTTCCTTGGTAAAGATTTTCTGTGGTTTTAATTCTGTCCTCTGGACTCTTAGTTCTGCCCTGTAATTCCGTGGCTATTGTTTACATATTCCTTCCATTTTCATGTTTTTGAAACAGAGTACTTTCTCAGTCTGCCTGCTACATGATGAAATCTGTAGATCCAAAGGCCTTTTTTCTTCATTTTTCTTTTGCTTTCATTTTATCACATTTTCATCACTTTCAATTTAAGTTGGTGCAATTTCTTTAAACACTACATATGTTGAAATATATCTATTTATAATCCACTTTTTAAAGAAGATTTTATTTATTTATGAGAGAGAGGGGGCCCGCAGGAGCAGGGGAGCAGCAGAGGGAGAGGGAGAAGCAGACTCCCTGCTGAGAGGGAGCCTGATGTGGGACTCGATCCCAGGACCCTGGGATCATGACCTGAGCAGAAGGCAGACACTTAATGGACTGACCCACCCCTATAATCCACTTTTTGTCAGACAAAAGCTATACCTGTGAATTTGTGAGATATATCTTCTATCTTGATCTCTCTGTGAAGCTGCTTTTGGACAATACTCTTACGAGTCTTGGAAGCAGTATTGTTTACCCCAGAAGGACTAAGAGATAGCCTTAAGAATCCTAAATGTTGTTTTGTTTCACTAAGTTGGTATGTGAGGTGCTGCTTTACATCTTTCTGAGATATTAACAAAGTGTCTTAAAGGCACATCCCAGAGGCCAGTGGTTCCCTTGGAGGAGAAGAGGGACACTTGGCAATATTTAGAAAAATGTTTGGTTTTCACAAATGAGGAGGTGCTACAGGTATCTAATGGGTAGAAATCAAAGATTCTGCTAAACATTCCACAATGCATGGGTTGGCCCACCTCTCACCAATAGATAATTATTCATCCTAAAATGTCATTAGCAGGAAGGTTGAGAAGCACTACTCTAAAGTTACTGATTTTTTTTTTGAGGACATTTTGCTGGAATGAAAGACTGTCCTAGAGCTTTTGCATATCCTCCAAATGCTAATTCAAAATCCATAAACCCACAGTTTTTAGTGAAATAGGTATCTTTTCAAGTTTCTCCTCACCTTGGCCATTTTCTATTGCTTTCACAGTTTTGAATATTGTTCAAGTTTTGTAATTATTATCTCATGCTTAAACTGCCAGACCTCTTTATGCCATCATTATTGCAAATTTTGTCTTTTTGTTTCCCTAAGCCACTTTTTTTCAATAAATGATAATCAAGTATTTTATGAAATCTTATATTTTAATCTGAAGAATGACTAGGTCTCTACAAGATTTTCACAGTTTATTCAGGGTCCATATTTACCCAAGTGTAGGGTTTAAAATACTTTACTAACAGATGAAATTTCTCATCTTTTTTTTGTCCTTTGTCCATTGTATATTGACAAAAATACTTCCAATGATTAGGTTTAAATATATTCCGGAGAGAGAAATATTTAAATAAGATTAAAATTTAAAAATTTATCTGTATTAGATAAAGACTTTGTACATAGTGTACATTACATAGTATAAATACCCCATGAGATTAATAATGTAAAAAGAATCAGTATGATAATATCCCAATTATAAAATTATATATCTGACTATATGTCACTTCATGATCCCTTACCTGAAGTCACTGGGACCAGATGTGTTTAAAAGTTCTGTAGGTTTTAGATATTAGAAGGGTAATATCATATTACTTAACACTTCAAGAAGTGCTTGGGTAACATACCATAATCAAATCCACTAATATTTCTAACTGTAAAACACATAAACATTACGTTACTGGAACGAATGATAAGTATGTACAAATTCATGTCAGGACTTACCAGGATTTGTCACAGGAACTACAGGATTGTGTGGTTTCAATGAATTTTTATTTTTCTTGTAATACTTTAAATTATTCTTTAATGTTTTTACAATTAAATGTATTATTTAGGTGATACTAAAAAATGTTTTTTAAGGGGCGCCTGGGTGGCACAGTCAATTAAGCATCTGACTCTTGGTTTCAGCTCAGGTCATAAGATTGAGCCCCATGTCAGGCTCTGCACTCAGTGTGGAGTCTGCTTGGGATTCTTTCTCCCCCTCCCTCTGCCCCTCCCCCCCACTGCTCTCTCTCTCAAATAAATATATAAATCTTTAAAAAACTTTAAGTGTTTTATAAAAAATTTGTGTTGTCATTAAGACCGCTATTAAATGGATTTTGCGTTTAGATTTAACCATTTTTATTTTATTTTAGTTTTAAAGATTTTATTTGTCAGAGAGAGAGCGCGCAAGCACAAGCAGGGTGAGCAGCAGGCAGAGGGAGAAACAGGCTTCTGGCTGAGCAGGGAGCCCAATGTGGAACTCAATCCCAGGACCCCGGGATCATGACCCGAGCGGAAGGCAGACACTAAACTGACTGCGCCACCCAGGCGTCCCTAAATTTCACCATTTTTAAATTTAATTCCATGTTATTTAGATAAATTAAGATTACATAGCAACAGATTATTGCCTTGTTGAAGTCCTGCTTTAATGAATGAATGATGGTGGTTGAATCATGATTTACACATCAAAGCAGCAGGTAAGCATGGCTGGTCATTGGTGTGCTCTACTTAATGGTACAGAACATTTATTTAAAAGGTGGATGCTATTGAGGTGCTTGAAAGAGATTTGCTTCTTGAATGTCTTCCAGTCTTGTTGATTCTATCCTTTTGCTAGTTGAGTCTGTTTTCCCATGCATAATGCACGGTATATTTTCCTTTAGTCTTTGCATGACTATAAATAACAAATTAATTAAGTCTTTATAAATGAGATTTGACAGTGCCTGCTAACTAATGCATGTTTTCTCATTTCCATAAACTTTTGCTAAGAACTGATAAGTTTTAGTTCTCTCTTCCTTGTTCAACTTGGTATCCCAGTTATTCCTCAGTGCCCTTGGACTTGATTCTCATTCTTCTCTATTTCCCTGGATGACTCATCTGCATTCTTTTGAAGTTGGTAAAGGCCTTATACATGAAAGAAATAGGCAGGGTTAGGAAATAAGCAGGGTTAGGTTAGGTTCCATAGGGTTATGGAAGAATCAGAGCATGGAATTTCATGGTTGGAGATTTTGGTGTAGAAGAGGAGAGGTATGGATATCTTCAGATGAATTGTCTCCAAATGATATTCTATCTGGACATGTAAAAAATGTATCTGTAATTTTGGCATTTTGTTTGTCTTTGATATATGGTTAATAGGATGAAAATGAAAAGTTTAAGCATTTATAAAAAATATATTACTTTTTTTCTCTGCTTGCTATGTAATTACAGGGAAATAGAAGAATATGACTTTCCTTTTAGAAGTTTAGTAGATGTTTTATCTCATAAATCAGTGTAGGTTTCCATGACTGTATCTTTTGCCTCATTGTGGATAGTAACCTTTTCACATGCATATACATGTGTGTGCTATGTTTTGGAAAACAGATTTTTTTAACAATGAGCTGAGAATTGGAAAATTATATGCCTGTCCTCTTTAATTTTGCCTTGTATAGAAAATTAGTGGAAGCAGAGTCTGTCTTTTCCAGCTAGCTTAATGGTTGTTAATACATAATCTTGAAGAAATAGGAGATTTTTGACACAGGTGTTTTGAGAAGTCAAGTCTTGAGTTAGTTATTTTGTATATAAGATAGATATGATAGTCATTTTATATATATGATAGATATGATAGTTATCCAATATTTTATATATTATAAAATTTAAATTAAATGTATATATCTACTTGTATATCTTATCATAAGGTTGAATTTCTTACTAAGACTGTATACCAAGCAAAACAAGAAGTTTTCTTTGTAACAGCAAAAGATTTGCTTTAATGGTTATGAAGATTGTTGATTTTTTTATTAAGTAAATAAGTAAATAAAGCGATGGATAGTGTTAAGTAGATGTTGCAAATCCATTCACAATATATATATACATCATATCACCATGATGCATACTTTAATTTTTATTTTTTAAATTTTTTTAGAAAGAGAGAGCGTGTGTGTGTGCATATGAGCAGGGGAGGGGCAGAGAGAGAGGAAGAGAGAAAATACCAAGCAGCCTCCACACTCAGCACAGAGGCTGAGGCAGGGCTCAGTCTCACAATCCTGAGATCATGACCTGAGCCAAAATCAAGAGTTGGATGCTTATTACCCCAAAGATACAAATGTAGTGATCCGAAGGGGCACATGCACCCCAGTGTTTATAGCAGCAATGTCCACAATAGCCAAACTATGGAAAGAGCCTAGATGTCCATCAACAGATGAATGGATAAAGAAGATGTGGTACACACGCATACACAATGGAATATTATGCAGCCATCAAAAAAAAAAAAAGAAATCTTGCCATTTGCAATGACCTGGATGGAACTAGAGGGTATTAAGCTAAGTGAAATAAGTCAATCAGAGGAAGACAAGTATCATCTGATCTCACTGATATGAGGAATTTGAGAAACAAGGCAGAGGATCATAGGGGAACCACCCAGGTGCCCCCACCATGATGCACTCTTTAAATATCTTACAATTTTGTCAATTATACATCAACAAAGCTAAAAAAATAAAGTGGAAAAAGAAAAGAAAACAAATGAAAAACCAAAAGAAGGTTTAATTTAACAAACTGTGCTTACTCAAATTTATAAACTTTTCTAGCTTCCTTTTATTCACTAACCGTGGGTTATAATTCATCATTAATGGCCATCACTAATATAGTTCTAATTATCTTAACTAGTTAACAAAGACTATGCATATCTTCACAAAATTAAAATGTCACTATAACAGATTAACTTTAAAACCAGTGCAGAATCTCACATTTTTCTCTGCAGAACTTAAATACCTGTCTTAGAGGAATTCAGGCATTGGTGGCTCATCTCATCCACTGCCATTCTGGTCATGGCTCTTCCTAGCACCTTAACAGTGTGTCTGTTGGATGGAATATGCATGCTTTCTACTGTTGTTATATAAAATTCACTGATACTTACACTAACAGCTCTATTTAGGAGAGGGAAACAATTTAGGTACACAGATAATACAATCTGTTCCCACAAAAGCAGACATAGCTAAGAGAAATCTTTTCAGAGTTCTGATCATTATTTCCCTTAGTAGGCTAACAGGCAGGATTGTGGGCAGGGAGTGGTTGATCAGCTGGACTCAATGGCCCCAATGTGACTTGTTTGCCTCATTGGAATCACCCAAATTCTAGATAATGTTTTATAGTAATTATGTTAAAGTATAAGTTTCAGAGACTAACAACATGATTTGCATTCAAATTTATAAAAAGCATGTTTCAGATTGTTATTTATTACTGAATAAACCAGTAGGATGGTAAATCCCATTCAAAAGAAAAGTTGTTAATTACTATAGTCAGTAGAGTAAATAATGCTAGAATAAGGTTGCTAGATAAGATATAAAACTGGTTAATGTCCTACAGAGCAATAAAATTATAACCTTTATTGTCTTTTCTATCAGGTGGGAATCATTTGCCTCTCTAGCAGCCAAACTCATTTATAACTTATTAGTCTCCTATAAGTCTAACTTTATGTAGTCTTGTCCTGATAAATATTAACCAATAATTCAACCAATTGTACACGAGATGATTAGTTAATATTAGGCTGGTCCTATTTGACTATGTGTCATTGTAATATTGAAACCACACCAATTTTAGCCCTATTTTCAAGTTTCAGATAATATTTTATTAACAATTATGATTTCTTGTAAACTGTACCCCCATTTCCCCCCCATTTAAAATTTTTTAGAGGCAGAACTAGATTTTCCAGAGAACCACCAAATTCTGATTTTCTGTGGTATCATCATGGATTGATACATATAATTATTTATAGGGTCTTTGAAATAACTTTTATTTATTATTATTTTTTATTTTTTTAAAGATTTTATTTATTTGCAAAAGAGAGAGAAAGAGAGAGTGAATGAGTGGGTGGGGGGGAGGGGCAGAGGTAGAAGGAGAACCAGACTCTCCACTTAGTGCCCAATTTGGAGCTTGATCCCAGGACCCTGAGATCATGACCTGAGCCGAAGACACTTAACTGACTGAACCACTCAGGCGCCCCTGAAATAACTTTTTAAAAAGATTGGCACATTTGTTAATTTGGGATTTACTTATTTTACATTAGCAATAGGTAGAGTTATAGAAAATTGCATAAATTTTAGTTTAATTTTGAACTTTGCAATTTGAGTAACTTTAGAAGCGGGGATATTTTTCTGGGGCCTAGATTACAATGTTAGAGATGGCCAAGTTCAAGGAAAGCTCACTCTCCCTCTGAAAATGGATCATATTCTGGGAGTCACATCAGAAAGATAGACTGCCTAGGTTGAAAACAATACTAATAAAGAAAAGATAGTGTTACACTTCCACCACAGGTATCTATTTTTCTAGCTATTTTTTCAGTTTGTAAGCTTTCAAAAATATGATGAAATCTGTGCAAATCCATAGCACATGCATTAGTATTCTGTTCAGGAAATTTTAGAGTTTTAAAAATATATACATATAATTATGGGCTATATTTTGCTAGATAATTTTGCAGCGTGTTTACTATGGCTGTGGTTTCAAGACCATATTCCAGCTTTGGAATGAATAAGTCATGGGAATAAAAGGCACAGCATAAGGAGTATAGTCAATGATGTTGTGATAGCGTTGTATTGGGACAGATGGTAGCCACACCTGTGGTGAGCCTTGTTGAATCACTGTGTTATACACCTGAAACTTATATAACATTGTGTGTCAACTATACTCAAATTAAAAAAAAAAAGACCAAAAGAGGGCCTAAATTCCAGTGTGGCACACAATAAAGAATGGTATCGTTATTGAAAATAGAGGGAAATTGAGTGACAATAGTTTTAGGAAGGAGTCGTTAGACATGTTGAATTAGAAGTATTGTTTTGGAGGAGAAGGAGGTCATAGAGATAACCCAGTTGAAAGGCTTCATAGTATGAATGAATAAACTGAAACTCATTTTAGGCTTAGAGGCCCAGTTGCAGATAAATATTCGCAAGTCATCAGCAGGTGGAGATACAGCTTTGGATATGAATGAAATCACACAGAGAAACTGTTTAGATGGAGAGTAAAAAGAGAAGTAAGGCAGACCTTTGGTAAATATCTACATTTTTTAGATAGAGAGTAAGAAACCAGGAAAGAGAGAGAAGACAAGGAGTGGTAACATGTAGGATGAGGAAAAGGTCAGAGTCGTGCCTTAGAAGTGTTGAGTATTGTTAAGCATTAAGTATCTTTGTATCTCAAGGTTGGAGTAAAGGCCATTGACTTTTATTCATTAACTCATTCAGCTGATTTCTCACTCAAAAAGTATTTATTGAATTCTTTATAATGTGCCTAGTCCTCTGGTAGGTATTTAAGATATGATAATAAGCAAAAGGAAAGGTATGATACATGTCCCTACATGGCTTACAATCTTGTAGAAGAGAAAAACAGACATATATCAACTAATCGCACACATAAATATTTTGCAAGTGTAATAAGTGCTAAGAATAAATGATTCAGGTCACTATGGTGTTAGAGGATCTTGGTGCATGTGTAAGGAGCTGGGTGATGGAGGACAGAGGTTCAAGGAAGGTCTTCCTTTAGGTTATGATCTTTTAACTGTGAGCTCAAGGATGAGTCTCAGTTTGGAAGGAAAGAGATAGGATGGTAGCCTTAGAGAGTATCACAATATTTTTTGTTTTTGTTTTTTGTTTTGTTTTTAGGTGGAAGGATTAAACACAGGGGCCTTTACCTCACTTGTAAGGACCTTTGAACTATTAAATTCTGCATTTTCCCAGACAAGACCATTATGAGCCCCTTTTTGGGGACCCCAGTCACATATATTTACATAATTATTATGTGGTTGTAACCACAAGAGAATCTCACTTAGGATTGGTTTAAGGGACAGGAAATATTGGCTTAAGTATGTAACATCCCCAAGACCATAGAGCCAACATCTGGCAGAGCTAAGCTTTGCATGTTTCCAAGGCTTTAGCTCTTTCAAGGGCCTACAGCAGTCATCCACTGAAAGATATCGTTCATTAATCAAAAGCTAATTTAATACTTTAGGGTTTTTTGTTGATCATTATTCTCTTCATTAGCATAGTTCTTAATACATGGCTGATTAGAAATAGGTAAGTACAAAAATTACTCTCACCTATTAAAGTAACTTTCTTCCGACCACATTTAATGTGCGTAATTCACAGGCATACTTTTTGCCTGTACAAAATGTAACTGATATGGATCAGGAAAAGTTCAACTCATTTATAGCAACAGACATTCAACACCCCCCACACTCAATTAAAACCATAATTGTCAATTTGGTAATTACAAGGACTCTATTTGAAAAAGCAGTTGACAAGCAACAAGATGAATGATCCAGAAGTACCATGATAAAGGAGCACTGGTAGGTGACAAATCCTTCCCTTTCTTTGAGTAACTAAGGCAAGGGCTCATTTTTCAAATATGACAGGATTGCTTAAATAGCTAGCATTTCTCTCTGGGATATTTGGGATGTCACACTATGAGAAAAGATAATGAAAAAGCCATTTTATATTTTGAGTACTCTCTGCAGAAAGGGAAGATGCTTTTTAATTGGGTAGATGAAGGAATTTGTTCCTCATTAAGGACATGAAATAAATACAATTAGAACATTTTTCATAGGCAACAGGAGCTCTAGAAAAGCTGTTGCCAAAGAAATCCATGTCAAAGATAACCCTTAAAATGATAAAACAACATATAAATCTCTCCTTCTTTGAGCTAGATCACTGCAAAACTGGGAATATTTCAAATGTACAAAGGAAATTATTTAAATAAAACATAGTACATTCTTTTTATTTCTTTGAATTCATCAATAATGCTATCATTTCTCTGTTCATTTGGATTAGCATACATTGAATTTTTCATGAGTAAGTCACATATTCACCCTGATGTACAACCATTAAATAAAAGTGTAGTTATTTTTTGTACTTTTTATCTTATTGTGTTAACTGAAGAAACTACAAAACACCCATGCTATATGACTGTAATGACTTTTATTTGATAATAATTCTTTGAAATAGGTGATTTTAAAACTCTTAAATTAGCTGAAGAATCTTATACACTCACACCTCTAGATTCCTGACACCTAAAGTTAAGGGAAGTCACTCCCAAATTACATGAAGTTAAACAAAGCAAGAAATTCACTATTAGGCAGTTGAGAATAATGATGTTTTGTCCAACAAACTTAGAGTTACTATGTCTTTTACACATCAACTGATTCTTTAGAATTTTATACCCCCAAACATATTCCCTTACCTAGTATTTTTTTTTACTGGAAGAATTTCTTATAAAAAGAAGGCATGAAAAATAGAAAATAAACAAAGCATCCATTTCATGCCCATCCTCTCCTATCCAATTAATGGCTAAATGAAATAGCAACTGTTGAGTGACATATATGGAAAGCCACAGGGATTAAAGACAGGTATAGGGAGGTGGGAGGCAGAAAGTCATGGGAAATCCCAGTTTCAAAATCTACCCCATCTCATATGGACTTAAGATATCCTAACAACCATGTAGTCATGCATAGGATTTACTTTAGAACAAAATTGATTAGGGAATAATTATTTGGATGCCTCAGGGGAAGGGAACGTGTAAGGATATTTTTAGCAGCCAAGTGTGGGAAGGACAATAGTTACGTTTTTATGAATATGGACTTAGGTACAGTGTCACCTTAGAGAGAAAAGCAGGCAGGGATGTGGGTGGAGATGAGAAACAGGGTGCCCAGCTGGATGTATGGGACAGGAATCAGGTGACTGTCAGTTTTGTCATTTCCTGACATCCCCAAACTTTGCACTGATGACTTGGTTACTCCCAAATGAATTTAATGGGAAAGACAAGCATTTCATTTCAACATGTTAAGTAAGGCTTAAAAATGCTTGGAAGCCCTTATAAGATACTGATTTATATCAGTATGGGCCTCCAATGAGGTACTGTTTGTTTTTTCAAAATTTGGTTTTGACAGAGATTGAGATCCTTCCTGAGTGTGTGTGGGGCTGGTCCCATCAGTGGGAAGATCTAATAATATACGTAGCAGAGGTGACTTATGTGTGACACCATTTCCACCAGCTCCACAGTATTACCTACCTCAGATGATAATCTTCTTCAGTTTGTTACCAACCACTATTACCTGTCTTACTCTACCGTGGCCTGGTCTGATACATGGGATATATTTGGGAGGCTAAAATTCTTTCAGAAAATTTGCTAAAGGAAAAGAAGCATAAAGAGGTATCTATTGTTATAAAATACTGGCATTATGATTTGAAAGTCAAACCTCTCCAGCAGAGGCAGCTAAATGATATTATTTGTTAAATACTGAGAATTCATCCAAAAATGTATTCTTATGGTTATAGAAGTGATGGAGCTACTCAACCTCTTACATTAGATACCACCCAGCCATGGACTATTGCATTTAAATTCTAGAACTTGTGGATGGCATTCTGAGATTTTATGAGTGCCTAGGAATGTTAAATACTCTCTTTGAAAAAGCTAGTTTCAAATTACCTCCTCTGGCAGGTAGCTAAGATATTGTTTTTTTTTTCACCGATACGGTTATTTGTTGCTCTTATGGTTCAGGTGTCCAAATGATAAGTCACAGTGTAATTTTCAAAAGTTAAAAAGTGAACATGACTGCCATAGAAGTAAAAAATTACCATGTGTCCAAAATTATTTTGTTAATAAATAATGGAGGTAGCAGGTAAAGCTGATTCAAAGAATATATGAGGAACTGAATGTGTACAGGCTTTTAAAAAGGAAAAGGGGTGTTAAAATAATATTGTTATTCTCTAGGATGTTCTAATTCCTATTTTTTATAGGTTAATATTTCATAAGACAATAAAACCATTATTACTTAAGGGTTTTTTTCTGTTCGAGATAACATTTGCATCTCTACTGACAAAAATCTATAATTTAATAACTAACTTCATACATCTAGAACTTTAATCAATAGTAAGTCACACAAAGTAACATTGCCTTAGAAATTAAAATATCTCTGGGTGAATCTTAAAATACTTCATGACTGCTGTCTTTCCTTTACCTTATTTACAAGTTGTGGATACTTAAAAAAATAATACATTTTGATGTAAAAAGAAGTGAAAACAAATAAAAAATAATCCACCAAAATGCTATTGTACTCATTACTGCTCTGAACTATTTACTGGCCTAGGATATGTCAGGGCAGAGAGAGTGAGTTCGTTACTGCTGGTCAAATAATATCCACTTTGCATAAGGTTCCTGGGTTTGCAGTATCCAAAACACAATGGGAAATTTCAAATTGCCTGCCCCCTTTATTTAAGGATTGTCCGTAATATTAACTTAATTAGAAATCTATAAATCATAGTATTTATGGAGTTGTTGAAAAATAGCTCACATGCAAATTTTTCTTTAATAATAATATGCTTTTATGTTCTGCTTTTTTTTCCCAAAATTTCATTTGTCAGCTGACAAACAAAAGTGGTTAGGGTGACTAGAATGGTTATATTAGTGTATTACTTTAGAGCAAACATTTTGATACACTTTATTGTCAGAAGTTACATTGCATTTTGTTCATCCACCCAGCAAATATTTAATTACTAGGAAGTGTGGGATACTTGTTATACAGAAAAAGCAAAAATGAATTTATTCATATGATGAATATTGATTGAGTTCTTATTGTGTGCCAAGTCCTCTCCTAGAATATAACACCATGAGTATAACACAGTGGGCCAAAGAGAAGAATACCCTTGCCTGTAAATCAAACTTATATTCTCTCTAAATGAGGAGACTAACAAAATAAGGTAGATATGAAGAGTGAATAGTCTGTTCCATGGTGATGGAGGCAGGGCCAGGTAAAGCAGGCAAAGAGCACAACCAGGCACCTGACTCTGGCTTCTTCTTTGACTGCCCACAGCTTTCAAGCCCCATCACAACCCTCCCCCTCTGCCCCACATGCAACCAAATTGACTGGAAACCCCCTGTTCCATCCTTTGGCCCCTGTGCTCCTGCCACGTGCAGGAATGCTCACTGGAGCCTCATTATTCAACTACCACGAGGAAACCTTCAGCCTGTCTCCTTTCCCTGCCATCTCAGGCCACTCTGACCTGCTTAGCAAACTGGCCCTGCTCTCCCCAGACAGCTTTGTCATGTGAGGAATAAGCCTGTTCTACCGTCTCAGCCTGTGTATGGCATTACCAGTCTCGACATGGGAACAAATTTTGTGTGTGTGGGGAGGTATCCCAATGCTATGAAGTGTGACCACACAAGAAGACAGGAAGTGCTCTTTTGGGGAGAAGGGCTGCAGAAGACCTAAAAGGGAGCCACTTCAGTGAAAATCTTCCATTTTAGTGGAAGTAGGGATGTGAGTCATGGTGCAAATGCCTGGAGGAAAGAACATTCTGTGACTTCAAGAAGCAGTAAGAAGGCCAATGAGGTTGGAGTTGAAAGACCACAGGGGAGGGGGGGGGGCAGAGGTACTTGGAGAGGAACAGACCAGGTGAGATCTAACTGGCCATCAGTAGAATATTTTGACTTTTTCTCTGAGTGAGATGAAAAGATCCTCAAGAAATTTTGTGCCACCCTAGGGTTACATAGGATGAGAATATTTGAACTTTCAGTGTAACAGAGTCACCCTCTTGCTGTTTTCAGAATGGGAAACGTTGTGGGTATGTGTGAGGAGGAAACATCTGGGAGGCAGGAAGTGATAAGGTTAGACCTGACTGGTAGCAGTGGAAGAAGTAAGAGGCAGTTAGATTCTCTTCTGAAGGTGGATCAACCCATTATCCTCTGATATTCTGGAGTGTGGCGTGTGAATCAGTGGTGTCAGGAATGACAACAAGGTCTGTGGCCTGTGCCAATGGAAGAACGGATTGGGCATCGCATGTCTTATAATGGGGAAGGGTGGTGAGGTCAAGTACAATACTAAAAAGTGATACATGTTACATCATAGGGGGAGGGATCAATGTGGCCAGTCATGAGGAGGGATATTTTAAAATGTGAAAGAAATAAAATTAACACATTTCAGGCTTGATTTTTCAAGAGGAGAGAGAAGATGGAAAGACAGGGAAAGTCTCCAGGTCCAGAGACGGCAGCCCTCACCAGTTTCTCATGATAATTCCCTATGGCCTGAATGCTTTTACTCACTCCAAGACTCTCATTCCATCTGCTCCAGACTTTAGCAGAAATTTGCACATAAAACAATACAACTGGTTCCTTCCCTTCAAGTAAGGCCATGAACTACTCAAAGCTGAGGACTAGAGATTTATGGTGACCTGTCAACCTTCATATATATATATATGAATATATATATACACACACATGTATAAATTAAATAAATTATAAATATATGTAAATTAAGGTAAATATATATAAATTAATTTGTGGATTTAAGAACAACTTGAAGAACATTTTAAATAGCTGGGTTATTCCCAGTGAAACATCAAAGATATATTCACCATAATGTAATGCAAAATAAGCCCTAATTCATTTTTAAAAAGTCAGTCATTGTGGTTATGGAATTTTTGAGCTGGAATTTGACTTTTGACCTGGCTGGGCTGGCATCTTGCAGACATAGCTTTAGTTCAATAGACAACAAATCAGAGTCCACATGAATTGTCATCATAACCTCTAACTATTGAACTGAAGAGCTATGAATGCAGTTGTTGTTATTTAAAATCTTCATTTTGAATCTAGTCATTAGACTATAGCAAATATATTAAATATCAAGAGGCTACTATTCCCTAGATTATATAGGTGCTCAGGAGACTTTTAATCCTTTCCTGATAAAGACTGCAGATCCCTCTACCTATTGCATTTAATTATTCAGTGGATTTATTTAGATTCTCTCTCTCTCTATATATAGATAACAAATATATATATTTGTTGTTGTTAATGTCCGCATTAGTTTCTCATTCATTGTCACCTGTTCGTGGTGTTCTGGAATTAGATAGTAGTGATGGTTTCATGGCTTTGTGAGTATATTAAAAATCTACTGAATTGTATAGTCTAAAGGATGAATTTTATATGTAAACTATGTTGAAAAAAAGGTGTGATGTATATTTTTAAAATCCTACTGATACAAACACTCATATATTGCTGATAGCCTCTCAAGGAAATGTTTTGGATGGCATGGGTATGTCTAAGGCTTTCTCAAATGCTGTAAGCATATGGGAATTACCAGGACAGTGCTGAATGATGACTGTCATCACGTTAAGCATTAATGCTGGCTGCTCACTTTCTTTTCTAATGTTAGGGTCGTGAATAGCTAATAGGTATTCTATATCATCCTAATAGTAGAGTAGTAGTATGATTTACTAGTTTTGATCTCATGGTAGAATAATAAGTACTCAACTTAAAGAGCTGTCCAAAAATGATATATGTCCACACTGTAATGTCCCCATGAACGTGGTAACACTATTTTGCCATCTAGGTGAAAACAGAATAAAGAAGGTTTTAGTTATTTAGTTAAGGTCACATAACAATTCGATAGTGGAAGATCCATGGATCTTTTTTGCATGTACATTGGTGACTTGTTGCTTGCCCATTTTATTAAAAAGAAATCCTGTCAATTACCAAGATATCTCAACATAATTGTGGATAGACTACAGTTTACAAACCAGTGGCCCATAGGCCAGCTGTATATTTGTTTTCATTTGTGTCTTGAAAGGCTATGAACATAGGTAAGGTTCTTAGTTCAGGCTGGTTAGCACCTATTGTCTATAATCTGCCTATTGCAATGAATTTAGTAATTCTCCACCTTCCCACCAACTGCAGGGCTTCAGCCTGAGACCCCTGTTTTGGTAATCTTAGAGCCAAATGAACTCCTGGGCCTCTTTGTGACACCAACTAAAATGACAATAACAGCCCATTCCAGAGTTTGCCTGCCTTTTCTTTTTTTTTTT
>NC_138375.1:9598214-9619342 GCF_054177405.1 Leptonychotes weddellii | reverse complement strand
AACAGACATTTTTCCAAAGAAGACATCCAAATGGCCAACAGACACATGAAAAAGTGCTCAACATCGCTCGGCATCAGGGAAATCCAAATCAAAACCTCAAGGAGATATCACCTCACACCAGTCAGAATGGCTAAAATTAACAAGTCAGGAAACGACAGATGTTGGCAGGGATGCGGAGAAAGGGGAACCCTCCTACACTGTTGGTGGGAATGCAAGCTGGTGCAACCACTCTGGAAAACAGTATGGAGGTTCTTCAAAAAGTTGAAAATAGAGCTACCATATGATTCAGCAATTGCACTACTGGGTATTTACCCCAAAGATACAAATGTAGGGATCCAAAGGGGTATGTGCACCCCGATGTTTATAGCAGCAATGTTCACAATAGCCAAAATGTGGAAGGAGCCAAGATGTCCATCGACAGACAAATGGATAAAGAAGAGGTGGTATATATATACAATAGACTATTATGCAGCTATCAAAAGGAATGAGATCTTGCCATTTACAATGACGTGGATGGAACTGGAGGGTGTTATGCTGAGCGAAATAAGTCAATTAGAGAAAGACATGTGTCATATGACCTCACTGATATGAGGAATTCTTAATCTCAGGAAACAAACTGAGGGTTGCTGGAGTGGTGGGGGGTGGGAGGGATGGGGTGGCTGGGTGATAGACATTGGGGAGTGCTGTGACTTGTGCAAGACTGTTGAATCACAGATCTGTACCTCTGAAACAAATAATACAATATATGTTAAAAAAAAAAGAAGATAGCAGGAGGGGAAGAATGAAGGGGGAGAAATCGGAGGGGGAGATGAACCATGAGAGATGATGGACTCTGAAAAACACACTGAGGGTTCTAGAGGGGAGGGGGCTGGGAGGATGGGTTAGTCTGGTGATGGGTATTAAAGAGGGCACGCTGTGCATGGAGCACTGGGTGTTATACATAATGAATCATGGAACACTACATCAAAAACTAATGATGTAATGTATGGTGATTAACATAACAATAAAAAATTTAAAAAAATAAAGGAAGAAGGATAAAAGTTTCTGTAATACAACTCCTCATTTCCTCCCATTAACACTGATTAAAAATTTCTAGGGCTAATTGTTAATATGGGTAGAGTGGCAAACATTAAAGAAGCATAGGGGTAAAAAACATTTTAATTGAAGCCCTAAGTTATAAATCTCTAGCCTGGGAGATTTAATTTTGAACATCAATGAATTTTCCCTTTTGCTTTTTCTGACCGACTCTAATAGGGACCATTCTTTCATTTTATCACTTACTTCTTTGTACTGGAGCAATGTCTTCATGTTCTATATTGCTCCGTATTTTGGAGGTGTGAAATTCTGGATAAATAGAGAACTTCACATGGACTTTGGTTTAGTAGGTTTGCTGAGACATAAAAGAGAAGAACCTGCTCTTTGAATGCTTCATTTAAGAATATCATGCACTTCTATAATTGAGTAGCTATGCACTTGCCCTCTTAAGTCTCTCATATTGATAGCCCTTCATAAAGCGAACTTGTTATGATTGAAACTAAATAGTTCACATAATATGCAGATATTAGCACTTACTGAGAATTATTAACTGCTCCTATGAAGACTAAAACTATATACTCAGTTAATATGGAAATATTAAACTATAATACCTTTGTAACTAATATTTTCATTCAATGCCGTATGTGAAATAATAATATGTAAAGTAAGTACAATTTATTTGCTTCCAGAGAAGCATTCTAAGGACCTTTTGAAGCCAGGAGTCCCATCTGCACTTCATAGATATGCAGTAAATTATTCCAGGGTTGTGTTCATGAAAATGAATGCAAATATCTTCTTCACCGTGCATTTTTAACCTTGAAACAAAATGAAGTAAAACACTGGTTCATCATGAGCCATAGGATTTGCTAATTTTAGCAATGTACATTCTGTCACATAATGAGATTCACTTTTAAATACTATAATAACACTTTGAAAAGCAGAAATAAAGAGGAAAATGTTGGACTTACAGGGCTGCTGCAGAAAATGAGGGACTCCTGAAGGAATAAGGAGAGTGTAACTTGGCCCACCTTCCTTTCCAACCAGCTGGCTTTCTGAAGCCAAGGCTAATTAGGATCAATGATATCAACTTCAGAACAGCACAAAGTGCTCCAAATAAAACAAACAACAGTGAGAGAGAAGATTCCAAAGGGATAAATTCTGTGTTAGGGCAAAGTCCTAAAGATTCCAGATCTTTGCCAGCCAGGGTATTTGGCTTTGTTTTTGAATTCTGTGCTTTTCCCATCTGCCAGGACTCTCAATATTGCACCTTAGCACTGCAGGGGTTGAAAATTCATTTTAAATGAGCCTAATATGTAATGAAATAAAAATTATACCAAAACCCAAGAGTTATATATCAATTTGCCTTGAGTTAAGCTACTCAAGTAACTCAAAGCTACTGTTAGTAGTTAAAAGAATAAGACATGCCATAGGATGTTATAAACCCTGTGGTGATAATGGGCAGTGTAATTCTATAACTTGGAAGATAAAGAAATAAAAGAAGAACTTACTCATTTTGCACAGCCAGTTTTGTGGAGCCCCCAACCAATTCAATTACCTAGCCAGTATTAAAGGTCACAGGATATAAAGGTCTCAAATTCTGAAATAGGTCGTCTGAAATCCCACCTAGAGCATTTAGAAGGACAAAATTAATTGTAGAGAGAAAAATAGACCAAGAAAAACAACAATGAGAAAGTAGCTTTCTTATCTTGCATCAAAAAAAACCCAAGAAAAACAAACACACAAAAAAACCACCCTAAAGTGTTCTCCAGAGTGACTACAAAGGGGCTTTTTCCTGGCAGCCCCTGTCAAAACAAGATGGCTTTACCCAGTGAGAAAGACTGGTTAGTCCAAATTATGCCTATCCTGTCTGCTGCCACCTAGTGGTCTATAAATAAATAAATAAGTCATTACTTCAAACTTTCCCCTCTGCTGGAATACATCATCCCTCATCAAATGCTTACATTTTAAGACACTAGTGGAAATAAAATAAACAGTTTTGATGGGATAAGAATAATTGGAGCAAGAAAAAAGGAGAGATGCTTCCCAAGGAAGAAAGGGGCGGGTGTTTGCAAAAAAAATAGACTGTTGTTTTTAAGTAATAGCCTACCTGTTCTGCATTTCTGAGAGGGTTCTTGCCAGACCATTGTTTTCTTTAGATAAGTGATTTTAGTGTGAATGTGCAGCTGGATGTGGTCTGCTGAAACAATAAATATCAGCTTTAAGATAAGAGTTTAGAAACTTTTTTTTTACTTTGTTTTATTTTAATTCCAATTAGTAAATATACAGTGTTATATTAGTTTCAGGTGTACAATATAGTAATTTAATAGTTCCATCCATCACCTTGTGTTCATTACAACAAGTGGACTCCTTAATCCCCATCACCTATTTCAGCCATCCCACCACCCACCTCCCTCCTGGTGACCATCAGATTCTAACAGCATAGATAGAGCTAGAGAGTATCATGCTAAGTGAAGTAAGTCAGAGAAAGACAAATACTGTATGATCTCACCCATGTGTGGAACTTAAGAAACAAAACAAACAAGCAAAGGGAAAAAAATGAGAGAGAGGAAGTCAAAGCAAGGAACAGATTCTTAACTATAGAAACTTTTATAGCAATTTGATATTACTAAGACATGCGACATGTGATCAGTGGACTTGTTCCTTGAATAAATATAGATGAGTCCAGGTGCCGGAGATCTTTCGCTCTAAGATGCTTGTAGCACAAACTGTAGAAGTTACACCCAGTTGGAGGTCTTGTGTGGTATTTCAGGTGAGTGTATCAACTGTAGCTAACAAAGATATAAAAACCCAGAATCCATTTGTTTTCATCAAAAAATAATTTAAATTTAACCAAAACTTTACAGAACAAATTATTAGAAAAGGCTGCTGATGTAGGAATAAAAATTAAATTTTAAAACACAGAACCACTTGCTTTATGTTGTATCGAAGTTAAATATGAGTATTTGAGCTTACTCAAGTTACTTTAAAAATCTTTTCTTATCTTCCATCAATATATGTCTGTGAGACTGAATGCTCTAGAATAGATGCTTTTAAAACAAAGTAAAAAATGGGACTTATAAACATTATTACAGAAACATCTTTGTCGTCAATCTAACTTAGAATATTTAGCAAGAAGCAAGTTCATTTGTCACATCAAATATTGATATACATAGTGTTCATTCAAATTACATATATATGTGTGTGTGTGTGTTTAATATGAAAATTAGTACTTCATTCATAACTTCTGGTTAATTATGATTGTAGGATGACAAAAACTTTTGTGTAATAGCAATTCTTTCTTTTAATTGCCTAGATGCCTACTTTAAATAAACAAGGTTTATGGTATTTAAATTATTTTCTTTTTCCCTATGATATGTTTGTTCTACTTTTATTGGGATTTGTCTATTGACACTAATATTAAAAATTGGGGAACTGATTATTTGTGTTTTTAAATTTTGATCTTCATATTTATTGCATTTTATAAAATTATTGATTCACAATGAAAATTAGAAACAAAACAAAACAAATAAACATAAAAGGTTCTTATAAAAACACAGTTCTTGGGGCGCCTGGGTGGCTCAGTCAGTTAAGCATCTGGCTCTTGATCTCTGCTCAGGTCTCGATCTCAGGGTTGTGAGTTCAAGCCCCCCACTGGGCTCCACATTGGATGTGAAGCCCACTTTAAACAAACAAACAAACAAAAACAGAAAAAAAAAAACCCCAACAGATAAAACCACCCACATCATTCTAGTTGAATGTGCCAGATTGAACTGATTCGTGGCAGTTGGCTGGATAACCAAGACAGCCATCAGGTAACATCACTAATACCTAATGTTATTACTCATTTATGTCACCTCAATCATACATCCCAGCAAACCAGAACATTCCCAGCATTCAACTCATCTTCTGCTATATTGGTTTAACCAATGCATAACTTTAGGGGATTAATTCTCTTGTTTCACTGACATTTTGTTATGTTGAGAAATATTTGAAATTTATGAGCTATTAGTCTAGTGGGATTTGGAAAGCTTTATATAATATAGAGATTAGGTACTTGTTGTAATGAGATTTTTTTCCTGTAGGAAATCAAATTACTCAGAGACAGTTTAACCCTTATGGTTATTCAATCCTCCTCTCAGTGCATAAGAACCAACAGATTTGTCTGCACAAAGGCAAAGAATGGCTGCATGGGTCCGGTGAATTTATTGTCACCTCGAGCATCTATCCACCACCAGCCCAATGTTCCAAACAATGGCACTGCCTCAAGATGACCCTTTTCTGCATATATTACCTGGAGGAGGTAAATAGTCAAAGGCCAGTGCATCGGAGTAACTAAAGTACTACTTAGAAGAAAAGAGAGTCTGGAGGCACTACCACAGAGAAGGGTATTTTTTTAAAAGATTTTCTTTCTTTATTTGAGAGAGAGAGTGAGTGAGAGAGAGAGAGAGAGAAGGGGCAGGGGGATGGGCACAGGGAGAGGGAGAAGCAGGCTTCCCGCTGAGCAGGGAGCCTGATGTGGGGACTCGATCCCAGGACTCTGGGATCATGACCTGAGCCAAAGGCAGATGCTTAACCGACTGAGCCACCCAGGTGCCCCAAGAAGGGTATTTTTTAAGGGGTATGTTACAAGAAAGCTTGGAGCCTGGGTGGTTGTTTGAGGAGGATGAACTCAGTTCTTTTGTAAACTATCAAGGAAGCGGGAGATTTCTGCACATAGTCGAGTGGGTAAAAACATGGACTTGTCATGTTCACCTGTTTTCTCTTCCTCCAAGTCCTGTTACCTAATCTAGCTAAGCCTGCATTGTCTCAACTGGAAAACAGGGAAATTCTATACCTCCAAAGGTTTTGAGGATAAAATGATAGAATTCATATGAATCATGTTCTAGGTGTTCCATTAACGTACTGCAGCCGGGACTACTACACAGTCTAGCACAGGTTTGCTCAGGGTAGATGAGATGCTTGTTCATTCAGGAATCTCCTGCACATGATTTAGGAGTGCTTTTGGTTACAAGTAACAGGAAACTGAAATTAACATGCCTTAAACGGATAGGAGTTTGTTTTCCTCACATAACATTAAATCCAAAGGCAGACAGTTTGTCCATTAATTCAGATGCCTAGCAACACAGTGAGGTTTTCAACCTCTTTTTATTTTTCTCTTCTATCACCTCTAGTGTGTTGATGTTTGCTAACACGCTTTTTGCCAACATGGTCACCAAATGGTATTTTCATCTCCAGGATTATGTGCAATTGCCAGAAAGAAAAAAAGAGAAAGGAATAAAAGACCCTTATCCTGGAAGGCTTTGTCGTTTTATGCAAGATGGGAAATGGCTGAGAGACAGTTCTTTATGAAGATTTCAGGTCTGCAATATCCAGACCTTCTGCACAAAAGGCATGTTTGAACAGCAAAGGTTTTGCAAGCTAGAGCCTCACAGACACCACCCTCCTTGCTCTTATCTGGACACATTTGCTTATATAACAAGATATTAACCTAGAGTCATTCACCTACCCTTTTCAGACAGGATCTATTCACAGTCCAGAGTAAAGATAAGGTCTCTCTCTATCTACTGATGAGCATGGGCAGATTGACTATCCTACAAAAGCTCCAAGACTCAGAGTTTTAGACTTCCTCTCTTGTGATGCAACTAACTGCCTATGCATGTAAACAGCTGGTTGCATTGCCCTGTGGGAGGTGGAATGGGGGAACTGGTGCAAGGTGTGTCTCTGTCTGCTTCATTTGACATGAGTACTATAGGACATATTTCTTTGCCCAGAAGTCTTCTGCTTTTCTATCAGAAAATGTATACAAAATGTGGCAGGGTAACTTGTTAGCTTGGAAGTAGGCAAAATCTCAAACTCTTCATAGTTTCTGACTTCATAGGAGCAGGTTTCTTCAGCAAATTTTTCTCTTATATAGGAACACATGCCTAATCTTAGACAAATCAATGACAACAGAAATGAGATTATACAAGTTTATCACAATGGTGATTTATCTCTTGGTGTTGGGGTAGCACTGTACAAGGTAACTCAACCCACTCTGGAAATATATATTTTTAAGAAGTGTTTGTGTGTACGAGTGTGGGTAACCAATGTGTGAGAAGTGGATGGTAGATGTACCATCTACTAGAAATCTAGAAGTCCATTAATGGTGTATGTGTTTGTCCATACTGGACACTAAATTCCTTCAGGTTAAGGAATTATGTCTAATTTATATTAGAATATACTTAAGAGCCTAGTATAGATTCTTTTACAGATAGATGCTTAATACAGTTTGATTTAATGAATGAATTTATGTTAGCTAATAGCATCCGACTTCCAAAAATAGTAAGTTGTGTTCAATTAATTGAAATACCTAAACTAAACCAAAAGGAAGGGGAAATATTTATTTAAGTCACTGAGTGAGAATAAGTTCTATTTCTTGCCTGATTGATTCTGGAAGTTTCCTATATACTGGGGGAAAAGTTCTAATAAATTACAATAATGCCATTTCATAGAACTATTGCCTTTCTTTAGTTTCAAGGTTGGTTTGGATGTTCCATCTGTACAAGCTACACAGGCACTTTCATATGGTAACTGTCAAATTCCTACATGATTTATAAACTAGTAGCTAAAACATCAAGGATGTCGTCAAGGAAAATGTTCTATATTCTTTAAAAATGTATTTATAGCCAGAACTGAATAAATATGGGGGCATGTATTTATTCTTAGTGTCTTTCTTGTCAAAATTTATTGGGCTTACTTGTCAGGTGAGCACTAATCTTCTTGTCTGTGCTATAAAATCAACCTGGCATTGGAACACCAAGCTGTGCTCTTCTATAACTATGTCACTATTAATAGTATGCATTTCTGAAATTGAAAACACTAGGCAATGTTAGTAACGAAACAAATGATGCAGCATGAGACAACTCAACTATAACACCTCTGCATGAATGAATTGCTGTGTAGACTATGATATAAATTAATTCTAAGGGAATCACAACAAAAGAAATACAATAGAGCAAGTAGCAAAATTGTAATTGATTATCTTTCCCATTAATAATAATAAATATTCAGATAGATTTATAGCTAGAAAAGATTTTGAGTATTATTTATGTAATCTAACACGTTAGTCACAGAAGAGTTAAATGGCTCATTGAGGCCACACAACAGGGTCCCACTACTGATGGTATGACTTGGTATCTCCAAGATACCCACTATCCTGGGATGGCTCCTGACGATATGAATTCCTGAGAATTAATCATTATTTGTTGCTTTTATGCACCTGATTATTGATGAAATGATGATGGGTACTAAGGAGGGCACGTACTGCATGGAGCACTGGGTGTTATACGCAAACAATGAATCATGGAACACTACATCAAAAACTAATGATGTAATGTATGGTGACTAACATAACATAATAAAAAAATTATTAAGAAAGGAAATTTGGCACATGTATGTGAAATAGAAAAGCTATTATAATTTTGCCAGTCATTCACAACAAGTCAGTCTTGGCTAACCTAGCAGACTGTTTTCCCTCGGTTTCTAATTGTGTTTCATTTAACCTCTCTATTTTGTGGTTCTCAAATGAGAAGACATTTTCCTCACCTGATAAGAGTCCACCCATTTTAGATAGGCCTGCCTATCTAAACCTCAAAACCACTGATATAATGCCTTTGGCATTTAAATGGATCCATACACAATAAAGCTGCAAAAATATTTTAGCGATTTCTGTATTTATTAATGGAAGAGATTGACATTTATTGGATATCTTTTATGAAATATGCTTTTTAACAAACACTTTATAGATGGTATTTATTAAATTCTTACAATGACCTTATAGGACTGATTTTACTAATGATCATTTGACAAGTGAAGAAAATTGAGGTTTGGAAAACTTAAGTAATTTGCATCAAGTTTCTAAATATATATGATAATGAATATTGAGTAGAGATTCAAGTTCAGGACTGCTGATCTTCAATGTCCTTTTCATGAAAGAATGACTGCTTCTTAACACTAAAATATTTCCAATTGGAAAAGAGCTCTATTTGTTACATTGTCATCAAGTGTATTGTTATGTAGTGTCAATAATCACTGGAATTCTAAAATTGTACAAAACCTCCAAATCTATGGAGAAAACATGACAAGAGAAACAGTTACCATTTTTCCTTAGAAAATGAGGTGCAGAAGCCTGGAATAGTGCCTAATCTTGGAAAGCACAGAGGGAAAAAGAAATTTTACCCAAGTATCCTCAAATTATGGACAACTGTGGACATAAGTCTGGGCAATTTAACATCTAGTGTTAACTAAAGTGTAAGGTATAACGTACGGACATTTGGTAACAATGTCTTCATTAAGTAGACAGACTTCACTGCCCACATGTTAGATCAAGCACACTTGAGTCCTTTTGTCAAGCACCACTCTAGTCATCCTGTGGACTACGTCCCTGGGAAGCCAGAGGGTTTCCTGTGGAATTGTCTTCACCCTCATTGTGGCTAGCAAACTATAAGGATAAAATGATGGTTGTTTTTCCATGTCAATTAAATTGTGGCTTCTGTGCAGAGGATGTAGTTTCAGGAGATGCTTTTTTGACATAAACCCTCCACCTAGCAGGAGCCAGAGAAGAAGGTATGAAGTCCCTCACACCCTTGATCACTGCTGACCTGGTATATATTAGAAGTGGTGACCTGGAGCTGAAAGGCTTGGTTTTCCCTCACTGCTTAACTCTCTGGAGCCATCCACTATCCTATATACCCATAATTACCAACCTCCTTGACCCATCAGAGGCTGGACTCCAAAGGAAAGTTAGTTTGTTTTCTAACAACATGCTGGAAGCCGAATATAACTCTATAAAACATTTCATCCATGAAGGGCAATCACAGTTCCACTCATTGGAAAAAAATTGAGCATTGGTATCTCATCACATAAAGAATGCCTGTTGCATTTTGAAGGAAGAATTATATTCACCCTCTGGGGTTAGAGAACCCAACACATAACTGTGAGCAACATTTATATACGATTGAATCTGGCTGCTAATTGACTGGACAGTCAAAATTGCATGCAGCCAGGAATAACGTCAACTTTAATCTTTCCAGAACTGCTTCAAAAGAGAATTAAGTGGGGAGCAATTTTTATCAGAATTAAGCCAATACTGTAGATTTAAAGTGGAAAACCTTAAAGTGACAAGAGAAATGGGCAGGTGTTTCAATGAACTTTTAAATGATTACTCTGCAGTAGGCACTGTTATTGTCCCTATTTTATTTAATTGTTATAACAAATCTGTGAAATAGTGCTGGTTTTTTTTTGACTTTTAAAAAAAATTATCTTATAAAGAAGAAACTGTCTCAGAAGGTAAAGTCACTGGCCTGAGCTTCCCCAGTGAGAATGTAGCTGAGCTGGGTTTTACATTCAGATCTCTTTGACACCAAATTCTACAATTTTTCATTCATCCATTCATTGAGACCACATATCCTATTTCATGTATTATAGATCCTCCAGGATGTCAAGATAATAACAGAGAGAAATAAGACTTCCTAAAACTCTTCACCGAGCTCTGTTTCATTCTCCAAGAAAGGGGATAACTACCATCACACACTTTGTGTGTGGTCCTAGCATCAGGAGTCACACACCAATGCTATCAGACTTTTCTGGGGAATAATCAAAGATGCAAATTCCTCTACACACCAGATCTCTGACCGGGATTCTCTGGAAATTGGGGTGTTGATTCTGCATGCTTAACAAGATTCCCGGGTAATACCTGTGATCACACATTTAAGAACCACCTTTGTGTGGAATGTGAGATTGTGGTTGAGTGGGTGAAGCAGACTCTCCTTGTCTCCAGAATAAATACCACAAACACTAGTACAAATACCAATACTCATGTAACATTTGGGTAGGGCTAGCACCCTCACAGAGAACTAGGTGAGCATCTATTAGGTGTTATTTGAAAGATCTCAAAATATTTTCAGAAGTATTTATTTATTTATTTTTATTTTTTATTTATTTTATTTTTTTTAAAGATTTTATTTATTTATCTGAGAGAGAGAATGGGAGACAGAGAGCATGAGATGGGGAGGATCAGAGGGAGAAGCAGACTCCCCGCTGAGCAGGGAGCCTGATGTGGGACTCGATCCCTGGACTCCAGGATCATGACCTGAGCCGAAGGCAGTCGCTTAACCAACTGAGCCACCCAGGCGCCCCAGAAGTATTTAAATATATTTTAAAATGTCAAAATATCTCTCTCTGCTTAGCAAAGTAGTAAAATCTTTATACTAGAGAGTTACCATCATCATCATCATGACGTCTTCGTCGTCCTCGTCGCCATTGTTGTTGTTAGTCTTGAAGGTTTTATTTGAAATTTAGCTGCTCTTACAGGAGATTTTGCTTGTGGAGTATTTGAAAGCACAGAGCTCTGTAATTCTGTATTTAAAAAAATATGTCCACTCTTGCAGCCAATTTGGGAATGATCAGCCAGTTTGGGAACCCACAGCAAATGTACCACAAGACAAGTGAGCCACTGACATGGTCAGACAGCATGCTGCCAGAAAGTAAAGGCAGGGAAGGGACAAGGGAATATTTCTTAGAGACAGAGAACAAAAACAGGCAGTGGGCACACATCAAAGCCAAGTTTTGTGTTCTTCATGGTTTTGTCCCAGCCCAGATCCTGCTGTCTACAAGACACTCACTCACATCTACTGCCGGACCTAGGTGATAAATCCTCCACCTGCTTCTAAGAAAACTCTTGCACGCAAGTGTAGGATATTTTTATTACAAGAAATTTTATAAGAAACTCGTGGTTTCCTCTATTCAAAGGGAGAGGGATTTAAACACAGACCATAAAATTGGGCTCTTACTTTATCACCAGCTATTCAAATGAACCTAAGTGATTTCTAAAAAGAATCATGCCTTTTAATTTCTTGCTGATGATGACAGTGGTCCATATTCTATGAATGTATAAATAAGGGATAAATACCAATATATTTACTTATATAATTTACATATTTTATAGACTGTATTACATATATTTATATAATTTATATAATTGTATACAATAGACTTCTGAACTTATGCAACTAGGGAAATATTTGTACAATTGTTCTTCAAATATGTTTGCTAAATAACTTAGGCATTTCCAATGTTTCTCATTGAGATTCACACCAAGACTGAATATTGTTTTCTCACCACAGTAGTCTTGATTATAACTGAGATATTCAGAAAATTATAAAATATTTAAATAAACAAATTTTAGTTTTAGAATGATCCAGTAGATTTTATTGTTTGGTTTTCTGTTCAGTATTACTAAGCAAAATTAAAATTATGCAAGAATCAAATACAGTTGTTCCACTGAAGGGCTTTACAAAGTTTATTGGATTTGACAGATTATTTTCAAAGCTGATTTAGTGTTCACTGGACAGGTACTACACCTCTACTAAATATAGGCTGTAATGTGTTTCCATTTGAAATATGTTTGACAAAGGAAGAGATAAAGTGTTAGGTTAGATGATATGGGAAAAAGATTTGGGTAAGGGGGAATGTGTCCTGGGTATTCGAATAGATAAGTCAGAGAGAGAGGATAGGTATTAGATCCTTACAAACCCATTTCGTAAGTGCACTTTTGTATTGATGAGAGAATACATCTGTCTCTCATAATTCTGCTCTGAAGGAATGCTCATGTGGTCAACAAAAGCAGCATTTTTCATCAGTCACAACATCTGCATTAGTATGGCTGCACTAATTTGTGCTGTGGTAACATACAATCCCTAAATCCCAGTGGCATGAAGAAATCACATTTTATTTCTCTCTAGCTCTATGTGTCCATCATGGGTCAGCAGGTGGCTCCACTCTGCATCGTCCATGCTCTCACTCTGGGGCCAAGGTGATGGACTCTTTCTGTACCTTTGCTAGATT
The DNA here is from genome assembly GCF_054177405.1 of Leptonychotes weddellii. NCBI lineage: Eukaryota > Metazoa > Chordata > Mammalia > Carnivora > Phocidae > Leptonychotes > Leptonychotes weddellii. Next base: position 9,606,424 of record NC_138375.1, on the reverse strand, counting down.
CTGCAACATAGGGAAAGAGACTTGTGGCAGCACAATCCTTGACTTAAAGTTATAGAAGTTTTTTTCTCATAACTTCTTGATCAGAATTGGTCACTTGGCTCCACCCAACAAGAAGGGAACCAGGAATTGAAATGGCTCCATTGGTGGAACCAATGGGTGCCTGGGTGGGGAGGGATGAAATATTTGCAAAATTCGTGACTACTATGGCATTTAACTCATTGTTACTGCCTTCTAAGAAAGTAGGGACATTGACCTATCCTGTAACCATTAAATAAGGGAAATATTCTTTGACTAAACTTTTTTACAAAATCCTATTCCTTAGTTGTAGCTTTAAAATCCTATTACCGTGCTGAAAACTTTCGAGAAAACAAAAAGAAAAGTAAATTTATTATGCTGAATGGTAAGTTAACACATACATAAAAGAATAGGAATGAACTTGAGAAATTTTGTTACAAAATTAAAACACGAAGAATTCTGTAAAGAGTAAATATATGTGGACATGTATACATACCCATGGTGGAGTGATGTGCCAAGTATCTGGAAAAAAAAAAAAGTTTTACATTTTGAAATGCCGTATTCTTTTTAATGAGAGAGCAAAGCCACCTGGCCTGACCCTCATTGCCAAAAAATTATTCATTAAAAAAATTTTAAGTAGGAGTTATGGTTATTTCTACAATAGAGGATTTAGAAATTTTGTTCAGGTTCTTTATCATCCACAAATAATCACTGTATGTGTCCACATTCAAAAGCAGAATATGAAAGTGGGACTTTATCTGTATAACACTATGCAAAAACTTTCCTTCATGGAATTCGTTTAATTAGTACCAAAAAATTATTGTATGTTTTTACCTTAAAAACAACTATATTACTTATCCATTTTAATGAAAAATTGACACTCCCACAGAACACATACATATGTCCATTTATCTATATACCCAGAAAGAGAGTAAGACAGAGAGGAGACAATGGGAGAGAGGATAACAGGGACAGACCAAATAACAGACTGAAATATTAATACAGTGACTATAATACTTTATAATTCCGCACCGGTATGCTTTTTTTGATCTTGCACAACTCATTTTTTAATGTTTTCTCTTCTGTAAACTGAGTAGCTATAGCATTCAAACAAAATACAATGTGTGGAAGTGTGTTAATACTGAAACAGCAACAATTATCTTGTAGCAACTGTATAATATTCTAGGAATTAATGAAAAAGCTCAAATTAGGTGATAGGACAAGAATTAGCTATATTTGCTTTTGACATATAATTGAAATGTCGAATAGGAGTATAAGATATCAGAAATTATACCCAATCAACAAAATAGTTTATTTGCTGACTCTGCAGCAAGAAAGGACAGGTTGGCATTTCTCCCAGACTGTCCACTTTGTGAGGACTTATTTTCTGAACTGGAAAGTGAAAAGACTGTGTTGGAGAATCAAGTTTCTTATTCACTAGTTTCCACTTTCTTACTTTAACACACACACACACACACAAACATATAGGTCAAATTATTAAATTAATCTTTTCACAAAATCACAGCCCTTTTTTGTAAAAGTAGACAACTGTCTCTTTTGTTCATCTCATCATTCTGATTTTTAAAATGGCTTCTCTTAGAATTATATTCCAAACTTTCTTTGTCAGTTCTAAAATAGCACACACCTAGTACTGAACTATTATGAGTCCAAGCTGAGAAGGAAAATCTACATCTATATGACATATAAACTCTCCAGAGCTGAATTCCAAGTTATCATTAAATAAATAAGATAATTTCCTCCTAAAAAAGATAGCATTTGATAAGAACCTTGATAAGAATCATGAAGAAAGTGTCAAGGGTCAAATATTTGAGGATGTCTCAATAATGACGGAGGCAGGAAAATTTAGGAAATCACTTATGATCCCGTCTGGCTGAGAGATTGAAATAGAAAAATTAGAAATAACCACATTAAAGTTGAGTTCTGTGTTTAAGTGTTTGGTTTCCATGGGATTGGCAATAGTGAGCCACAGTACATTTTGGAGAGGTGAGTAACTTGATTAAAACTGTTCATAGTGCTTTGTGTGTTCCTTAACCAGTGAATTTTTAACCGAATGAGTGTAGGGACTATGTTGCTTTTGATTATAGATCTGTGTGTGTTATATGTCACAAGATGTGTTACATAATAGGCTTTCAATTAACATTTGTTGAATGCCGAATAAAGGAAGAATATTTTAATGATTACATGGGAGATGGATTAAGATGGTGGAGACAGAAATGAGGACAACTCATGGAATACTGGAGACATGTTTTGAATAGGAAGGACATAGTGAAATAGAGGTGATAACTTTGTCCAAAGCGGTGTTAAATACAACAGTTACTAGCTGCACAAGGCTAAATTTCAATTAAGTAAAATTAAGTAAAATTTAAAATTCTACTTCTCCTTAGTTACACTAGATGATTTCAATTGCTCAGTAGTTACACTTGGTTAATGGCTACCATATTGGACAGCACAGACATAGGACATTTTCATCATTGCTGTAATTTCCATTGGACAGTGCTGGTTAGATTGCACTTTGGGAGGAATCAGCCCTCTTGTAAGACAGTCCATTCCTTACAACTATTTCTTGTTTAATGGATCATGTCCTTTGAAAAAAAAATAGTGCTAGAATATGCTGCTCAAGCAAAGTGAAAGCATTTTAGACATCCATGAAGGACAGAAGCAAGTAAAAATTTTCTTCTTGAAATGGTAAAATAAAGACACCAACCAAATCATGCTGGTTCCATTTGGATTAAGGATAAACTCCTAGAATGAACATATTATATGTAAACATCTTTTCCTAAATTCCTTTTATGGTACATGAAATTGCACCTACATATATATTGAAGATTTTAAGAAGATAACAGTTATCTTTTACATTATGCCAAAATCTTGTCAATTTCAGGGGCAACATCAGTTATATTGATACACATTGATAGGAACAAAATAAAACATTTAGTAATAACAGTTGGATAAATTTTTCCTAGTTTTACCAGTTTCTTGTTCTTTGAGAAAAGCAGTTAATTGACAAGGAAGAATGATATACACATGTGACGTGTCTGTCTTGTCAGTAATCTGGCCTGAGATAGACTGAGAGCAGTAATCACAGGCTCCTCAGGGTTTTAGATACTGAAGTGAAGTCACTACAAGGCTATATCTACATTTCAACAGGGTTACATTTCAACAAGGTTACATTTTGGCAGGGTATATGGTGGAAGGCTGCAATTTGATAGCATGTATGTAAGGTTTTTGTAGGAAATAAAGAGATATAAGAGAATATGAGTCCAGGTGTATTAATTCTTAAACACACATCGTCCCATTTTTTATGGCCATTTCTGACTCATGTAGAGAGAAGCAAAACTATAGCACTAGTTCAAACTTATTTTTCCCTTGACTATCTACGTCCAGACCAAATTCTCAACATGCCAAAATCACCCTCCACCTAATTTGTAAGCAAATACCTTCTTTCTTTTTCGCTAAATGAAAAAAAAGAGGAAGAGCATATTTGCCTTGTGAAAAGATATAATTGGAGAAGATATTTTGAAATAAAAAATCATAAACAGATCATAATGGCGTATTCAATCTGAAAAGATGATCAGGCAGATGTAAAAATTTCTAGCTATCCTGATTAAGATTCCATTTTACTTGTCACCTTTAAGGATAGACACCTAACTCTTTTATATTCACTCTTACTTAGGACTTTAGAAGCTATAATTCAATTTCTAAAAATGTATCAGCATAGCAAATCATAATACACAAAGCTATTCTTCTATTAGATAGACATTTCTGTGGTTCCTCTGTGCTGCATGGTAGGCAATTCAAAAAATGACACAGCAGGTAAATTGGTAGAGCTGATGAACAAATTCTGGTCCATTTGATGTCCAAGTATGAACTCCCAGTCCCTAAGCCAAACCACCTGGGTTGGGGTTATGATGATGCTGCTGAAAGGTTAGAGAAACCTGGGTTTCAACAGCCCTTGCTCTTTCCTAGGATTGGAGCCTTAGCTAACTTATTCTGCTTTACTAAGACTTAGATTCCTCATCTGTAAAATGGTAATAATCATGTACCTACCTCAGAACATTATTGTTTTGAATAAGTTAATTCATAGTTAGCATTGTGACCTACCTGAATATTGTTTTCCAGAAAGTAGTTTCTCCTGTTTTCTTCTAATTAGCATTATTTATCAAATATAAGTAAATGTTATTGAGTTTCTGTCATTTACTACCTTAAATTCCTAACAGATATGGATGGTGAGGCATTCACATGTGAAAAATTAACCTACACAACAAAAAAGGTTATAAAAATATACTGAAGTGCAACATGGTATTATAGGCTTTCAGGTCCTAGTGGCTAGAATGCTGCAAGAAGCATCAAGGAGGATGAGAGACTTAAGCCTGGCTTGGGGAGTTTCGATAAGGAGAGAAGAGTATGGGGACATTCTGCTAGAAGGGCCAAAGTGAGAAGAGACCCCGAGATTCTCGATGTTCAGGAAGCCACCAATGATAAGGCCTTGATGACTTCTAATCTCCTCAGTAAAGACTTAATTGATTTCTTATTTCAAAGTCTCCAAGGGAAAGCTAAGAGGAGAAAAACCATTACACCTAATCAGGCAACCTCAAATAATACTATGCATTGTATGCAAAAATGGCAGGCCCGATTTCACCAGTTCACACCTGACTCATTCTCAGAAGACGAGTGTTTGAGAAGAATTCACTGCACATTCCCTCCATCTCCATTCTGTCCTTGATAATATGTCACACTTCCTTTAATGAGTGAGCCACAGGGCACCCAGCCTCTGGAATTATACTGAAGAATGCAGAGATAACCTGTCCTGGAATAGGGCAATATCATGAAACTCAATGGTGTGGACTGGCCCCATTAAAGATAGTGGTACCTGGCATTTCATCAGGCTTTTTATAAAGTATTTTCCAAAAGGAGTTCCATTTTTTAACACCTCTATCTATACAATCCTACAATTAGAAACAGAGGTTTTTGGGTTTCTACCTTCACAGACCTTCTCTTGTACAATAACCACTTATATACTACAAATCCATAAATGGGAATTTGGCCATGAGTTCAGAACCTTGAGAAGTTTGGCAGGAGTGGGGGAAAAAGAGAGAAAAAGGGTAATTGAACATGACAATCCTGGAAGGATGGCTGATGTGTGTAGTCTGCCTTCCTTTACAGCCTGTGTTTATATAAATAGCCTACGTGGTCTCTATACAGGGAGGTTCCAGAGAAGACAGTAGAGCAACTGTGAGATCCAGTGAATATGGTATCCCCTGAATGTTTAGTTTGGCAGAAGATAAGCTGTACAGTTGTGTTCATGATTCAAGTCTACTGCTGCATATATATTTAAATTTGGCTATTGCCTTTTCTCAGTTAAAAAGAGTGATATGTCAGCTTTAGGAAGGCTGCACTGGGAGTAGGAATTTTTAGAGTGTTCAGCAATAAACCCAATTTATGCTCAGCCATTTCAGGTTTTGAGTATACATGACCGTTGACCAAAGTTTCCTATGGGAAATAAGGAGGAAAAAAGAAGAAGAAGAAGCAATTGCACTGTTGGTGAACTTCATATTATGTCCCAAATTGGAGAAACTTCTTAGAGTACACAGTGATTATGCTTGCATTTATTTATTTATTTAAAAGATTTTATTTATATATTTGAGAGAGAGAGTGAGTGGGGGGAGAGGCAGAGGAGAGGGAGAAGCAGACTCCCTGTTGAGCAGGGAGCATGACACAGTGCTCACTCCCAGGACCCTGAGATCATGACCTGAGCTGAAGGCAGATGCTCAACTGACTGAGCCACCCAAGTGCCCCTATGCTTGCCATTTATTAAGCAATTACTACATGCCAGGCACTGTGTGTGCTACCACTATCCTATGAGGTAGATATTTTTAATATCCATTTTAGATAAGAGGGAATTGAGGCATAAAGTTTAATACAAGTATCCAAGTTCACACAATTAATAAACACAGAACCAGAGACAAACTCCTTAGATTCAAATGGAATTGAAGATATATTTTGAAAGTGGAACCAAAAGGATTGGCAAATGAACCCATTTTGGGATATAAAAGAATGAGAAAAGTGGAAAAGTGACTAGGAGACTCTTTAGCTTGAGCAGTTGAACACTGGAGTTACTCTCTCCTGTGATGGGGGAAGATTGGGAAGGTGCACCTGAGAAGAAAATGAACAATTCATATTACATATTACGTTTCAGGTGCTTATCAGATATTAAATGGAGATGTCATATGGGAATTTGGCTTTAGGACTTCTGTATTTGAGGGAAAATTCAAGGCTGAGCTTATAAATTTGGGTGTCATCAATTAAAAAAATTTACTTCTATCCAGAGGACTTTCTTCAGTAATAGGAAGAGTAAATGGTCATGGAGAAGGGTCAGAGGACTGAGTATATGATACTCCACCTTTTTAAGCTCATGAAGTATTATGGATTAAATTGCACTCAGACGCCAAATTCATGATGCTGAAGTCTTAACCCCCAAAGTGATTGTATATGGAGATGGGGCCTTTAAGGAGGTAACGAAAGATAAATGAGGTCATAAGGATGGGACCCTAATCCAATAGGATTAGTGTCCCAATAAGAGGGAGAGACAGCAGTTTGCTCACATAGAGAAAAGGCCATGTAAGGACACAGTGAGTACATGGCCATCTACAGTCCAGGAGAGAGCTCAGGAGAAACTGAACTGGTGACGCCTTGATCTTGCATGTCCCATCTCTGTCACTGTGAGAAATGGATTCTGTTGTGTAAGCCACCTAGTCTGTGGTATTTTGTTGTGGTTATCCTCGCACACTGATACATGAAGAGAGCTCTCGGTCCCACAAGAATGACACAGAAGAGGCCTCCAATCAGGTGGAGAGAAAACTGGCCATCAGTGGTGTCCAAACAGTGTCTGGAGGGGCTGTGTCAAATGCTGTTATCAAGAGGGTCTTAAAGTTGTTCTCAGCTTGGCTAAAGTTCAGACAGTCTTTTTCCCAACTCTAGGCCTTTGACCTCCCTTTTCTTACAGCCTTTACTTTAGAAAACTTGCAATTGTAAATTCTTTCTCCGTCTCTTTGAGATGTACATCTTTTGAAAAACTTCTAGTCGCTATCACAACCCAGGAATGTCTTCCTCAAGGACCTGGGAGCCATCCCTTTGAAGCATCATCATTAAGGAAGATGGTGCTCCTGTCTCCCAGTTGCTTTGGGAGGATAGGAGCATGACTTCCATTAGGTGCCAGTTAGCAAGTATGGATGGTCTAATCACAGAGAGAAAAGATCTATGAACTCGGGAATAACTCAGCACCTTAAACCTATCTTCCTCCACTAGCTCACCCCAGTGATTAAAATTTCTCCCACCTTTTGTTTCAATAGAGTTGAGTTGGCCTCTCCCTTCTATTGCAGCATTCTTTTTTTCTTTTTTCTCCCCAGTATTCTTGAATAAAGTTTTCCTTGCTTGTTCAACCTTTCCTGGTACAATTTTTGCTTAGACAGGACCAATAAGTTGAGGATTGAGACCCGATCACTGTACTCTCAATGTGGGTATCATTGGTGGTCTATAGCTTTGGGTTTAAAAATTTAATGAATAAAATATTTCAGAATACCAGTAGATGATTGATATGAAGAAATTAGTTCACTGGTTTCAATGACGATATCTCTTTAGTTGGTGATTAATGGTTTGTGCTGCAAATACTTACCTCTTTTTGATACTCTTATAGATTTAAGCTATTTGAAAATACTAAAAAATAGCATAAGCTATTTAAATATTTAAGTATGCAGCTGGTTATTCAAACACAAGTGGCTACATTTTTAAAAAGATTTTATTTATTTGTGAGAGAGAGCACAAGCAGGGGGAGCGGCAGGCAGAGGGAGAGGGAGAAGCAGACTCCCCACTGAGTAAGGAGCCTGATGCAGGACTTGATCCCAGGACCCTGAGATCATGACCTGAGCTGAAGGCAGACACTTAACCGACTGAGCCACCTAGGCGTCCCTATTTTTTTTTTTTTTTTATATATATATTTTTTATTCTTATGTTAATCCCCATACATTACATCATTAGTTCCAGATGAAGTGTTCCACGATTCATTGTTCGCGCACAACACCCAGTGCTCCATGCAGAATGTGCCCTCCTCAATACCCACCACCAGGCCAACCCATCCTCCCACCCCCCTCCCCTCTAGAACCCTCAGTTTGTTTTTC
>NC_138375.1:9565884-9597714 GCF_054177405.1 Leptonychotes weddellii | reverse complement strand
GTTGAGTTTGTAGGTGTTCAGAATGGTTTGATCCCTATCCAGCTGAATTCCTGAGAGGAGACGAAATCCAGGTCTCCTACTCCTCCGCCATCTTGCTCCGCCCCCCCAGGCGTCCCTATTTTTTAAGGTTAAAGGTGGAAACCTACTTAAGGTGAAATAAATGTTATAGACTATGAACTTTGATACACTGTCTCATGGAGGGAGTTATCTTTATGACCTCTGAAGCCTCTGAGGAAAATTGCATTTCTTTTTCTTGTTAATGCTTTTTTCATCATATGGTTTTTTAATGCAAATATGCCTGGTTACGGTTTTGGTGAACAATTTAGGCCAGACGGACACGTGAGTGTCAAGGAAGTGGAGGTTTTCAAATCTCAATTCTCAGCTTCTGGATTTGCAAACAGTTCATCAAGCAGTATCTAAAATTACTTTCTCTGTTTGGAAAATGACTGTTAACTTGTACTGTACTCAGAAGTGACAATTGCTAATTATATGGAAATATTTTAGCTTAATGAAGTAAAAAAATGTAGATGGCTTCCTTATCTTAATATCCTTTTTTTCCTCCCTGCTAGTTTGATGTCCTAAACTACTTGAGAATTTTCTCTCTTGTTTCTAGAATGAAATAGTCCAAGGGATATTCGTTAGAAAATTCACCAGAATGCATATAAATTAAACATTTGCAAATACTTTTCCTTTTCAGATCCTAAATTCATCTTTTCTTTTCTTGTGTTAAAAGAAGTACACAATTATTGAAGAAAAGTCTGGAATGCATAAAAGCAAAAAAAAAAAAACAAAAAAAAACCAAAAAACAATCCAAATGCCCTGAGCCACAGACAACTGTTGAGAAGGTGCTACAGCATTCAAGCCAAGATGACAACAGAATTCCATATTGTGGATCTCTTCCTGCTCCAAATGCATAATGACGGTGGCAGAAATTTAAAAGAGAACATTCGAGAAGACCTATGTATACAATAAGATCAGTACAAACAACTTCGTGTAACAGAAATAAAAAATTCTTACTTGGAAAACATTGTGCATAGCTGATGCTATGAGAACACTGAGCAGTGAGAGTTTGGCCTTCTTGGGAAAATAGGAATAAGAGCTCCATTTGATCAAGTCTCAATGCTTGGAACCAGTTAATGGAGCTGGGCTGTCTCAGTCCTAAGGTGACATAGTCTGTGATCAGAGAGTAAAAGGAAATAACAAAATAGTGTATGTTTAAGTAAAGCTGCTCTCTGGCTTAGTGGCTTGATGCCCATATGCTCAATAACACCAGGGTACAAGTGTCCTCAGCTACCCAAAATAGATTGGTTCTATTGGTTCTTTTGGTTCTATTTGGTTCTGAATTGGGGCCATGGGGAGTAGAGAGAAAAAGAAAGGAAGAGAGAGGGGTTGGAGAGAGAGAGAGAGAGATACATCTTTTGTCCCCCAACATGAGTCTTACATTCATAAAAAATATCAGTAACATATAAGGTAAAATAAAGCAGAGACATACAAGATAGTAGGTGAATATAAAAATGACCAATAAGAAATATTAGAATGGGAAACATATTCATTTATTTATTTTTTAAAAAGATTTTATTTATTTGAGAGAGAGTGAGTGAAACAGTGAGAGCACATGAGCAGGGGGAGAGGGAGGAGCAGACCCCCCTGATGAGCAGGGAGCCCGATGCAGGGCTTGATTGTAGGACCCTGGGATCATGACCTGAGCTGAAGGCAGATGCTTAACCAACTGAGCCACCCAGGCACCCTGGAAATGTATTCATTTAAATAACGTTTAAAAGATTGATAAACTTCAAGCTGGATAAAACCAATGATAGAATAAATGAATGAAATCATATTTAAGAATTAGCTAAGAATTCAGTAAGAGAAAGAAAATCACACACACAAGTATACACACACACACACAAGTGCACACACATATTTAGAAAGCTATTATTAGGCAGCAGAGAAAACAGAAATTGAAAAGTTTCAATATTTATATAATTGGAATTCTTAAAGAAGAGATGACATAGAATCAATATTCACTCAAACTGAAGAATTACTTAAAATTAAAAAAGAAATAAGCAGTCATTTAAGAAGTGCATTTCAAATTTCATGTAGTTAAAAAAAAATTCCCCACCTGGATAAATTGTATTAAAACTTCAAACATACAATAAATAAATAAATAAAATTAATAAATTAATAAATTAATAAAATAAAACTTCAAACATCCACGTAAAGACCTACCATATAAAAAAAGATATTTCCTAATTACCCTGATAAAACTTTCATCAACAACAAAAAAAGATGTTAGAAGACAGTAATATATTGTCTCCGAAGTACTCAAAGGATATTAGACATTTATACCAGTTAGCGTTCAATGGAAGGGACACCAGAGGCATTGCAGAAGCTGGAAGATTAAGACAGTTTGTCATTCACAAAACCTTGGAATTATTACTCTTTCTAAAATAGCGTCCTTGCCCATTTATCGCTGTAATATATTATGATATGTTTATCATATTAGTATATTATAGCACATACTATTTTTTTTTCACCTGCTTTTCCCACTAGAATACAAGACCCACAAGGACAAAGACTTCACATATTTAATTTGTTGCTGGATTTCTGTCCTTTTACAATAAGCACTTGAAAATATTTGAATTGTTAAGATGGAACTACTTATGAGATAGTTCTGCTTAGGTCAATTCTGTAAAAGAAATGAGATTTCAACTGCATAAGTGCTTCCTTTATTACTTGTATTTCCGTAATTTTATTTTAATTTATTATCTTCCACTTAATATAATAGGATTTTATATCTCTTTCTACTGCCAATGCCTTATATGCTAGTCTATTATTGACTTTGTATTGGGATGCATGATAACCTAGACTTAACAACTCATGTGATTATTAAATTTCTGCATGATAAAGTATTTTAAACTACAGTTTAGCATTAGAGGTTGAAAAATCAGAATTATCAGTGAACTCTAACAATAAGATAAGGATTGCTGAAAATACTTTCTAACTAGAGAATTGACTGCTGTTGTGGCACGTGATGAGGGTGACTAGAGAGAAGGTGTGGGCACTTCTGCTCTTTCTTGAGCAAACAGAAGATCTAGCAAGGACAAGTGACTTTAGGTCTATATAGTTTCTAGTTTCCTGAAGACACTGTCACTGGCCCCACTAGAAGCCTGAATGATTCCGCCATCAAAATATGTTTCATCCATCTTAGAGTGAATCTTTCAGTCCTGGGAATTGTTGGAGTGTCTGAGATAAGTAGTGTAGTCTTTGGTGATTTTTAAAAAATAGGTTATAATATTGCTTTTGTGTCTTCTTCCTAAACTAAAATGGTTTATTTTGTCTGAAACATATTTTCATTATAGCAAATCACCTAGTAACCTGATAAACAGGTAGTAGAAGAAGAGGCTTAAAGCTTTCATTTAACTCTAATTGCTGAAGACAATTGGTATTTATCAAAAATATCTGACCGTGCCTGACTGCTAATCCACAGTCAGATGGAAAATTTGTAGAATAGCAGGCTGTATCAGTAAGTATTTTCCAGAGATACAGAACTAGTAAGATTATATAAAGTCATTATGGAAGTCCTATTCTGTCTGCTAAATTATTCCTGTTCTTTTCCCCACATAACATACCGTGAGTGAACTTTCTGTTTCCCTGTGGTTTGGTGAAGCCATGTAAATAGTTCTGACCAATGATGTATCCTTCCAGGACATGTATTTAATTGCCAATGCAGGATCATTCAGAAAAAAAGTGATCTTTTTTTTTTTATTTAAAGATTTTATTTATTTATCTGAGAGAATGGGAGACAGAGAGCATGAGAGGGAAGAGGGTCAGAGGGATAAGCAGACCCCCCGCTGAGCAGTGAGCCCGATGTGGGACTCGATCCCGGGACTCCAGGATCATGACCTGAGCCGAAGGCAGTCGCTTAACCAACTGAGCCACCCAGGCGCCCAAAAAAGTGATCTTTGATACGTAGTTTCAAATTATTTGGTGAAAATGTTGCCTGAATAAGCTTGGAATGCATATAATGAACAGGAAACATTAGTGGAAGAGTCTGGAGAGCAGATTGTTATTAGATAAGTTTGTCATTCCATTTGAAAAGGCACTAAAAGAAAGAGAACCTAATTGGCTGGTTTGCCAGCAAAAATAAAGAAAACAGAGAGTGTAGATATTCAGCCACTTGTAGATTTGGAGCAAGTAACTGCTTTTCAACCCCAAACAATAAAAGACAAATAAAAAAATTCTTTGAGCAACAAAATCAGATGAAACCACTGTCTAAATGCAAGAATCAAATTAAGGATGCAGCTTTCAAATCCTTTGTTCAACCTTTGAATGGCTTAGGTGCTCCTCATTAAGCCTTTTTGTTGGACAAAATGACTTAGGGGAAAGAGACCAAAGTGTGCCTCTGTCCTGAAAAACTATTAGGCTCCAGGTAGCAGCAGTTATATCCAGAGAGAGGAGGAGTAAAAATCTTGGGAAAAAAAACCTGTGGGTGTGGTTATTGGGACACGCTGCTAATGAGAGTAAGATAGGTCAGACTCCAAGTATTTGAGATAGATAGGCTGGCAAAGAAAAGACCTGGTTTATATTTTACTGTTTTGGACATTGAACAACCTTGAACGCTCGCATCTATATGGGAGAAAAACAATCTGAGCAGAGTTCAATCCCAAAAGAGAGCACAGTGGCCATGAGGATGAGCTACTCAGATCACCAGCTGCAGGAAGCATGATAACCAGTGGCTCCAGTGGCCCCTCCAAAACCACCACCATGTGTGTGCTGAAGCTACACTGCTCATGGGCTACTCCCCACTAGTAATTGAATATGGGCAGGCTCATTTCTGGGAGATGCAGGAGCCCTCTGATGGGCACTTTGGCTCGAGGACTCACTGATGTCCTTGTCAAAAGTTCCTCAGAATTGCCCTTCATGTTAAGATGCGTCAGCCCTCCTTCCTCCCATCTCTCCTCACTTTCTTCTTTTCTTCCCTTTCCTTGGGGTCAGACCTGCATCTGATATGAAGTTTCCCCAGCCTCCCTTAGCACCTTCTCCATTTTCTTCCACAGGCATTTCTCCAAATAATATTTTGCATGTTTAGTAGTCTCTTGGCATCTTCTTGTCACAGGACTCAGATGGTCACAAAGGGCATGTTCTCCCACACCCTATTCAGAATGGCCTACGAGGATAATGAAGGACCTTCCAGAGGTTGGAAGCAAAGGGACAAATATAAAACAATGATCTGGGGACCTCCTCCCAGGGAGCAAAACCAGGGCATGATCATGAACATTTCCCTTCCCTTAGAAATTTCTGCCCAGCTCCAGGAACTCGACTGCTTAGCATCTCATGTTCTTTCCATTTTCTAAATAAGAGAGTTTATTGCAGATACCCTGTTCCTGACCCATAATTGTTTATAGGGTGGGTTGTTGACAAAGAGCTTGTCTTTTGAGTACATAGTTCCCAAGGTCAAGAGGAGCTGAATCCAATCTGTAAAAAAACTGTATCGGTCAGGAATCCAGTCAGGAGACAAAAATGCATCAGTTATTTAACAGAGAATTAAGCAGGAAACACTGTAGGTGAAAAGGCAGAAAGGAAACACTAAAGCTGTCACAAAGAAAGTATCTAATGGAAGCAGCTACCACTTCCAGGAGTTGGAAACTGAAGGGAAAAGTTAGGATTATTGTGGAGCTGGATTCTGAACTGGGATTCAGCCCTCTGACTAATACATTTGGAAGAAGAGCTCTCTGGAGATGGAGTGCAAACGTCAGTGGTGTGGCACTCAACCTCAGTTCACTGGCTCTGTCTTCTCTGAGGGGACAAAGTGAGTGTTTTCTTTGGGGAGTGTTGAAAAATTACAAACTATTATCAGCAGCTATTATTACTGGAGTACCTGCCACTGATGTACTTCAGCACTATTACTGGAGTGATTTCACAGAATCAAAATGGGAGTATCATGTATTCTTTTTCTTCTTCTAGTCTCCAATCTTCTTCTAGAACCCCCAGCTGCAAAGCCTAATTGGGAGTCAGCTGGTAAAAGAGAAAAGATGGTTTGCAGAATCTCAGTGTCATAAAGTGGAGTATAGAAAGGTAGAATTTGAGCTGAATGATAGTAGCTTAATGATCAGTGTACCTCCTGATATAAACATTACTGTGTATCACTCAGACATCTGAGCCTTTATGCTTCATGGCATGACTGGGTAAACATCTTTTAAATTTTCTCACTCAGGCTGTATGTGCATTTTGGTTGTGAAATGAACAGTGAAACAAATATTTGTTGATCAGAAGGATAGACTGTGCTGGTCTTTAAGGTTATTTATACTGTATGTCTTTTTCTGCCCTAATTTGGGGGCATAAGGTTGGTTCATTCTCTGACTTTTTGTGATAGAGCCACATTTCTATTTCTGACCAATGAGTGGAGACTGGGAATGCTGTGTATTATTTCTGGGGTCTGCATTTAAATTTTGATCCAAGGCTCTTGAAAGCACCCTCTTTCCCTCTGCACTCAGAATGACCCCCAGAGTTCAAGATAGTGGCTGCCTCATTAGCCTGGATCCAGAAGGACTAAGATGAGCAAAGTCTCTAGTTTATTACAGCAGCCATGAAACATGAGGGAGAAAGGAACCATGCTTGTGCTTAAGCCACTGAAATCAGGAGACTATTTATTACCGCAGCATACCTAGCCCATTCTGACTGATAACATCTATTTTTGTTTCAAAATAACTTCTTACTGATGTACTCTTACTCTGGTGATATCACAGATTAATTAAATCTTCTAATGTTTATTTGAAAATTGTTTATTTCTATTCCACTTCTTTTTCAAAGAGGATTTGGGATAGCTTACAGGGGTGTACTGTAAAAAAAAATGCTAAGTGATTGCTGGAGAAGGCCATCAAGAAGACATGACCATTGGTTGACCAGCAAGCTGGGGCAGGGCAATCAGAGGCTCCCCATCCCCTCCATGTCCTTGGAATGTACATTCTGCCCATTGTTCCTACAGTGTGAACTGTTTCAAGGCACAGCCTTGAGAGAGTAATATGTTATTAAGACCATCTGGATCATGTACATGACTGAACCCCATTAAGGCCTCTGTATAAACTCAAGATTCTCCACTGACAAATGTGGAGATCTACTCATCTTGCAGCAATGTAAGACAAGCCTCATAAATAAGTTCCCTTGCTTGTTAAACCTCCCAACTACCTACTCTTCTGGAGTGATCTGCCCCTTTCTTCATCTTTCCTTTCCCTCCATGTATGGGGGCCAGTTTCAGATTTCACTTGGGAAATTCCTAAGGTTTCGAACCATCAGTGATGCTTTTTATATGGACAAAATTGATTTGAATTGCAGAGCTGTTTGAATGTCAGAGGCCTTTCACAGTTTGAATTTTAAAGAAATTAAAATATTTTTTATTTGGCCCCAAAAATACATTTTAAATAGCTTAAAGAAATAGGAATGTATTTAGTATTTATAGTCAGAGTTCAAACACAATGTAACTGTTAGTGGTTGATTATTAATATCGTCTTAAAACCTTGTCAAAATCCGATTTAGTGATGCTAAGCATAAACAACTGAATAATTCATGTTGAAAATAAAATAAATTTCTCTTTAAAAATTTAAAGTACATGCATGTACTTTATAGCCATTAGTATGGCTATAATTTCAAATCTGTATTTTTAAAACAATGGCGAATGTAGAATAAAAACCTTATTGTAAGTGATCCTATAAGCTGTCAAATGGGTGGTCTGAGACTTTATTTTTATGTTATGCTGGGCGTTTTTTAGAGTAAATATCATTGTGGGGTGCCTGGGTGGCTCAGTCGGTTAAGTGTCTGCCTTTGGCTCAGGTCATGATCTCAGGGTCCTGGGATCGAGCCCAGCATCAAACTCCCTGCTCAGTGGGGAGTCTGCTCCTTCTCCCTCTGCTGCTTTCTTCCCTGCTTGTGCTTTTTCTCTCACTCTCAAATAAATAATAAATAAAAACTTAAAAAAATAAAGTAAATATTATTGTAACCTCTAAAAAGCCAGATTTTTCAGTACTAGGATAAATTTTAGACCTTATTTCTTTACATTGCTTTATATTTCTCAAGTCTCATAATCCGTTTGAATTGGGGTAGAGGTCAGGTAACAAAGAAAATCAGATTTGTTATTTATTTATTTATTTATTTTATTTCCCCAGCTTTATTGAAATTTAATTGACATATAACATTGTATACATTTAAGGTGCACAGCATGTTGATTTGATACATGTATATACTGTAAAATGATTTTAACACCATAGTGTAAGCTAGTACCTCCATCCTGTCACATAATTACCATTTGTTTTTTTATTCATGTTTAAATTGCTGTCTCTACTTACCTGGACTCCATATTGCCAAAATTAAATAATTGTAAATACCTGTTTTTGCCCTTAAGTTCAGCCTGATGGCATGCCCCAGGTGTAAAGTTTCAAATGTGATTTTATTTACATGTCAAGATTTCCAGAACAAACTCAGCATGCCAGCCACACTGCCTTTACTCCAGACCCAGGTTCTCTAGTGGAACTTGGATTCCATCTAGCACAGCCGAGAAGCAACCGTCCATCAGCTAGAAGTAGGGATCTGAGTGAATCTCTTTCTGCTTTTCAAAAGAATGTGCTGCAAGTGATTATTTTGCCTAAGTCCATCCCTAAGGGGATGTTCTAGGGAATTAAGTGACAGGCCCCTTCTCAGTCTTGGTATGTTGAGGTCTGAAATAGAGGAACTATTCCCAGGGAGCCCCTCCGCAAAGTGGTGCTTTACCTCCACAGGCTGTGAGAGTCCGAACTAAAGTTTCATCATTTCCGGTTTGAGAAACTGTGAGCTAGATTAATTTAAGATAAAGTATTGATGGCAATTAGATGGAGGGCAATTTGTGGCAAGAGTCTGTCTTTTGAAGACAAGGATTCACTTGCTAATGACACAACTTTACCTTTGTAGAGGTCTGTTAGATTTTCAGACATTTTGAGGAGATTATTTTTTTCTTCCCCAGAACACAGGAAAGAGTTTACTATCACCATTTCACAGGATTTGTAAGTAGAAAGCAAGGGGAAAAAAACCCCAAAACACCTTAGTCTTCTAACCTAGAGGCCAGTGCCTGTCCCACTACAGTATGTTCATTAGCTTCTACATGTCACCTGTTTGTTAGGTACGTATGTGGCATCTTGTGGACATGTGGATAAAATCCATTATAATAAAAGCATATCATTATTAGCTAATCTTGTATATATCAATAATTCAGACAAAGGTACAAAATATTTCTTTTTTTTAAAAAAATTTATTTATTTATTTGAGAGAGAGAGAGAGCATGACCAGGGCAGAAAGGAGCAGAGGGAAAGGGAGAAGCAGGCTCCCTGCTGAGCAGGGAGCCCAATGCAGAGCTGGATCCCAGGACCCTGGGATCATGACCTGAAGCAATGGCAGATGCCCAACCAAATGAGCCATCCAGGTGCCCAAAGGTACAACATATTTCTGTACTTGTTTTAATCAGACTCATTTTCTATCCTTTTTTTAGAGCCCAATGTGGGGCTTGAACTCACAACCCTGAGATCAAGACCTAAGCCGAGATCAAGAGTTGGATGCTTAACCAACTGAGCCACCCAGGCGCCCCGTCATTTTCTATCCTTATATCCATTTTTTGGTGAATGTTTTATCTCCTCATATTGGATTTACTAGATTTTTCTCCCTCTTTGCCTTATCCTCTGCTTGCAGCTTAGGCTTACTCCTAGTGAGAAAGCAGGGAACCTGTGGTCTCCCTGATTCTTTTGGGGAAATAGGGACAAGGGGTGCTTTATCTCCTTAAAGCTTTCAGTCATTCATATATTTTTTTTTCACCGTGGTGGGACACAGGCAATGAGTGATGTCCACTTCAGTAGCATAAAGCTGATGTGCTATTAGGCTAACAAAGACACGGTCCTTTTTACTCTTTTACTCAAAGCCCTTTCCCTATGTAGAATCAAAGAGAAAGAAAACCTTGCTTTGCTATTACCACCTTCCAATTTTTGTCTCATATCCTATTCCTATGCCAACCCCATCCCCACTCTGGGGAAAAAAAAATTATATATATATATATTAGCAATTGGGTAGGACCTGCTGTGGTTTGGAGTGGTGTTGGGGTTTGGAGCCCATGGCCAAGAAAGAATTCTTGAGATGTTGTTGGTGCAAAATGATGGTTTTGTTAAAACATGGGGACAGGACCCGTGGGCAGGAAGAGCTGCTGCTACGGGGGTTGTGAGGAGCAACTGATTATATACTTTGGGGTTGGGGGAAGTAAAGACAAAGGGAAGTTCTAAGAGGATTTTCATATGCTAAAGAAGACTCAAAGGATACTGGAGGGTTGTTTTTTCCCTGTAGCAGGCATTAACCTTAAGACAGTTGGTAATTTCCTGGAGGAAGTTATACTCTGCCTGCCTCAAGTATCTGTCAGGTGATAAGGACATTTAATTCCATCTACATTGCCTTCCGCCTTTGTTTTGTACATCAGGACTTACTGCACACAAAGCTCATAAAAGTAGCATTGAATGCTATGGCTTCATATTAACCTGTGCTTCTAACAGCAAGGGGAAGATAGGTGATTTGATCAGATTTGATCAGATAGGTGATTTGAAAATCAAACAAACCCAAACTCTCCTATATATCTAAAAGCCCCAGAGGTTGTGAGTTCGCAGTCTCATCTCCACACAGAAAGTAGAACATATTATAAACATCTAATCTTATGGCCAATATATTTAATGTGAACATATTAGGTATTTTGGATTAAAAGTTATTATGAGGAATCACCTTCTGGCCCCAGAACATATATCAATCAGCAAAACAGCCCTAGAGTAGATTGAGTGGCTATACCATCAGAATAAATAAAGGCCCTGTACTTTGTCCGACAATCTGAAAATCAGGTCTATGAACAGCATGATGACAGCATACATAAAGCCTCCAGAGAACTGGAATGCAATTTGATCACTCACAGTATTAGCATTTTAGTAACAAATGATATGCAGAGAAGGCTGGTTTCAAAAGATATGCTTCGGGCTTCAGAGGACTCGTATTGTGAGCGCCATTGGGATGATCTTCCTTTCAAATGCCACCCTCGCCTTTGATTTGCCAACCTTGCTTTGACTCTGAGCAGTATCAGTCTATAAAAGCGCAAAGGTTAGCTTTCCATTGGAGGAGTGTGTAAAGGAAGTGCAAGAGGGAAGCTGAAATCATAAAAGGAAAGCACTCCAATATGTCATGGGATTGCTGAAACTCGAAGGCACGACATTAATCAGAGCCCTGCCCCCTTCCCTTCCAAAAAGGCTGCAACAAATAGGAGACAAAGGAGAGCCTGCCCTTCACTTCCCCTATTGCTTGCCCTTTATTAGTGCCTCAGTCTGAGTTCTCCAAATGCCGCAGGGAAGGTTTAGGAGGCCTCTAGTTAAAATGCAAAATAGCTCTTACCCTCAAGGTATTTTGCGGTGAAAAGATTGAAACCAGGCCGCGAAGAAGTTAATTTTAAAAACCTTTCAACAGAAGGTAAGGGAGAATCCTTGATTTTTTCCTTTCTGTAATAGGGAGTAGCATAATTTAATTATAGAATTCTAAATTGCATCATTTATGTTCAGGATTTATGACTTGATCTTTGAGGAGTCCATGGCATGAGGCTGGGTCTAGCAATGGCAGCGGGATGGTAGGATCATATCTTCCATTCAGGCAAAAGTTAAAGTATAATGACAATAATAATAAAACCTCATATTTTAAAATATAGCCTTAAACCAGTTTACCATATGTTAGTACTGTATGTATTTTCTGTCACCCTTAATTACACCAAATAATAAGTCAGTTTAATTTTAACTAACATTAAAACGGCTCTTTGGCTAATAACGAATAGAGCCTGTAATTATAAAAGAATAGTAATAGTTTATATTGCTTTGCATCGACTCATTTAGTACTTGTGACTCCATGAGTTTTGCTCATCTGAATTCCCTTCATCCACATTAAGTGCCCTTTCAGGCTGGTCCCATTATTACCCTTCTTCATAGAGAAGAAGATTGAAGCAGAAAACAAAGTAACTTGCCCAGAGACATAAAGCTCGAAGCTTCGAGCATACTGCAGAAGCTGTATGAATCCAGGCAGGGGACCGCAGAGCCCAACCTGCTGACCACTCCATTCGGGCAGGTTTTGTATAGTGAGATGATGTTTGTCAAAGTACCTCCCATGGACTAGATGCCCAGAGGATGTTCAGTTTCTTTTCCTTCTGAAGAACTTCGTGAGGGAAGTATTCCCACTAAATCTGATGGTTTGTAGATTTCATCCTTAAATGGAAATAATGAGTTAAAAAGTCGTATTGAAATTTATCGTTAAATGCAGATATAATGATTTATATTGTTCAAGATTATCTTTTTAAATAAAACAAATGTAGTGTGCTTTGAAAAACGAGGGAACAGAGGTCAATTTTCATCTCAGATGTTTTGATATAGTCACTAAGGGCCTGGATGAGTAGTGACTATCCTATGTGGCTAGTTACACCATCAAGTATGCAGTGGCCGGGGGAAAAAACTTCACCTTCACTCACTTTACACGAATATTATTGTTGAGTCAAATAAGATAGAAAGAGTCATTAGAATCACCAGGGAGGAGTGCCTGGCTGGTTCAGTCCGAAGAGCATGTGATTCTTGATCTCAGGGTCCTGAGTTGGAGCCCCATATGGGGTATAGAGGTTACTTAAAAATAAAATCTTAAAAAAAAAGAATCACCAGGGTAACTCACTGAAATTCAGATTTCCTGGCCTACATTCTCAGACTCTTGGGCAGGGGTGGGCTGTCGTATTAATTTTTAACAAATATCCTACTTATGTGAACGAATAATGTTTGTGATTCATAATAAATGCAAACATGAAATATTCTCTACGTAAGCCCAAACCTCCCTAAATCCACCCCAGGACTTTCCCCCTTTGGGATGGCCAATACGGGTCTGAGTCTCTTCAGAGGCCTCCAGTCTACAGGGGTCTGACTTGGCTGTCATCACTGGAAACTGTGGGCAGAGAGGTGCCAAAAAGTGCCCACGCTTGCATGGACAGGCTACAGAAGAACCGCACCTAGAAACAGTGATGTGAAATAAAACAAATATGTGGCAGTATTAAAAAATTGTGAATCACCGAGGAAATGTAAATCTTATCTTTATGGCTGCTGTTGTTATAGTAAGTACAATTTAGTAGAGAAAGGGCATTTCCTCATCGTGTATAGATGCAACAGGAATTTATATTTCCTCTTTGTATGGCTCATTTCATGCAGCAGTTTTTTAGTCATAAAACGGGGAAAGCAGTGTTCATGATGAAAATTTTAATAATGGGGAGAGCATGTGCATTATAACTGGAGATGGTTTCAGGACTTCGGCCACACCTGACCGCCGTCTCACTTACAATGCCCCACTCTTACCACCCTGCTCAGGAAAACTGCAAGCTGTTCTCTGCTCTATCAAGGCTACTGAGTAGTGTGGGGGGAGGGGGCATGCTGGACCTAGGGGGAATGCATTCTATCACATGAAAAGAAGAGGAGGGTAATCATGGATCTAAGCAGGAAGCCAAAATATGGAGAGTTGATCAGGCATTTGGCTACCTAAGAACAAAGCCCAAAGTCCTGAGGTTTGCCATCAGTATCTGGCATATGGACCCTGCCCTTCCTGAGGCCAGTGGCTCACTTCCTCCTAGCTTGGGATTTTTAATGTAAACTCCCATTTCTTAATGTTCCTGGTTGATGTAGGAATGAACATTAGGGTTCGGAGCCAATGACCAGGAAGGAATTCTTGAGACATCTTTGGTACAAATAGATGGTTTTATTAAAGCACAGGGACAGGACCCGTGGGCAGAAAGAACCACACTGGGGTCATGAGGGGTGGCCCATATATACTTTCAAGTTGGGAGGGGGTTTGGGATAGCGTAAGTCTCTAAGGAATTTTGGAAGCAAGGTTTCCAAGAGGGGCTAGCTATTGTTGGGAAAAGGTCATGTATTACCATTTAATAAAACCTTAGTCATGAGACCCTTCAACTGTATATCGGTGAGCCATATGCTTGGGGGATTATTGCCAATATGTATTTTGGGGGGGTTTAGAGATAAAGGAAATTTCTAAAGGAATTTTTAATGTTAAAGTAGACTTACAGGATCCTGGGGGTTAGACTAAGGTTGCCCTTTGCCCTCAGCAAATTATTAACATCAAGGCAGCTGAGTTCCTGGAGGAATGTCACTCTACCTGTTTCAAGGACATGTCAGTGGGCTATAGGTAGTAAGGAAATTTAATAATTTCTCTTTTGCCTTTGTTTCCCACATCACTGGTCACGATCTCTGTTCCTTGCAATCAAAAGGGCCTACAGTTTTAACTGTATACAATGGAATGATTATTTTGAAGACCTGAGTCTTGGATCATGAAAAGAGAAGGACAGCCTGTCCTTGTGAGTTGTGTGTGGAAAAGACACACGGGACATACTGAATGAACTAAAGGCCCCCATACTTTTCCCTCTCAGACATTTCAGTTTGCTTCTCATCTCCCTAAAGAAGTGGAGACCAGTTTCCCACCTCTTGCATCTGGGCTGGCCTTGTAAGTTGTTTGGCTTGAGTAGCTTAAGATTGAGGAAACAAACTGAGGGTTGCTGGAGTGATGGGCGGTGAGAGGGATGGGGGGACTGGGTGATGGACATTGGGGAGGGTATGTGCTATGGTAAGTGCTGTGAATTGTGTAAGACTGATGAATCACAGCCCTGTAGCTCTGAAACAAATAATACATTATATGTTAAAAAAAAAAAAAAGAAAATAGTAGGAAGGAAAAAATGAAGGGGGGAAATCGGAGGGGGAGACGAACCATGAGAGACTATGGACTCTGAGAAACAAACTGAGGGTTCTAGAGGGGAGGGGGGAGGGTGATGGGTTAGCCTGGTGATGGGTATTAAAGAGGGCACGTATTGAATGGAGCACTGGGTGTTATATGCAAACAATGAATCATGGAACACTACATCAAAAACTAATGATGTAATGTATGGTGATTAACATAACATAATAAAATAAAATTAAAAAAAAAGATTGAAGGGATCATAAGTTCCAAATCAAGGCCCCAAGAATCCTCTTGTGTCTCCCTGCTGCTCTTGTACTTCTTCCTTTGCCATGAGAACTTACCATGGCTAGCCTGCTGGAGGACGATGCAGCAGGTGGGGCAGACTGAGTCACCCGACAGCCAACCAGCAGTCTGTGCACAAAGCTAGCTAAGATAAGCAGAACCACTTGGTCTTGCAGCTGATACCATACCCATTAGCGACGAACCACCATTGTTTAAGCCAGGGATGTTTTGTATTGTTGGTTCTCCACCATTATTGTGGCAATAAATAACTGAAACAGCATAAGATGGATGGGGATTAAACGAAGACAAGAGTGAAAATATTTGCCTGTCAGGTGAGGTAGAGGATGGTGTAGATTTATACTTGAAAATTAATTGCATCATTGCTCTGGTATGAATATACACAATTAGTTTAACAACATCAGTTAAAGTAGATTACATCTAACTTTAATTTAGTCTTCTGGAGCTTCAAATCTTAAAGTCTTTTTAAAAAGAGATTACGTATTATCTGTTAATTACATCTGTTGGGATTTATCACTTGCTTAGATTCTCGCTTCAGTATCAACAAAACATTTTTACTAGGAACTTTTTATGCATTTTCTCAGTCACCTGAAAAGAACCTCTTGGTGTCCACTTTTTCACTTTCATTAAAATACACTACCCCCATTTTTCCCATATGTATGTCACTCAGAATCCCTGCAGAAAAAGAGGGCACACAAATTAGGGTACTTGGAAGACAGTTTAATACATGCACCATCTACATGGGTTTGGGTGAGCTAACCTACAAGGTCACGTACAGAACGCAGTACTAGAAATATTGGGGCTGTTGCTACTCAAGCAGAAAGACTGAGAGGATTGGTTTTCACAACCTGAAAGGAAAGAGCCCTTTACAGAACCTGCAGGTGGGGAGTTGGGAGGATAAAAATCCCAAGCTTATTCCCCTTTTCCGATCTCTGTCTTGGGATCCTTTTAGCCAAAGCCAATCTGAGGGCAAAGGAGCCATTGAGGCAGTTGATGTAGGGAGGCTTCAGAACCCAAGGCAGAAGAGGACGGAGATTAATCTGGAAAAGCCAATGTGAGCATGACTGTACATATGCCTCTCATATTTTACCAATGAACCTCCTTTCTAAATAGCAAAGCAGGGCTCCTGGAAGCCTGGATCCTAGATTTCCTGGGTTTTGAATCATCACTCTCCAGATGTCAGATTATTATCATCACGCCTTCTGTTGTCAAAACACTTCTTGTCTCCTTAAGAATCTCTACACGCCTACTGCTCCCCGATCTATGTAACCTGCCAACAGTAGAGACCAATGCTGATGCCTTGCCATCACACTACCAGCCACTTGGTGGCAAATTGATTACACTGTGTTGTTATGCGTCTTCCATCCTGGAAGCAGCAGCTATTAATTTTTACTAGAATCAACACATTTCCAGCGACAGCTTGCCTTTTCTGCCTGCGCCACTATACAATGGCTTATAAAGGGTGATTCATTGGCACAGTAGAGTGGGTAATATTGCCTTAAAACAAGGGGCTCCCTAAACTTCAAAGGGGATGGGCAATGGGCACAGGGTCATAGAATCCACTGGCTCTACTACATCATCCAGACTCTTCTGGAAATATACTACCTTTTTGAAGGCATTGCTGAGGTAAAAAAAATTGGAGGAAATAGTTACATGGCGGGTTGCCATCTTCCAAGATGCAATACAAGTCCTATATTAAAAACTAGTGTTTCAAGCAGTGTCCATTAAAGATAGAATACATGGGTCTGTACACCTAGGTATAGAAATATGAGTGGCACAACTGCCCATCACTCCCAATGATCCGCTTGGGAAATTTCAACCTCCTGTCTTCAAAATTGAGTTACTTACCAGGTGGCTGCGAAGTGAGGAGAGGGATATACTCCCCTGATTTTTGAGGATTACTTGAAATTGACTTCATGCTGGTTCTGTTCCTAAAGTGTCCACAATGGTCAGCCAGTTGGGTTAGGGGTATAGAAGGCCCAGTAAATAATGGACTTTTTTTTTGAGGTTCCCCTTACAGTGGGCAAGTTTGGTCCCTGAACACCTCCAATGGTTATTTTTCCAGTTTCTGAACGCATAGTTTAGTATGAACACACTCAGCAAAAAGCAGAAGCCTCATATTGGTTCTCTGACAAGGAGAGTAAAAGCTATTATAGTAGAACCAGTTTAACGAAAACTGCTAGATCTGTTTCTACCTAGAAAACTAGTTAACCAGAAGCAATACTGCATTCCTAGAGGGTCTGCAGAGATTAGTGTCACTTCAAGGACTTGAAGGATGCAGGGAGAATGATTTCTGCCACATTCTTACTCAAATAACCTGTCTGCTCTATGCAAAAACGAAATGAAACTTGGGGCACCTAGGTGGCTCAAATGGTTGAGCGTCTGCCTTTGGCTCTGTTCATGATCTCCAGGTCCTGGGATCGAGCCCCGCATCAGGCTCCTGGCTCAGTGGGGAGTCTGCTTTTCCCTCTCCCTCTGCCTCTCCCCCTGCTCATGCTCTCTCTCTCTCTGTCCTCTGTCTCGAATAAATAAAATCTTTAGAAAAAATATATGGACCTTAGGGAATGACAGTGGGTTATCAACTTTATCATGCAGGGACTCCAATTGCAAATGGTGCTGTAGATGTGTTTTCTTTACTAGACAAGTCAACATGGTTTTATTACCTAGTATGCAATTATTGACCTGGAGAACTCTTTTTTTTTTTTTTTTCCCTCTATACCCTTTAGTGAAGACTGCCAAGTATGGGCTTTCAATTTTCTGGCCATTCATTATTCTACTGAGTAGCTATTCCAGCTTCCAGCCTTCTATCATTATCTAGTCTGCAAGGACCCCTATTGTCTCTCTCTTCATAAAGTATCATGCTAATCCACTCTATTGATAATAACATGCATTTGGACCCGGTGGTCGGGAAGAAGTTATTTTAGTTGCTAAATATAACCACATATACATATCTTAACGCTTTTATAAGACCATATATGTTCCAGAGGACAGGAAATAAATCCCTTGAAAATTCAGAGTCCTGCTGCGTTAGTTAAATTTTGAGAAAGTTCCAGTGGTTGAAGTATGTTGACCAAGTCATTGTATCTGATCCAGATGCAAGATGAAAGATAAGTCATTGTATCTTGTCTGTCCTAAAAGCAAGAAAGTTGTACATTACATAATAGGGCTCTTGAAGTTATAGGCAGCATGTTCTTCATTCTGGTATGCCGCTTTGACCCATTTACCAAACAATGTAAAAAAGCTGACAATTTTTGTGAGTTCCGGCGCAGGAGAAGGATCTGCAGTGGGCCCAACCTGTCAAGCAAGTTGCTCTGCCATTTTGGCCACATGACCCAGGTTAAATGGAGTTTGAAATATCTGTGCCAGATAGGGATAGACTATGGAGCCTTTGGGACATGCAGGATTTTAGAGAACAGTTATATTACTTTTTGCAGATAATAGTCTCCTTTTGAAGAAGAACTTCTGGTTTGCTTCGTGGCTCGCTCTTTCTTTTTCTTTCTCTCTCTCTTTCTTTTTAAAGAGTTTATTTATTTATTTGAGAGAGAGAGAGCATGAGCAGAGGGAGGGGCAGAGGGAGAGGGAGAAGCAGACTCTCCACTGAGCAGGGAGCCCAACACAGGGTCGATCCCAGGATCCTGGGATCATGACCTAAGCTGAAGGCAGACGCTTAACCAACTGAGCCACGGAGGCGCCTCACAAAGCCCTTTCTTGATCTGTGTCTTTTCTGAAAGTCTCATCCTTCTGTGTCCTTCAGTAAAAGGGTTGGAGCAGTATTCCTAAATTCTTTCAATTATCGGGATTTGGGTGTGTGGTCCTTGAAGGACCATGATATTCCATTTCAGTGGATGACATCAACCATCTGCTTCTTAGCTTCTGATTATTTTTTTAAATTATAAAGTCAAGAAACATCATGCTTTGCTGTTATTATGCCCCTAGGAACATCAAGACATATATTCTAATATAGACAGAAGTTGTATGTTATGATTTTATTTACTTTCTTGTTCAATATTTTTTTTGACATAAAATTCCTTTTTAAAATTTACTTAATTTTCTATGTGACTGTTTTTGTTTATTTTATATAAATTCTGTCATATGCCTATTTATGTTTTTTCCCACGTATATTCACACATAGTAGATAGTCTATCAAAGCCATTTTTCCCTTTGGAGACCTTCTCCTTGGAACACTCTACTTTCCTATTTATATCCAGACTGGTTTCTCTTTAGGAGTGCTGTAAAGTTGTTATCTTGAACCTCTTCTTTGCTAGATTATCCCTTGTTTGCTAGATTATCAATCTTCAATTTTTTTGATTTGCCTCTCTCCAACTGATGTGTAACATGACGTGCATGGAATGTAAATATTTTGCATTTTTGATTTATTTAATCTCTATTAGTTTTCTTAATTTTTGAAACAGCAACTTTTAGAAAAGGACTGGAAGTTCTAATATTTCTATTAGAGCATTTTCTATCAGTTCTCCTGTCTTCAGACTCATAGCATCTACACTTTGCTGGGAACTGAACACTTTCAAAGGGCAAATCAGCTTGCTTCACTTCAGTTCTGGCCTCTAAATGTACTTTAGGTTTCTTATCTCTGAAAAATTTACCATTTTATTGGTGTGCTGCTTTTCAAATATTTGCTGAAATCTTTTGTTCACTGGTATTTTTGCTCCCATTCTTTCTGTTTTTGAGGATTTATGTACTGTAACTTTTTGACTATCATTTTAGAAGGGTTTTGAGAGTAAGAAAATAAGTATGTATGGCTTATCTGCTGTATGTAGCTAGAATTTTAAAATTTTATAGATTTTCTTCTAAACTTCATATAATTATCAAGGTATACATTTTCTCATCTCTAAAGAGGTATGGTTCACACAGAATTGTAATCATGGTCACAAGCTCACAGAATGTTTGTGGTAAAAGACATCTTACAGATTTCAGATGCCATCCATTCATTTTTTAAAGGGCCAATTTCATGCAAGTAATTAAAAGCAAAGCTGAGAGGAGAACACATACTCAGGCCTGTTCTTTCTCATCTTTTACTTTCTTACTCTGATCAAACATTTCTGAGGACCAGGTATTACACTATGTGCTGAAGATAAGAGTTTGGGTAAGAAATTATATCTGTCTAGAGAACTCAACGTCCATTGGGCAGTAGGTCAGTGGTGAAGAGGGATATTTGACATTTTTGAAAGCACATTAAATATAATAACTTCATATTTAGAAAACTTAAAAGTAATAGTTTTAATAATACAAACAATGGAAAGTAAAGCTTGACAGAAATTCTCGTCTGATTGGGAGCCACAAAGTAGTAAGTTGTGATTGCTGTCTTCATTAGAGTTATCAGAATATCCAGACATTGCTGGAGGAGGGCTGAGATGTCTAATTTATCACAAAGAAGGTAGATAAAAATGCTGAGAAACAATGCTATATATAATGTTCAGCTTTTTAAAAAATCGCTCTCCTGTTCTTCTCTTTAAATAGCTTGTGCTGACACTTAATCATTTTGGCTAAGTAAAGAGTTCTTGCTCTGAAATAAAGTTGGCTTTCTAGTGTCTAATAAACTCTTCGGTGTCCTACACTGTTCTGTCTCAGATTTCTATAGTGTGATGCCAGGTTCTTGCCACAGGATTCTCATTACTAATCATAGACTGTTTTAATTTCTAGTTAACTCCAGAACAACTTCAGGACACAGTCGCCTTGTGTTTCAGTAAATTGGTGGGTTTCGTTTTCATTCTCTTTTGGGAGCTGTGTTCCTTCCACTGAATGAATGTTCTCTATGGGCTGCAGAAATGAGATGAACATTTAAAAATGTCATCATAAGTGAAGCCCCTTTTCGCTGGAATATACACTTCTTGAACCCTCAGTGCAAAGGGCCATGCTCCTTTCTCTTCAACACCATTGGATATTCCCCAGAGAAAAGTATCCCAGGCTACTGTGATCTAGTTAAATAAGGTATATACTCATGCCCAATGTCAGGTGAGGTACATTGGGAACTTTATATTAAACTTAGGGTCCAGAGTATGATCTTTGCTTAAGAATGAGCAAAGAATGTTAAACACAGAGAAGTGTTTTTTATTATGATTGGACGGAGACTCAGTGTTTACTTGTCATTTATTATTTGTTTTGGAAAACAAGAAAGAAATGATAATTCATCAGTTATTAAAGAGATTTGTACTTTTATCTGTGATTTCTATACCTAGGTTTAAACAATTCAGATTGTCTTATGTCTCAGTAAATCAAATTATATCTATCTATATCTATATACAATTTGCTTCTGTATATATGTATATATATATATATAATTTGCTTTGATAACACACTTTATGTTATTTTTCAAATGCTATCCCATATTTTTAAGTTCAGTTACATTATACTTTTGATGAAGTTAGCTAGATTAAAGAGGTACCTGAACTCTATTGTATACACTGATAAGGAAATATTCAAATTAATTGATTGCTGATACAGCTCTTGGTACATAGCTTATTTACCGATTTGATAGAGCTTATAATCCAAAACTTTGAGACAACAGTAGGGACAATAGGAAATTGTTTAGAACTAATGCCAAACTCCTATTTTAATGACTTTTGTGGAACATTTATTGTGGTTTATAATTCCTGTACTCAATGTGAGATCTCTTTTCCTATTTACAAAGTCAGGTGAGCCATGGTTTATAGCACTTCTCTAATTATAAAGGTTGGTTTTCATAATTTGTTAAAATTTAATTTTAGGAGGTCAATCTAAAAATTAATGGCACCTAGAGGTACCTGGTGGCTCAGTCGGTTAAGTGTCTGACTCCTAGTTTTGGCTTAGGTCATGATCTCAGTGTCATGAGATGGAGACCCATGTGGGGCTCCACGTTCAGTGCAGAGTCTGCTTGGGATTCTCTCTTTCCTATTCTTCTGCCCCTCCCCTTATGTATGTATATGTGCTCTCTCTCTCAAATAAATAAATAAATAAATAAATAAATAAATAAATAAATACAAAATCTTAAAAAAAATTAATGGCACCTAAAAATGCAAATCTTCGTCTGCATGCATCTGAACAACAATATATATTGTCAGTCATAACACAAAAATTTCTAAAACATATAAATGTGATTAAGAAATGAACAATTCATGTGCACTTTTATTTTTCAATGTAATGTCATGTTATTAAATGGAAAAGCATTGCTAGGTAGTTTTGAAAACTATCCTCTGATTAACCGGAATTGTTTTTGGAGTCTCTACTTTAAAGAAGCATTAGAAAATACTGAAATTAATGTTGAGATAAAAAATGGTACAATAATATTCTCCATGCTCTTAGGTCGAAATGTCTGCGTCTTGGGAGACCGAACAATGAAGTGGCATTCATCCTGGCATTTTGTAATATCAGAGCCTTCCAGAAATACCACCAGGAGCTCAGCTGCTGACAGCAACCTGGTGGGTCTGGTTGGTGATGACTACTTAATAGACGTGTCAGGGTGATTAATGAACTTCTTTTTGTTTTAGCGGAGATTAGGTTTTTGGTCCGTATAACTGCAGGTGATCAAAGGTGTACTTTAAAATTTTTTTATATGATCAGATAATTCCCATACATTTTCAGTGATATCTGGAATTTTAACAATATCACAAACTTTTGAAAACCATTTTTAAACCAAAAAAATCTCAGTATCATCTTTATAAATTAAAAAAAAAATTCTTTAAGATTTGTCAAAGCTTTGAGGAAACACTTCCACCCAATTTCCATTCTACAGATGATGTCGAAGCAAAGTAAACATGAGGGATTGGGAAAACTTATAAAAGTAATTCGGACAGAGCTTTTAGTTTGTAAAATTGTGAGCTCTTGGCTGCCGAGGCATTTGCTGTGTTTTAACGATCAGCGGGGTACTGTCTACTCCTTCCTTCTCCGGTCTGAGGGAAAAACGCCATGAGGGTGAGCGCCTTGCTAGTCGGCTTCCTGATAGTGTCTGCCAGTGGAAAGTGACAGCAGAATGAAGACAGCGGGGGCGGGAGGACACGGTACCTGGCTGCTGACAGTGTCACCTGCCTTGTCACAAGCAGAGCCGGCACATTGCCACCTGCGGTACCTCAAGTAGCAAAAGTGGCAACAGCAAGTGGCTGGAGCTTCTCAGCCTGAAAGACGCAGCTTGCTTTAAAAAGCGCCATTTCTTCCCTCTTACAGGCATTGCTGCGCTTGCATTGGGCCACCAGACAATGACCTCCCATCGCAGGATTCTTCCTTACTCACATCTGCATAAAGTGACATATTCACAGGATCCAGGATTTAGAATGTGGGAAGAGTAAGGTTTTCTGTTATGTCTTCTCTAAAACATGATACGTTAACCAAAAATTAAACCAAATAATAAAAACATTTTAAAAATACTAAATTTTCAGGTCCCAGGTAGCAACTGACTATTTGCTTTTGTTTAAACTTTTCCACATTTTATGTTTCTATATGTTATACATGATACATTAGTTAATAATATGTGATTTTTAAGGGAAATTATGTGTATAATGGGCCGATTTCTGTGGCAATAGATGATCACTCAGTTACTTTATACCTAGGGGAAATTCAATCTGTAGATCTACACAGTTGTAACCCTAGAAAAACCCTAGAAAACCATCTCTTGGATTATAAGCAGAATTCTTACTAAAAACCAAACCCAAACAAACAAACAAACAAAAACCACTGTCTTAATTCTAGCTTTATAAACTCTCTTAGGGTGACCTAGTTTATACTGTGTGGTAACAAACATCACAATAATCTGTATAAATACAGTAGAATTTATTCCTTGTTCATATCAAGTCCATTACTGGCCAAGGGAAGTGATCTAGAGCCATAATCTACTACTTTGATATAGTGGCACCTCTATTCTAGTATTTGCTTCTTCCAATGTTATAGCCTGAATGTTTGTGTCCCCCCAAAATTTAAATGTGGAAGCTCTAACCCCCAGTGTGGTGGTATTTGGAAGTAAGGGTTTTGGGAGTAGCTGGGTTTAGATGGAGTCATGAGGAACAGACCCCCATGATGGGATTAGTGTCCTTACAAGAAGAGGAAGAGAGACCAGAGCTTCCTTTGTATGCCACATGAGGACACAGCAAGAAGGTGACTGTCATCAAGGCAGGAAGAACATCATCACCAAGAATGTGATCATCCTGGCACTCTGATCTTGGACTTCCCAGCTGCCAAAACTGTGAGAAATAAATGTTTGTTTGAGCCACCCAGTCCATGGTATTCTAGTATAGTAGCCCCATCTGACCAAGGCTCTCGGTCATTGGAGCAATAAAAAAGAACATGGGGAATCATATCCTGGTACTCCCTCTGCTCATATTTCTTTCAGTAGACCCAGCCAAATGGGCGTGCTTTGCTGAAAGTGGACAGGAAAATGAAATACTCTGTGCTGATGATTCAAGGAAAACAGATGGAGGGAACACTGGTCCTGTGGCCATATTTACTCAAACTGGAAAGGTCAAAGCCGGCACCACAGTAACAACCTTCCGTAGCTTTCAAGGGATATGAAAATGGAAAGTCCTGTCAAAGGTCACTTGTAAGACTGAAAATAGCCTTTATGGAAAAGATAATGCCCGTATTCATTTCCTGTGGCTACCCTAACAAATGACCACAAGTTTGGTGGCTTAACACAACAGAAATTTATTCTCTCAAGGCTCTGGAGACCAGAAGTCTGAAATCAAGGGATTGGAAGGGTCATATTTCTTCCATAGGCTCTGGGGATGAATCTTTCCTCGTCCCTCTGAGCTCTGGTGGTTCCAGTATTCCTTGGCTTATGGCTACGTAATTCTGCCTGTCTTCACATGGACTTTTCTTCTGTGTGTTTCTCTTCTCTCTTCTCTTAGGAGGACACTTGCTATTGCAATAAGGACCTACTCAGATAATCCGAAATGATCTCATCTTTTTAATTTAATCTAATTACATCTACAAAGATCCTTTTCAGCAATAAGGTCACATTCATAGATTCTGGGTGGACATATCTTTTTTGGGGGGGGAGTAGTGGTAAAGTCATTTAACTCACTATTGTAGTTACAAAACCAAAGGCTTTTATTTATTTTTTAATTTGTATTTTTTTAAAAACCAAGGGCTTTTAAAAAAAATGTTTTGTTAATTTTATTTTATTATGTTATGGTAATCACCATACATTACATCATTAGTTTTTGATGTAGTGTTCCATGATTCATTGTTTGCGTATAACACCCAGTGCTCCATGCAATACGTGCCCTCTTTAATACCCATCACCAGGCTAACGCATCTCCCCCTGCACCGAATCCTCAGTTTGTTTCTCAGAGTCCATATTATATGTTAAAAAAAGAAGATAGTAAGAAGGGGAAACCAAGGGCTTTTAAAAAAATGTTACAAGGACATTGGTCATCAATAAGACAAGCCATGGTCATCAATTACAATTATTTCATACCCTAGACAGATGTGTTACCTTGCCGGTCCCTGTTTTCTATGAGAGTTAAGTAACAGATTTCCTCTTCCTCAGCTACACATGTACAAATGATTGTTGGGCTCCCAGAGATGAGACAGTCCTGTCAGTCATCCCTTTGTACCAGAGACTACACAGACATAAACCTTTTTGGGCTCCATTCATAAGGCACTAGGTTAGGTACTCAGGACCCAGACAAAAATGAGAATCTTTTTTATCCTCAGCTATTTAAAAGAATTGTTAGAGAGATGCCTTTGTTATGTAACTATATTTTAAAAAAAGAAAAAATAACAGTGACATTCAAAATATAACAAGGTAGAGTCTATCGTTTGTCTCCTATTTTTGAAAAAGGACCAAATATAATTTATCCTGAGGACTCTTAAGAGATTTGAGAAAATAATTAGAAAATATTTACTTTATCCTAAATATATAAGAAAATGTTTTTCCTAATGACAGCAAAATTACTAAAGAACTTGAACTTGTTATTTTTTGTTTTTCATTTTCAGATTAGCAGGAAATTTTTGTTTTCCTCTCTTAATGACTAAATTAACTTCACCATTTGGGGAAATAAAAGTGACATTTCTAATTAGTGTGCCAGGTTTCTATCCCAAAACTAGGCTTCCAGGTTTGGTAAATTTGAAACAAATGTATTTATATCACGATATGCTTCCATCAACAAATTACCAAGAAATAAATTGTGTAGCACTGATGAAATATCTGGCAAATTTGTGAATCATTCAAACAAGTCTTATTTTCTCTTCTAGATATTGTGCATAATAGTTCTTTTTTTTTTAATCTTAATTATCATTCAGAGCTCTCCATTCCTGTTCATGACAAGGTAAAGGTAAATACCCAAGAAATATATATAAACCACAGGACTGTGTGTTGGCTTGTGAAAGGTATGGAACATGTTAGCCAATCTTGGTGTCTCTGATTAATGGGAACCACCCTGCAGTTTCTTCAGGACCTGGGGTTCCTAGGGTTCTGGGCTAGTGAAGACTTTGCTTTAGACTCTTCTTGCTAATGTAATAGAGCAGGTAACAACTGGGCTTTGCCTGTATCCCCACACTCTGTGACTTTGCCCCTTCCTGACTTCCAGCACCTGCTTCTTTTTGTCTGAGGACTCTCTGTGTCTCTGGGAGAACCCTTTGACTTGCAAGCATCTGGGTGGGTGTGCCTTAGGCACAGCCCTCAAGCAGTGATGAACAGGAGAGAGTGTATACCTATCTCAGCTCTCTCACCCTCCAGATGGGATGGCTCTGGTCTCCCATAGTTTCCTCAGTGGGATTAAGTTCCAGTAAACCATAGTGAGAGCTGGCTTTAAAACAGCTACTCTGTTGGCTCTCTCCTTCTTTGTCTGATTTTGCTTTTTCCCCCTTTGGTGTTTTCTTTATGTTCCAAATAACTGACATAGTCTCAAAACCTTATCTCAGGGACTGCTTTTGGGTGAATCCAAATAGAGCCATGAAGGGGGGCCTGACTCTTCTCTGCCTAAAAATAAAGGCCCATACTCTGGTTTCTCTTCAGATCGTATAAATCTTTCACCTTTTACTAAAAATAAAGGCCCAATTTGCCTGGAATTTTAAGTCACAGCTTTGACAGATAATTCAGGTGGAGTGCTGGGACATTACTTAAATTAAATATAGGATTTTCTCTCTGGGTTTAAAATTTGGTCTGAGAATCAGACACTTAGAATTTTAGAGCTGGAAGATGTATTCAAATCTTTTTATTTTACACTCACGGAAATTGTACTCTAGGGAAGCCAGGGGTATTAAGTAGTTAGCAACAAGTCAGAATAAAAACTGAGAAAAATTAACTTAAAAACATATAAGTTGGTATATATAGTAGCACTCTTTATTTCAGATTTATTTATTTATTTTACAGAGAGAGAGAGAGAGCACAAGCAGAGGGAGTGGCAGAGGGAGAGGGAGAAGCAGGCTCCCCGCTGAACAGGGAGCCTGAGGCAGGGCTCGATCCCAGGACTCTGGGCTCATGACCTGAGCTGAAGGCAGACCCTTAACTGACTGAGCCACCCAGGCGCCACGATAGTAGCTCTCTTAGGAGACACTATTCATATAGCTTTCTCCCCAGTTTTGTTTCCAGTACCTTCAAAGTGGCACATTCGTGTGTGTGTATGTGTGTGTGTGTGTACAAGCTGTCAGTATTTAAGGATTAGATGTAATAGGCCAAATAATTCAAATTTTCAACCAATTTTTCCCCAGATACCCACTTATAACAACTATACTTGAAAGTTTGTCAGATATCCACATTTAATATGTTCAACAGGCTGAACCAATCATCTGACCCAGCCCTACATCCTGTTGTGCTTCTCATCACTCCCTGTGTCTGTCTAATACCTGTCCCTACTGCCATTGTCTAGACATGGCCACTATTAAGCCTCTGATAAGTCTTCTTGCATCCCCATCTCTCCTCTTTAAACGATGCTGCACATAGCAGCCAGGATGATATTTTCAAGGGGTCAAATTTATATTTAGTTGCTTAATACCCTTCACTGGTTGTCCGGATTCAGGGTAAAACATCAAATTCCTTAACATGGAAGTCAAAAGACGTTTTTTTTCTTTTCTCATTTTTTTGGTAAGAGTTCATATTAGGTGTGTGTAATGGATTAAAGGATTCTAATGAAAGGGGCAAATAGATGAAACAGAAGAAGGGCTAATTGCAAGAGAGAAGCCTAGAGAAGGCTAGATGAAGAAGGGTACAGACAATACCAATGGCCAAAGTTAAGGAAAGTGGTGTGTTTTAACACGAGTGAAGGTAGGGAATCTAGACAGGTATTTGGGGAAAAGTCGTAACAGGGGTAGTCCTGGAATATGACAGTTCTTGCTCACCTTCAGCATTGTACACATACCGTTCCAAATGCCTGAGAAAAATCCACCCTTGCTTCACCCAGACAATTCTCTCATTTTTCCTGGTCTTAGAGTTCAGTGTACTCTTCCCAGGCAACACTTTCTGACATTCAAAATGCGTGTGCCCTCCTCTACATGCCAATGTGCTTATACATGGTAATTTGTGCTGAGTTCTCTGTCTCTCCCACTGTGAGCTCTCTATCTGTAAGGACCAAACTCTTCTCACCATTATATGACTAGTCTGTGGCACAACAGATACAAGGTAAGCGCAGATGTTGATTAAATTCATACACTAGGTAATAGAAAAGATGTGTGTGCTCTGTGATAATGATGGTGGGAAGGAGTGCCTGTCATAAATTTCACTTAAAGTAAAGATTGGCAATAAATGGTAGGACAGAGAGGGAGGAACATACATTTAAAAAAAAAAAAAGCAACAATAGAATTTCCAATGTAACTTTCTTTCCAATATGGCTTCCAGATCATATTGCTGATACCCTGTCTCTGTTCCAAGAAAATCCCATTATAAAAAATTTTGACTGTAGCAGAATGGGCTTTAGGAAGTGGGGCAGTTCCTCTTCGAATTATACTGTTCAAAGCTTAATTATGAAAAGCAATTGTCCTCGGGAAAGGCAGCTGAGCTAGTTCAGCTGTCCTAACATGGTCTTTTGACCTCAGCCTCTGTGCAACTGCTTGGAACGTGTTGGTTTTTAATTACTAGGCATGGAAACATGTATTAGATGTCGATGAGAGTTGCCAAAATTGCTGTACACAACAGAAACCCAGATCCTTCCCCAGTGGTCAGTGCAGAGCAGCTGGGCTCAATTTTTCTATTTCAAGTTAGTAATGCCTGTAATTGCTCTGTGATTCTACGTGTGATTCCTCTTCCTTGTCAGAATCTCCATTTACAGCTCCCATCAGAGCTCTCAAGCTAGTAAATTCATGGGGATTGTTCCGTGGTTTGTTTTGAAATGGCAGGAGTTATGAAAGCAATTCCAACTCTCTTTCCAGTTATTTTTCCTTCCTAGTGCTTAGTCTCCCTACCTTGAGCAACAATTAAACATGATTGTGCAAGTCATGGAACCTCTGTCAGGCTCCAATATTCTTGAAATGGATGATATCTATTATCAGAGACTCATCTAGCTTTCATATTTTACTCTATATATTGAGTGGCCAGTTATTACCCTTTCTTATACCAAAATGGCTGCCTGTTAAACTGCCTAAATCTCACAAGAAAGCAAACACAACCAATGTTCAATGTTTTACCATAAAAGCAAGAAATGGAAATGACCTTTCCAGTCACTCTCTCTACCACCTTGTCAGGTCCCCAGAGGAAGGATGCACTAAATGTGTCATAGATTCTCGCATGGTGATGAATTAGAATGTCTTGAACATAAGACCCCAGAAACCTCCCTCAGGGCGCCAACAGATGGAGTTCATCTTACACACAGTAGCTTACAAGGCATTTGCTTCAAAGATAAGAAAGGCGGGCCAGAAAAAGACAATGTGAGTTTGATGGGATTTTAATAAAACATCCACGGTATGGTGTGCGTTTCTTAAACTAAACTTTTTTTTTTTCCCAGTGTGATAAAATTCCTTAGCCTTCCTTTGCTTAAATCCATTTTTCTTCATAAACTATATTGAGACTTTGAGCTAGTGACAGGATTCTCTACGACTTAGTTCTTTGAAAAACAGTTCTGATGGTGCCACAAAAGGACTGTTGAGTGATTCTCCCCTTGGGGCATTTCACCTAAAAAACTGCAGATTCATCTACTTACCTGTTTGTTTGTTTCTAGGCCCTTTCGGTTAGAAACCGTAAACCAAATAATCAGGAATAGTGCTTATAACAGAAATGAAAGATGAGTGATGTCATGAGGTAGAAGTTTTATAGGAGAGGATATGAGTACTGAAATGAGGTTAATTCTTACATAGGAAGAACTAAGATGTGAGGTGAAACAGGGCAGCTTTCTATGAGCAAGAGAGGCAGAGAGTGTATGCCACTTACAGGCACTTTAAACAATAATACATACCAATTTTGTCTCAGTTATCTAAATATTTTAGTGAGAAGTATTATACTTTGGGACCCACATGATTTGAATGATGGAACTACTTCTCTGTTTCATCATGCTAGCATAAACTTATCTTGGTTCAATAGTGCAGCCCGTAGACAGCTTTCTCTTTTTCTAAATATGATTTATGATGTATTGCTCATGGCTGAGGGTGACAGTGGTGGTCAAAAGGGCAGTTTTTGAGTTGCACTAGAAAGGAAAGGAGAAAATGAACACACTCACTACAGTTCTCTAAATCCCTGGTTCTGACAGAGTTGAGGTATCCACTCTGTTCAGAAAGTTCAAGTGTAGCACATTATATATTTTTTTTAATTTTTTAACTGAGAGGATTTATCTTATACTGACTCAAAATAATTATGGATAAACTGGAATCAGAAGGAATTATAAGGCAGAAGAATAGAAACCTCTAGTTATCACACAGGTGGCTAGCTTAAAAATATGTTTATAACTAAATAGAACTTCATAATTTTAAGTAGGAAGTGGGCATTTTTATTTTTATTCACTGGGTGAGAGTCGGTATATGGTTTAGAAATGTGATGAATTATAACTGCAGTTCTACATTTGTTTTATTTTATAAGTCTTCCTTCCTTTATAAGTTTCAAAATTAGGAAAGTAAAAATGAGAAGTTCCCTGTTCCTCTTTCCCCTATAACCCACTAGTTTATTGCATTTCTTTTCAAAATTTACTACCAGCATGTGAAAAATACAGTCGATCCTTGAACAATGCGGGGGTTAGGGGTGCTGACCCCCCCCCCAGCTCTGCAGTTGTAACTCCTACTATAACTTTTGATTCCCCACAAGCTTAACTGCTCATAGCCTGCTGTTGACTGGAAGCCTTACTGACTACATAAAGAATCATTTAATACTTTTTGTATGCTCTATGCATTATATACTGTAGTCTCACAATGAAGTAAGCTAGACAAAAGAAAATGTTATTAAGAAAATCGCAAGAAAGGGAAAATACACTTACAGTACTGTTCTGTAACAGACCCACAAATAAGTGGACCTGCACGATTCACAACTATTTGTTCAAGTGTCAACTATATATATTTAATATTATCTCCATTAATGGATTATACAATCTACACTATACAATCCACACACACACATATTACTTTATGATAATCTATTTTGGGAGCAATAGGAAGTTACCACATTGATTTTCTGCTATAAAAAGAATGAATTATCCTGCTTTTTTTTTTTTTTTAAAGATTTTATTTATTTATTTGACAGAGAGAGACACAGCGAGAGAGGGAACACAAGCAGGGGGAGTGGGAGAGGGAGAAGCAGGCTCCCCGCAGAGCAGGGAGCCCGATGTGGGACTCGATCCCAGGACCCTGGGATCATGACCTGAGCCGAAGGCAGTCGCTTAACCAACTGAGCCACCCAGG
>NC_138375.1:9498082-9565384 GCF_054177405.1 Leptonychotes weddellii | reverse complement strand
TGAATGCCACCAGAAGAGGTAGATTTAGGACTCAAGTCTTAAGAAGACGAATTTAGCATATTTATTAGTTTTTACTTTATAATATCAAAAGTTGTCAATGTGCATAGCTAAATATTTTAGTGTTTTGAATGTTCTTTAATTTTTCCCCTTTTTACCCTCTTACCCCATTCCCAGACTGAATCATTTAAACTTTAAAAACTGTGTTTTTTTATTGAATTCTTTTGCTGATCATATCCATTATCAAATAATGTGTGCATCCAGCAATTTATCAACTCATCTTTTGTGGGAGTAATCATGCTAGATAATTCCATTTTCTAGTCTTCTAACTATTTGGAATTTTTGAAGCATTGCATTTTATTTGCAGAATGTTTTTTAGGTATATAAATGAGCTGTGAAAAATGCAGGTCTAAAATTTTCATTTTCATTATGCCTCAAATGTGTTGAATATACACACAGAAGATGGTAACAAGATATGTGTGAAATATACATTCTCTCCTTATATTTTAACATGCACTCTTTTATATGTGGATAATAGATGAATAAAAAAACGGTATTTTTCAAGATCTATTAGGAGCACATTTGGGGGGGTGGTTCTTTTTTCCTAGAAAAGCATCGGTCTGGGAATATAAAATTGATGTTTTATATGGCTTTAAAAATCACAAATTCTGCACATCCTTTTGGGGCACATTCTTGTTTAATGTGGGTTGTAATCAGGATAATTAAAAACATCACTATTTTTGTTTGGTCTTTGGAGATTCAATAATGAGAGAGACCTGTAACTAGGTTCAAGTGTTTTAACTAGAGAGACATATCATTTGTATGCTATTAAAATTGGTGCACTTCTGTTTACACAACAATTATCATTAAGTTATTATTGTTTTTCCTAACAAATAATATTGCTTTACACATACAGCTTAAGTGATGGTCATGGTCAAATTACTTTTGATGTTACTCCTAAATTAGGAAGACTGCTAGTTGAGTCCATAAAAGTTTAGAGGAATTTATTTAACATCTCCTGCAGGTGGTGGAATGTTTAATGTATGTAGCACAAACTTCACTACCCAGCGTCTTGCTAATGAATACCATAAACACATATATAATCGACAGGTAGAAAAAAGTCTATGAAGGTTATTACATATTTAACTTATTTTGATAAATAACATTATGTGAAAGTGAGTGAAAAAAAGAAGGCTTTCATCCAAAACTTGAAATGTTGATCTGAAGTTGTCAGGGCAACTCAACAGCATTCTGTCATGGTCTGACAGGGAAATGCAGTCTCTTGTTTTCAGAATGATTGAACCTGTGTTCTTCATCTAGGAAACGAGTGACCCACAAAGTGTGGAAAATGTTAATCTCCTTGTGTTGCTGTTAGAACATTTGGCTTCCTCTCTCACCTAATTTTGGGGGCAACTTGTATTGAGTTGCTGCCTTTATCCAACAACCCCTGACTCAAGAACCAGCTTTCACTCTTGCTCAGTTGCTTGATTCTTCTCCCTCTGTCTTTTATGTAATAGATTTGTTCTCATTCTGAGTCCTCCAGCTAGCCTTCCTACAGTGTCACCCACTGTCCAATGTACACTGTGTCTGAGGTCCTACTGAAAAAGTCATTCAAATACACACACAAAGTGCCTCTGAATATTGGCATATTGTTTCACATTTTCATCATTATACATACTGTGGATATTGATGTTGACAACTCTGGCTTCCACTAATTTTATGTGTGATTTGAGATAAATTGTTCCACCTAAATTTCACCTTCAGCTGTGAAATGAAAGCAATATCTATACATTTCTCAGAGTGCTATTGTGAGGATTAATTAGCATATGTAATGTGCTCAAATGTTTTCTATTACTGTTGTGCTTATTATTATTATTATTATTAAATGTATAAGTTCTGTAAATACCCTGGGATAATATACTATCTGGGTCCAGACACAGTGGGTCTTCCCTTTGGTCCATGGTCTCAGGGAGGTAAGGATAGAATTTGGGATGTTTGTGAACTTGTAGGGAAAAAAAAAGGTGTCCAAAATTTTACTAATCTGTAAGGCTACTTTCCTTAAGGGAAAGTTAGCATTGTCTTCCATTATAAGCAAAATATAGGCAAAAACTCTTAGGATTGAGCATTATCTGGGGTATTGGTATCAGTAGAAACCATTGACATTTTTTGGCACGTTATACCTGTGCATAGCTATATGTATAAAATACAAAGGATAGAGTGTATATACGTATATACATATATATAAAATTTATGCTCATAGCTATAACCAAATAGCAGTTATTTTATGTGATCTGAGTCTTTCAGTTTCCAACTGGCCAACTCTGGTAATGCTTTGGCTAGTGGTTATTTAGCCACCAAATGAAGATGTCACATATTCTCACAGGGATGCTTAATTCAAAAAATTCTTACAAAATTCTGATGTTCTTTGAGAGTAGTCAGTCCTTATCTTAATGAGATGAGCCATGAAAGCTTTAATTGCACTTGCAACAATAAATCCTTGGGAATAGGGATTTTCAAGCCTTGTAACTTTCAAACAAAATCTTGAAAATCTTGGTTGTCCAATGTGACATGTATGTTGCCCTGTCAAAATCCACTCCTGTTTTCATGTTCTTATTTAGGATAAGCACCTACATTTTTCACATTGATCTCTCTTTAAAAAGATAAAATTTAACTGTGCCTTGCCTATATAATAATTGTGTTTCTTTTTACCTAATGTTTTAACAAAGAAGCACATTGTTACTATGTCATAAATATGTATTTAAAAATATTTCATGACATTTCTGCATAATTTTCTCTGTAACCCTTGTACTTTATTATATTTAATTAAAAATACTATTCTAAAAAAGGGATCCATAGGCTTCACCAGACCTCAAAGAAAGTTTCAGAATTCTTGATCCAGAGAATTGAATTTATTTAACCTTAACATACCGTTAGTGTAACTTCAGCTACTTTGAGCTTCTTAACAGTATCCTATTTATGTATTTTTTTCTGTTATTGGTTTTAAGAGACAAATGCAAATTCAAAACCTAATAGTTCTTTTCTCTTTGTTATTATTTATATTACATCAGTGAGCCTAGGGAGCACAATTTGCTGTAAGCTCTGTACTTTCTAATGCTGCCATTTAAAGTTTCTCTTTAATATTTTTTTTCTTCCTTCCACTGTCTTATGTGTACTAACTTATGTTAACTGACATTTTTATGAAGAATCTTCTTTTAGGTACTTGTAACTTTCCCAGTTGCAAGGCCTTGATTTCTATGATGAGACCGGTTTCTTCTACCTCTAACTCATTTTTTCCTTTTGGATTGATTTAGAAGTTTTATATAGTTATTATTATTATTCACTAGAAATGTGGGACTATTTCAAAGGTAAAAAAAATACTACTACTTTCCTG
This sequence comes from Leptonychotes weddellii, assembly GCF_054177405.1. Lineage (NCBI taxonomy): Eukaryota > Metazoa > Chordata > Mammalia > Carnivora > Phocidae > Leptonychotes > Leptonychotes weddellii. Next base: position 9,561,996 of record NC_138375.1, on the reverse strand, counting down.
TTGGTAGGATTTTTTAATATGTCATCCATTCATTCAATGGAGCTCCCTGAAAGTTAATTATTAAATATTTTGTGAGCACTCACCACCACGCTTTACTTGTGACAGGTCTTCCTCGACTGTATAATAAACAGGTAAGATGATCTCTACTTTCAAAGCATTTGAGTATTGTTGGGGAGTATATGAATGTGACATATTACATAACCATGAAAATTAACAATGAAATGGGGTACAGGAAAGGAATTAAAAGTGCAATGGTATAGGTGAATGCTCAAGCCTGTCTTTTTTTTCCTTCTTAATTTCTTTAGAACACAGTTTTTTATTTGAACAAACTATAACATTGTATTGAATTAACATCTGTAGAAAATAATATGAAAATTGCTGAACAGAAAATAAAGGAGTAGGAGAAAAGTCCTCTTTACATAAGTATATAAACTGATAAATAAAGAAGAAATAGCAGGAAAGATAATTTCACAACCACTATGGTAATAATTGCTCTTGGCAAGAATCATCAGTGGTTGTTTACAATTATTGGAGAAAAAAATTTAAAAACAAGATTCTTATGTAGTGTCAATGTATCACCTAACATATACCAATTTGTATACAAATGATAAAAGGTGTCTTTACAGGGTAAAATAATAACAGCCAAGTTCAAAATAAAACACAAAAAGAGTCTACGATTTATTTGGAATGATGTAATATCATCAAGATATAATTTCTCCCCTATTAATACATAAATATAATAGACTTCCAACCAAATTTCTGGAGGGATTTTTTTAAAAAGTAAAAATAATGTGTTTTTCTAAAATGTGTATTACTTTTCTTGTAGCCAACTAGAAGGGTCTTCAGATTTTTTTTCCCATTCAGTACTGGGCATACATTTTTGGGATATAACTGTTACCCAGCTAAGAAAATCCCCTGTTTACTGAGACATTTTAAAATCATAAATTGACATTTATGCCCTAAAATATATTTTCCTTCATCTAGTGAGAAAATTGTGATGAAGTACATTTGCTTATGTTGAACCATTATTGCATTCCTGGTATATCCTCTAGTAATTTAATATGATTTTAAAAGTATATTGCTGCATTTTCTTAGCTAGTATTTTCTTTGCATACGTGCATCTATATTTATGCATCATTTTTTTGGTATTACCTTTATTTGGTCTTAAAACTAATGCTCTATTAGCCTACGGAATGATCTGGGTAGCAAGTTTTATGAGACAACTTGCATAAGATTAGCTATTTCTCTAATATTTGATAAAACATCTGTAAAACAGATGGAGTTCAGTATTTTTAAATTCTCTCTTCAAAAATTGTTCTTCTCTTTAACAAATAGAGTTGAGAGAATTCTTGGTTTATTTGAAACACTGAAATCATACTTTAATTCAGAATGAAAGATCCCAAAAATCTTATTGGCTTTTTAAATAATTTATTAAGTGAGTTCTATTTATTTTTTGTTCATAGTGCTCAGTATCCCATTAGCAACAGAATTCTGCAAATTGAAAGAAGTGTAAACAGTGTTATTGAAGTACTCCATTGCTGCAGGGAACTTGTTGAATGTGTTAGAGAGAAATGACAAAATTTTTTCCCTTTAAATGTCAAAGCTGTTCTTAAAGGGGACATTACTTATGAATAAGCAATACTGAATTGAAGTGGATAATTATGACAGTTGTCATGACTGTCCCTTGAAATGGATTTCATCCCTTGAAGAATCTAATTCTTTTATGTTGGTGTAACTAATTACTCTTCTAACATGGGGACCAGTGGTGTCATCCTGGGTGGCACTGAGAAGGATTACAAATTGATATTAATGCCTCTTTTCCCCAATGGACAACATTTTAAAAAGTTGTTGGTCAAGAGATTCAAAGGACTTTTAAAAAATGAAAAAACAAGCTATGTCATGAAGATGGCATTTACGTATTTCAACAAATCAAACTAGAAAAGTTCTTAGACTAGTTGATTTTATGCCACTACATGTCCAGTCAGTGTACTAGCTCATAATATTAATGTAGAGTGTGTTTTTTCATTCATGAATGTTCAATGAGCAAAAGAATGGAGTAAGTTGGATGTGGCCACTGAATGATGTACATGGAATAGAGACTGTAACTGAAAGGACTCTTATAAACAAATTCTGCAAAGCAAGAAACTGTTAAAGAGAGCCTTACTAAGGAATATAATAGAGTGTATAATTGAAGAGGTATGTAATTTAGATACTTATACTGTAGTGAGGGGAGATGGTTTTGACGTACACGATTTGGTCTAATCTCCATGGATTTACAGTACAATTCTAGGAAAGGGGAATTCAAACAAAAACTAGGAAAGCTATTTTACTAAAAAAAAAAGTGTGAGACTTGGAGATTGAGAGAATTCCCTTCTTTGGTTCCCAATGTAATAGAGTATAGCACGAGTAGGGGTCACAGGCCCTCTTGGATTACCCATTGGGGCCATAATGCAGTGTCCTGGGATATTGTAAAACTGGCAAAAAAAAAAGTACTCTCTGGAATAGTAAATCCCTTCTAGGTTATCTCTACCTTTCATAGCTTTGAGCTATTTACACCTCTGTAAGTTGTATAAAACTGATAATAATATAAATGATTCTTGTCCGTAGATATGGAAATTGGTTGTGCCCAGTAGAATGCAGTAGGTTATTACACTAGGATAGACCATTTGCATCTATCTAAAATTCATTTTAGCATTTCTTGTTTCCATATATATATGTTGTACTTTGGATTCTCCTTTGAACCAGGTGAAACATTTACTGGTTTTTTCATTAATTAATGGGTTAAATAAACCTGTGGCAATGCTCGTTTTGTATATGTGTAAGACATATACAAATACACAAATAATTGTGTATCATGTTTGGAGGTCATTTGCTGAGATGTTCAGTAGACGCGCCTGACAGCCAGGTTATCTGTGTTGCCAGAAAAATGCACCTCATGGGCAGCATAAGCCCAGGCATGTCTTTTCTTCACCTGCAGATGTGAACATGAATGACAATAGAACTTTAATTTTGTTCAAACTCTATTTCTCTAGATTTTCCTCCTCTCTACTAATTTTGGATCTTGTTTCTATTATTGGTTTGTTTATAGATGAAAAGTTATTCCCACGTGGTGACAGCAAGGATTGGAAATTTAGTTTTATAATCTAAACATTTGGTGATCTTTGTAAATGGATTCATGGATTACAGAGGTCTGGTCTCAGTTGGGAGAGAGATGACAGAGAATCTGGATTGTGTCATTTGTCGTAAGAATTAGAGTTCAGTTCAGTTAAGAATTTTGTGGCTATTGAGAAGGAATAGAGCTCATTGAGATATAGTGAAAAACAAGTATGTCTCCTCCTTTTATACCTGTTTGATGCTTGAAACAAGTATCAAAATTCATTTGGGGAATTACCTCTATTTTTCAGTTTCTTTTTCAAGTGTAGGTGGAGTTGTCTTCTACCCATACCCTTAGTCCAAGGGTGAACATGTGACATAGACCCAGCCAAGAAAAAAAGTGTCCTATCCCCAGTGACTGGTTTAGGGAAGAGCATGTGACCCAACCAGAGCCAATAAGGAACAGTGAAACTCTTGTAGGGATTCTTGTGAAGTAGAAACTATGTTGTCAGGTGTACTTGAACCTGAAAGAACTTCTCTTTGAACTTGCTTCCAGGCATGTTTCTACCACTTGAGAATGAACAAGTACAAAAGAATAGAGCCAAGAAATCAAGAGAAACTGAACCCTGAGGACATGCAATAATCCTGTTGTCTGACTGCAGCCCTAATGTCAGACTTGTCAATCCCATGAGTCTGTACTTTCCCTTGTGTTGGTTAAAACAGTCACCTTATGTTTTTTTGTCACTTTATTTTAACTGATTCCTTACAGTAACAGAGGGTTCTCTATCCCCGGATCCTTCTTTTATGCTAGTCCACTGAGTATACATTTACTTCTCTGTGCCTCTATTTCTTCTTCCATAAAAATAAAAAAGAAAAAGAAAAGGATAAATGATATCTGCTACTTGAAAGCATTATGAATATTAAAGATATAATAGAAAATCAAGAATATGTCTCCCAATGGGTGAAAGAAGCATCTCATAACTTCATTTTTCAATAATTAAATTCTATCAGATTTGAAATCACTCTTTACTAGGGTAAAAGACACCCAATACTAGCCAATATTGGGGGCAACATTTCCTCTTTATCATGATGTCCAATTCCATAAAATGCTTAATAAAAACCTTGTCTTTGATCCGTCATTGTTGCTAATGGAAGCTCTTAGTGCAAGCCTTTATGATCCACTACAATGTGAGGGCCCTACAGCCTCTGTGCTAAGTATGGGCACCAGCATGTTTTGTGCAGGTCCTAAACTATGGTGATTATTTTTTAGTCCCTCCATTAAACACATTGGTTCACCCCGGTGAAAGTGTAGCTGCATCCATAGACACGTCCACTGATTGACACATCACCACACTCTTTTCCTCACTTACCCTCTTCTAACCTTGCCAACTCTTCCTTTTTTAACTTAGCATCTATCTTAGCCCCCACCTGCTCTCTCTAAGGAATACCTGGCTAAATTTCCTTCCATGTGAGAGCTTGGATAGGAATGTATAACAGGTGTTTAAACATTCATGCATTTTGGTTACCTTGATATTAGGTGTGTGGTGTAGGACTTAGTGTTGTATAACTCCAGGAAGCCCCATTCCCTCTGCCTTCAGTATCAGTGGCACCCCCTGAAGCACAGCCCTGTACAGGGTGAATCATGATCCTAAATGGTGAGTTCTGTGAGCACTACCATTCAAAATATTTTTTTTTAAAGATTTTATTTATTTATTTGAGGGCAGGGGAGAGGCATAGGGAGAGGAGAGGGAGAGAATCTCAAGTAGACTCTGTGCTGAGCATGGAGCCCAACACAGGGCTTGATCTCAGGACCCTGAGATCATGATCTGAGCTGAGATCAAGAGTCGGATGCTTAACCAACTGAGCCACTCAGGCGTCCCTGAAAGTATTTTTTAGCCAAACATTTCCTATGCCTTTTCCTGACTTCTCCACCTCCAGGGATCACCAGAGCACTACCCTGAACCTCCAACACACACCTTCACCTAAAGCGCACCCCGCTCTATGTTCACTGTGCATTGGCTATATTTGCTGGAGTACAAAAACGGAACTGTTTTCAGGAAAAGGTCCCTGTCCCTGAGCCCCTTTAAATCAGTTGTTTTCCAGTTGTCATGGTTGGAGTTTTGGCAAGCTAGCTCAGGCCAAGAGGCAATTTAACCTGTCCCTGGCTTTAAATTCTGTATGCATCCAGAGGCAGCAGACTGACCTGAGTGCTACTTGGAACTATGTAAAGATTTCTTGCCCAAGTCTGAAAATAAAACAACTTCTTTCTCCCCCCAGCTCAGCCAAGCCCTTTTCTCTGCCCTACTTACCCTCTGGTTTCCTCCTATTGGGAAAGCAAGAGAAAGGAGGCCGCTGTACCCATTAACCTCCTCGAAGTGTACAGGGCTCACCAGGAAATAGCCAAGGTGACTACACACATGCTAACGCTCCCGTATTGCTCACTCAGAGATGCTTGCAGGCTCACTGCTGTTGAGATGGGAAGGAAGGTAGGTCGTTGGTGAAGAACTGGCTAAGCCAGGTCCTAGGCCTGGGTCTTTACTTGCTTTTTTTCACTTTCATAAGCCCTTGAATGAATGAACAAATACTTTTATACTAGTTTTCCTCTGTTCCCCAAATGAAAGTTACATAGGATAATTATATATTTCAAAATTGTTATCTTAGCAGATTGGAAGGACTCCGGATACTAGTGGATGTGCAACCCTTCCTCTCTCAACCTCCCTCCACGCACCTGCTCACTCTTTAGAAGCATAAAAAAATGCAGTCTGTTAAAGCCAAAGCTGATACCTTCCTACTCAAGCTCCTGGATGCCTCAAACCTCAACCCAAGCCATGGCAGAGATGGAGGACACCACTTTCCTATTTGAAGGAAGAAATGTATTTGTGAAGGATAAATATCACTGATCATAAAAAAGCAGAACTCTTCAGAAGATGTGCTCCGAGGAGAATTAATGAAGTTCCTGACTGGACCGAGATAATACTTTGAGTAAAATTTTCTTCTCAGAAAGTGTTGGAGGAGCATTTTCTGTTTGACAATGAAACATATATCCATGAAGATAGTGACAATGGCCTGAGATTCCTGGGACCAATAGTGCAGAATTGTGGAGTGCTGGCTGTGGACACAGGCTTCCTGGAGGAGGATGGATATGGAGGGAGCATGCCCTGGACACAGTTATTGATCCTGGGATTTCAGAAGTTTTCTGGGATGACTGTCTCTGTGTCTGATTTTTTTCTGTCTAGAAAACACACACCCTTAGAGGCTGTAGGAAAGGAGTCTAAGGGACCTTCCTGGATCTGCACTTTGCTGAGCAGCAGCCCAAGCATGAAGTCGGTGCTGACCCTGATACGATGTGTAGAGGGGAGAGCCTCGACACCACCTTTCTGTCTCACGTCTATACTCTTGGAGCAGCTTCTGGGAGTGAGGAAGAAAAAGGGAACACATTCCAAGGACAGGAGAGGGGATGGGGAACCTCCAATTGCCTGGGTCCAGCTTGCATGTCTTCTTGCTGGCTTCTTCTAACAGTGGGCAGAGTAAGAAATCTGCCACATATCCCGTGCTCCCTTCCTATGGAGCTCCCTGCTGTGGGCTTCATTTGAAAGACTTGTATTAGCAACTCATGTCCTCTGAGACTGTGGACATAGGAACTCATGGAAGGAGAGATCAAAGGTTACCCTTGGAAAGCTCAGGGTTAAACAATTCAAAGCCAACTTGTCAGTGATCCCTTTTTCCCTCTACCTGTCTCTGCCTTGATTCTGAAAGACAAGAAAAGAATAAGGGACTCAGACCCAACTCTGTCTCCTCTCTCTGGGGAAGGTGCAGACATCAATAGTCATGACTTTCTACATTGGAATACTAGAGCTCTGTGTTCCTTACCTGTTTTTCATTTATAAGGGCATACCAATATTTTCTTATAATATTTCTTCTTTGGAAAACTCAAAGAATTTCTTCCTCTAAACAATCCTAAATTGATGTTTCACTCAGTATTCCTCTGCTTAAAAAGGACATAGCATTGCAATCCTACAGGGCAGAGCTGGGGCTCTCACCTCTGATCTGTGCCTCTCAGGAGCTCCACACTGCTCTCTACGTCAGCCTGAACACAAAGGATGGCTGCCCCACCTGGTATGGGAAGGGGACTGATGATCAGGGGTTGGGGCACTCTGTTCTCTAGCAGGTATCTGGAACCCTCTGAATAATCAAATCCAGGGTCACTGAATCACTGTGTTTGAAATTATACCACGCAGCCATCTACCACATGCCCCAAAATTTGTCTTTTCTCCTGGAATGATGATGTTCTAATCCAGCCTGAGAGCTCCTATCTCTCTCTTTGCCAGTTTAGCTGCTTTGGAGAAGTGGGAAGAGGAAAGGAGGGACCAGAGTCCATCCAGTTGTTCTGTGGTCTGGGCCAAGCATTTCCTCACCTGATTGTTGTCACTAATTCCCCAAGTATTGATGAAGATGAATTCCTCTTTAGAAGGTGGAAAATTACAACCAGGAATCACATACCACACAACCAGACAGAAATAAAAATGTAATTTCAAAAGGAGAGAAACTTCTTTATCATCTGAAGATGTGGCCTGGGGCAAGTGGGATTTGGATGTGAATCCCAGATGCATATCACAGAGTTATAACACAGTCACGCAGGGTTTCTGAGGGTAGTGGTGGTGCAGAAAGGGGAAGATGGGCACTCAGTCTCTCCCTGACCCTAGGAGACACCTCTACCCATCCTGGACCTATGATATCACTCCTCTCTTCTCTCATCATTCCTATTTTCTAGCTCCTTTGTTTCATCGTATGTTTTTACCTGGTACAATTTCTATTCATTCCCACATAACCCAGTGTGTGTTGCATTAATGAGTCTGTTACTGCTGTTGGAAATCGAAGCTCTGTGTAGAGTAAGTCTCAGAATTGTCCCTCCAGAAGAGTGAGAAACTATTTTTCTTGCCCACCACCTCCTGTTTGTCATTGTTTGTAGGCTGCTCCAGAGCTCTTGAGTCCTCCCTACTTCTGATGCATCCTGCAGGGAGGCTGAGCCATCTCCTGCCACCAGAGAGAGCCCGCCACGAGAATGATTACTGTGGGCTCTGCAGAAGTATGGGCCTGTCGTGGGCAGCATTGTCTTCAATTTTCCAGCACATGTCTCCAGATCCAGATTTGTGAGAAAGGAACTTAAGAGTCAGTGGTTTACCCTCCTAGGCTTGAAAACATACATACATACATATATATATATATACGAAAACATATATACATACATACATATATATATATATACATAATCTGTTCTCAGTTTCCCATATAATAGTAACCAGCTTGCAAAACTAACTGTGGCATCTTGAGCTGCTTCTGTACATCTGTATTTCATGGTTCCACTTTCTTGTTGTCCAGTCTGCACACTGGGTGGGCAAGGCTGAGGAAAGCATCTGTTACTGGAATACTGAGCCAAGGTGTGCCATCTTAATCACGTGACCACTGCTCAACTATTTCTGGGCTTTCTAGCCACCTTATTCCCCTGGCCAGGAGCCTCACTGATCAGTTCCCTCACATCCATTATTCATTTCTTAAATCTGCTATCACTCCAGTATCATCCGTGTAGCTTCCTAGAAAGGTCATCGTGTATGAAGACATCATTTTGAATAGAAAGGAATGATCAGGATGCACTGTTTCTAAGAAAACTGCTTCCCAACGGGCTTCCTTTTCTATGGCCTTTCCAAAAATTTTGCTTTCAAAATTATCACTTTTTTTCCTCAATCTCAGAACTGTGGCCAAAATGACTCTATTTAGTAGGTCAATATTTTCACTTTAATTCAAACCCTAGTATTGCAGAAGAAAAATTTATATCATAATCCCTTGGCCCTTAAGTCCTTCCTTACTATGTATATATTAGAGCAACCTGAGTGACAATGAAATAGGCTATGTAGGCCACAGACTAGGGATGCTATTAGCAATCACCTTTTTTCATGGCTCTGTCTACATTTTAATGGCCTCCTCTCCACACTGAAGCCCCCAAATGACTATGTGTCCTATTGATTTTCAAGGCCTGGAGCTAATGTGGGCACTCATTACTCCTAAAAGACTGAAGAGAGATTAAGGCAGAAAATTTGAAGTTGCTTAGTAACCTCTAAGTGTAAGTATGGTTTTGAGCAGCACTTTGTTTCTACTTTCTTCCTACAGAATTTTCATAGGATATATGAGACCCAGCTGACCTCCCCATGGCGACTCATCAGTGACTCTACACATGTGTATAAGCTGGTGAGCATAATGTAAATGCAAGATAATCATGCAACATCCTCTCACTCGTCCTCACACTGCCGTATGTTCTGAGGTACCTGGGGGATTTTTTCTTTATCTTAGAAAGTACTGTTAAGATTTCTTAACTTCCCTTCTCCCCTGGAGAGACAGGCCCCACAGTTCCCAATATTTCAACTAGAGACACACCTGTCAAAGAGAGTCACTCAGATATCATCACTATTGTTCCTCAGAAGCAAATAGTGGATAAGTCCTCTGAGTAATGAGACACCCTTCTCCTTCGAGTCATTAGCAGAAGACACTGTTCCTTTCTCCATCTCTGACGGTTCTATAGAACAGACGTTCAATGCAAAGTTTCTTCAGCTGTGTATTCTCATATTCAAGCCTGAGGCTATAACATTTTTGACTGCTACAATCCAGCTGCTTTTTCTAGTCTGGTCCCACTAATAACTCTATTATAATATTTATAATACTGTCTATTAAAGTGAGAGGTTCTTTTCCCCACAGACACTATCAAATTATCCTCCATCTTTAGTTTATGCTCATGCCTTGCTTCTTCTGAGAGAGGGCAGACCTGTTGACAGAGAAGATTGCTACTGAAGATCTTTGCCAACATTACGCCCACTGTAGCTAAAAAAGACTGTCCCATCTGCCTTGGCTTGGCTTACAGCCACCAGTGCTCTCAATTCCAAGGGCTGTCAGATGCGCAGCTGGAGTCTTACTCACCACATCAACCAGGGTGGATTTTGGGAATGCTTGTGGACTAGAGAATTTGCATTCTGGGGGCTTATTTTGTTTGGAGGCTGAATTTATTCCTATTTATGAGGCAGGTGAGTTTCTGGCCACAGGGTTTGCAAGGCATCGTATTCTGAGATTAAGTGAACCTCTTCAACCTAAGAAAAATATCAGAGAGATGAAATTGTGTTTCAGGGACTCCTCAGGTGATATTAACAGAGTGATGAGAGGGATGAAATGAGTTCAAGGTGGGTCAACATTAGAGATGGGTCCTTTAGACTGGTTCTTGCCAAGATAATTGCTTTAAGCATTTTTATAATTGAAATGGATAGGTGCCATGCTAAAGACACAATGACTGTTGTGGAGGCCACTTATGTCATATTGCAAAGAAGATGAAAGCAAGTTGGCAGGGATTCCTAAGAACCCAGGAGACTGATGTCCTGTTTACCATGTTGGTATAGAGAGAGTTTTCTAGAAAAGGCAGTGACCAGATATTCCTTTGTACTAGAAGGATATGGCAAGTATTTTTGTTCATAAGAGCAAAATAGCAAATGTAGGAAATCAACCAAGACAAAATGGCTCTGGCAGATCACAGAGGCCCAGGCATACATATCGGCATATACTCAACAGCATTAAGAATAAAATAAAGGGGCACCTGGGTGGCTCAGTTGGTTAAATGACTGCCTTCGGCTCAGGTCATGATCCAGGAGTCCTAAGATCAAGTCCCGCAGGGAGTTGCAGGGAGTCTGCTTCTCCCTCTGACCCTCCCCCCTTCATACTCTCTCTCTCTCTCTCACTCTCTCTCTCTCAAATAAATAAATAAATAAAATATTTTAAAAAAAAAGAATAAAATAACAAAATAGCCTCTATCGTGAGTTATAAACTACATTGATACAACTTTTAACTCAGATCCCGGGGGAACAAAAAGCTTCTTTTTAAAGGTGTGTTTGTGTGTGTGTGTGTGTGTGTGTGTGTTGTGTTTTATGATCCTATGAAGGAAATGGGTGTTACAGGAGTTACAGTTCAAAAAGAAAATTTGCAAGGTCTTAGAGCAAAACCGCAGGGCAAATCTAGTCACACAGAAGTGTTGTTTTCTCCCAATTAAGCCAGAAAAATAAGCATGGTCCTGTGTCTTTTCAGATTTTATAGGTGAGTTTCGGTTGGTTAGTGAGTGAAAACTGATAAAGCAACTGATGAAAATTACCGGGGGAAAATGTTAGAATTCTATAATCAGATTGAAGGAAGTTCCATGCCATGGTGAAGGCCAGACTGATGGGAATAGACTCCTACTAAAATGAAGTTGCCCCAGACGTTTGAGGAGTATCATGATCAACTTGTTCCATTCAAACTTTATTTTTTTTCACTGTGCAAGGTCAAGATGCATGTGTCAATAAGCTTTTTAGTGATGGTTTGTTGAACATATAATGAAACAATTCTAAGTGATAAGAGAAGCTTAACTAAAAGTATTTTCCAGACAATAAATGGTATTCTAGATTTTCTGAAAAGTACATTTTATTTTGTTTACCTATCCATCTACTTAAGTACAGAACTTGTCCTAAAAGTTATGGCAAGCTCAATGGACAAAAGGAAAAAAAAAATGGAAGAAAAAGCAGGAAAACAGAAGCAAAATGCTATAGTGCTTGCTTTTCACTTTGTATCATGGCTTTTATTTCCCGCTTGTTGACTGAATGTGTGCAGAAATTTTACCATCAAAATTTTATTTTTTACCATTTACAGCTGATAACAAATAGCAAACTGAACACATTTTTGGTGTGTATTTCATAAGGGGCTAACAAACTAAACAAAATATTACAATAGACAGCCTTAAAAAAATAAGAAAGCTGGCATTTGGTATCTAAAAGGAAACGAATCATAATAATGCTGATTCATCAGGACAAATGCATACTGTATCCTTTTTAAAGAAAATATGGAACTGCTGAATATATTTTGGAGCTGTTTTCTTCAAAAATGTTATTTTTTATGACGATATTATGAGAGGGTAAATCTCGGGTATTCTGAAATCTCCTTCAGAACCTTGTCCCATGGTGACAAATTCATTTTTATTATGCTGAGTCGGTTGTAAACAAATACTCGATTTAGCTGGTTGTACAGAATCATGTTCAAAAGAGTATCAGCAGTAGGAAAAGTTGTAGTTGTGACGCCAGCTTTAGTAAGATGTTAAAGTTGACAGTCTGAAAGGAAAGTAAGTTGGGCATGCAAGCCAAGGGTGGAATTAATGACAGAGTCAGGCAATTTCAACGCGAGCTGCCAATGTCTATACCAATTAGAGTACCATCATCACTTTCCAGACAACAAAATGTCTACATGAGAAAACAGAAGATGGCCGGGTCCGTCTAGATTTCTCACTGACAGCAAAATTAACCACCACAGATTTAACACACTTGCATGGAAATAGTGCTCCTGCTTATTCTTGTAATAATTGAACTGCAGTTAAAGCTTTTGTTTCCACTTTATTTTATACTCTTCCAAGAAAATGAGGTGAAGTAATCCTTTTGGATTATTTTTTATGGGACAGAAATATTGTTGGGTTTTTTCTTAAGGAGACAGTCTTTGTCTTCATAGGTAGACATTTCTTCCTCCTTGAATTGTAATTATATAGATCTCTACAAAACCAAACTTGTACCCACAGCAAGGCTGAATAGAGCAAAATTTTGAGTTGTTTTATGGAGTTTTCTTAAAGTACAGCTAGTGGAGTGTCCTATCTCCTTTATGTGATAGGCATAATTTACGAGGGCTGATCTGAGGACAATTTTACATAAAGGGGTCTCCAGTTGTCTCTTTGCTATATTCATTCAGTTACTTATCACTCAGCAAGAGTTTTTGAATATATACTCACACCATGCCATGCTCCTTACAGGAAGTTTCAGGAAGGGAGATGAGAGAAATTTGAATAAAACACCTGCCCTCAAGGAATTTCTGGTTATGTTCAGGGTAATATTAATTACAATACAATATTGTTATATACCCATTTATTCCTTCATTTTTCATTCTTTTATCTGTTCATCCAACCAATAATTTACTTAGCAAACAATTCATAAACACTATTGTGTTTCAGGCCCTGCAGTAGGTGCTAGAGATGCAGAGACTCCTTCATTCAAAGAGGAAAACTCCTAGAGATAAAATTTCCAAATTAATTTAGTTAAGAAGGTAAAAAGAGTCAGTTGCATTGTTGTTCCCAAATACATTCAACCTACTATTGCCATTGCACATGCAGTGCTTCCTACTCATGCTGGGTTGGTCCATGTGGCTTGCTTTGTCTACCGTGACTTTGCTTTGTTACATGTGCTTGCAGCTGGACATGATGAATGCTGAACCAAGAGGCAATTTTAAAAGCTATTGTGTGTTTCCACCAGCTTCTTAGTTCTTTTTATCTGGCCAGGAAAAAGGTGAGTTCAAATAGGGCCTTGCCCTTCAACTGAGTCGCAGAATGAATAAGAAAATACGCGGGAAGACATTTAACAGCCAATCTTGAGCTGCTTACAGAAAAGACTTGAGAAGTGAAGTTGTTGTGGGCCATTGAGATTTTGGGGGGGATTGTTATCAGTGTAAGACTGACCAAAACTGTGCTATTCAACTTTACCCATCAAATTTTGAAAATTATTTATTGGAAAGGTTCAGAGTAAGCCAGAGTTGGAAATTTTTCCACCCAAAGATAGGATATGGTTCTTATCATGTCAAGCAGCATGAGAAAATCCAAGAAAGTACTGATAAGGATGATGTTTGGGGGAAAAAAAAAAGATAGATTGTGGCAAAATATAAGTGAAAGGAAATATTTAATGAGAAATTATCCTGAAGAGAAAAACAAGAGTCATGCCTGTATGCCATTCTGAAACGTTAATATGTTTATCCTCAAGCAAATAGAGAACTAATGAAGTTCAAAGAACAAAGGCAAATAATTTTGTATTTTTGAAAGTCTTCCAGCTCTACTCAAAATCCTCATGGGACACACAGGTACATACACAAAGAAAAAGAGAGAGAGGGGTGGGGGCAGGGAATGGCCCTGACTGAAGCCAAACAGTGCTATTTGAAGCCATTTTAAAATATGAGTGTCTTAGTTTGTTTGGTCTGCTATAACAAAATACCACAGACTTGCTAGCTTATGAACAACAGAAATTTATTTCTTACAGTTTTGGATGCTGGAAGTCCAAGATCAGGTAACCAGTAGGGTTGAGTTCTGGTGAAAGCCCACTTCCTGATTCATAGGTTGTCAACTTCTCACGGTGTTCTCACATGGTGGAAGGCACAAGGAAGTTCTCTGGGGTCTCTTTTATAAGAACACTAATCTCATTCATGAGGGCTCCTCCCTCATGACCTAAGCACCTTTCCAAGACCCCACCTCAATGTATACCATTACATTGGTATTAGGTTTCAGTGAGGGTTGGGGGGTGGTGACTCTCTTTCAGATAATAGCAATAAGCAAAATTTCATTCGGAGAGCTAAAGATTGAGGTTATTCTAGGGAAAGGGGATAGCATTATAGAGGGCAAGTATTAAAAAAAATTAGAAGGAGAGATAAAGTGATCATAAGATTGGTGATACTTCCAAGTAGGGTTCATCTGGGCCAGTGGTGGGAAATAAAATTAAAAGGCAAGTAGATGACTGGTCATTAAAAGATTTCTTTATGCTATACAAAGATGCCTGAATTTCATTCGTGGGCCAAGTTTGGGTGACAATGAAATAACTAAAGCAGGGAAATGACATGACTCGATTTGCATTTTAGAAAGTTACCCATGGAGAATGGATTGGAAGTAACAAAGGAAAAAATTGTTATTGAGAAGGTGACTTAGGGTGTTAAAGTAATGGTCCAAGTGAGCTACAGTGAGAACCTGAAGGAGGGCAAAAACAATGAAAACAGAGACAAAGAACTGCCTCTGAGAATTATTTAGGAACTTGACAGTGTACTCATTACCTGGTAGAGAGGGCTTGGAATTAAAGTTGACATCTGGACTTCATACCACGTACATATGTGGATGATTTCATCCCACAAAACTGGGAAGCAAGGAGATGTTGAAGATGCTCTTTTAGGGAGAAGATGATGTGAGGAAAAATCAGGCTTATTCAGAAGTCAGTATCTGACTCCACATCCTGCTCTGGGAGCAGCAGGGGTTCTTAGAAAGGTGTCTGCCTGAAATTCCAGGGTCACATAGTTTCCCTTCCATTGTCAGTTTAGGGAATCTTAATCTTTTGTATTTCCAGTGTCTCATTCAGATTAATACATATAAGTACAATCAGATTAGCATCTCATCAGATAAGTACATTGTAAATTTGTGGGGATTCAGATACTCAATGTATGTGGGATTATTTAAGGCTAACTTCTCCCTTCCCCACCCCCCACCCCCAGAAATATAAGTGGATATTTCTTACTTTACTTTTCATACTATTTGAAATTTCATTTTCTTCTGCAATCTGTAAATTGGGTATCAGCAGGTAAGACATGGGTCCAGAAACATCTGTAAGAACATATTAGGGAAAAAAATCCTCTCACTTCTGGCTTAAGTGATGCCGCTTAATAGTTGGGATGGTTTGCTTCAAAGTTACCCGAATGCTATGTATCATGAAAGGGAGTCTGCTGAGTTGTCTTGGTAAGTTGTGAAGTTATGCAAGTAAACTGAAATTTCCTGATCTTGTTGAAAATGCAAAGAATATGGAACCAGTCAAATATTTAAATAATTTTTCCCAAAATGGAGCATTCTATTGGAGTCCTAAGATCCTGAAAATTAAGGGGGATTCGAAGCATACAATTAGTGCCCAAATTTATCTTCAGAGAATGCTAAATATAAAAAAACACTGGGTTATGTGTGGGTGGATGCCTGTGCATGCGTTCATGTAAAATTATTGTCATGTTTTATCAATGACTTTTGAATTAAATATATCAAACACAGAGGCCCAGCAATTTAGAAAATTTATTCTGTGTGCTTTACAAAAAGCTGTATATGTGTTGCTTTTTTTAGTTCCTTCATTTCTAGCAAATTATAGTCGCATCTTTTATGACCATAGCCTATTTATCTTAGCAGGAAGCATTAGTAAAATGCATCTGCATACCATGGATGCTCATCTGATAAGTGCTTCCCTGTGCACTGAATGTTTTAACTTTCATAAATAGAGAGAACAATTTTTCCCCTGGGTAAAATCTATTTCATGGATTAATATACACCTTTTCATCATTTAAATGGGTTGCAGTTAGAGATCTATGTTTATGATGCTGCTTTGGTGCACTGATAGGTGGATAATACATATTCGGTTCTTTCAAAAGCAACACAGTTGTATTATTCACACCATTGCCTTTAATGAGCTGGCTCTGAGCCATCATCATCAATCCTGACATTTACTCTCCCTTCATGTTGTACCAGAGCCTTGTGATGACTTAATTGTTGCTTGTATAATAAGTGCCGATGTGAAGTACATTAGCCATGAAAAAACTAATTTATAACCCAAATGGCCAGTTTGACCATTATCTGGGAAAAAAAAAATTAGAAGATCGCACAGTTTCAAAATCAATGCTACTTCAGGGCAGATAAAATATATGTTTATGTTTAAAATCTTACAGCTTGGTGAAGATTGCAAGGTTGATTGAAATGCCTCAAAAATAGGGATGAGGGCCATGCAGCTGAGCAATAGAGGACTTGTAATTTATTTCTTTAATACAGCAGCAGTTTGTCAGGAGTGTCACAAAAATGTGGATTTGGCTTTATTATTGTTTGTACACTGCTCAGTACCAATGAATAATTCATTCCAAGGCAGAGAAAACAGAAGAAATATTAACAGTTATTTAACCTGGCCACTATTATGTTTCAAAAAACTGCATTGTCACCAGGGTTTCCAGGCAAAATACAAAACACTCATTTAAACTTAAATTTTAGATAAATAACAAATGCCTTTTTAGCATCAGTATGTCTCAAATAGGGCAACTTTAATGGTCACCGGATTATTGGTCCCATGGTTCACGCCACTCCAGTTGGGTAAGGATGGGGTAAGGAAGATGGCATAGTGGTTAAGATCTGCTTGGGTTCCTTTCAATACTTTGGTATCCTTTATATGAAAATGCATTCCCTTAGCATTCTGCATGAATATCTGTTCAGGTACCCAGAAACAACCGAGAGAATAAACTATGCACTGCACTTAAATCATACTTTAAATCAATCTTGTTCACTTTGATCTAAGAAAGGTGCTTATTTTTAATAGGTAGGGCCAAATTTAATAGTGGATTTCTCAAAAACTTGCTAGAAAATAAACATGCCTGCCTCAAAAGGCATTGTAAGTTAAGGAAAGCCGTAATAAGGTGCTACACTTTAAATTTGTTTTGGAAGTAGTTCAAACGAATCATGAGTTTGGAATATCTTCCACACCATCAATTAAGGGAGGTATTTATGGTGTCAAAGTAGCTGGTAAATCTGGTCCACTCAGTCACTAGTCAGTGAAAAGGTTTATCAACCTAATTATCTGCCAAGCCAACTATTTGACCAAATGACTGATAAATTTTGTCAGGAGAACTCATTTGATGATTTTGGTACACCCAATCTTTGATTTTATTCCAAGACTCAATGTGTTCTAGCATAGAATGCTTTTGCTGCAGATGTTATATGAAGAACCTAATTTAGATATCATGAGATCTAGATATCTAGATATCATTCCAGCTAGAACTCTAGTTTGGAATGTGTTTACACACATTAGTTTATACACATAAACAAAACTGGTACAAATTGAAGATAACCTACATAACTGTGATTGAAGAGACTCAAATTTCTATTGTCCCTTGTGCTATGCTGTTTTGATATTAAGTATACAAATATAATAAAAGCTATACAATTTTAGCACCTATACAATATTTAATATTGACATTATCACTAATATGGAAACTCACTGAATTTTGCCTGTGAAGCATATTGTAGCTATGGCACTTGTCACAAAGAATCTTAAAACAAAGGCACCAAGATTTAGGGGTTGTTTTTTGACCAAGACCTAATCTAGTCTATCGGGACCACTATACACATAGAGCATCTATGGAGTGTAGAGGAAAATGTACTCATTCAAGTCATTCACACTAGTCTAATGAGCACATATATACCATCTCTAGTTAATTATAACAAAAAACAAAATAAAAAATAAAACCCTAAATTATCCATAATCTTAAAGAGTTTCTATTTTCAAGAAATTATTTCTTTTTTTTATAGTTTTTTTAAGGATTTTTATTTATTTATTGAGAGAGAGAATGATAGAGAGAGAGCACGAGAGGGAAGAGGGTCAGAGGGAGAAGCAGACCGCCTGCCAAGCAGGGAGCCTGATGTGGGACTCGATCCCTGGACTCCAGGATCATGACCTGAGCCGAAGGCAGTCGCTTAACCAACTGAGCCACCCAGGCGCCCTATTTATTTATTTGAGAGAGAGAATGAGATAGAGAGAGCATGAGAGGGGGGAGGGTCAGAGGGAGAAGCAGACCCCCCGCTGAGCAGGGAGCCCGACGTGGGACTCGATCCCGGGACTCCAGGATCATGACCTGAGCCGAAGGCAGCCGCTTAACCAACTGAACCACCCAGGCGCCCTCAAGAAATTATTTCTGGCAACTTGGCTATTATTTAATGTATCATGCCCTCAATTTCACTGTGAATAATGGTCTGTTTTATTGCTCTGGTTGGTGTGTATAACACCTGTATTAGGAAATCTATACCTGAATACAGTTTAGAATCTCAGTCTCATTCCTTTCCCAAAGATAGGTTATACCTTGATTTGTGGCTGCATGTACCATAATATCTTAATATTATTATTGTAACGACCAATATTTAACTTTTAATTCAAAGTCTTTGGTGACTTATGTGATTATAAAAAAGGGAAGAACTAGGGCGCCTGGGTGGCTCAGTTGTTGAGCAACTGCCTTCGGCTCAGGTCATGATCCCAGGGTCCTGGGATCGAGCCCCGCATCGGGCTCCCTGCTCTGCGGGGAGCCTGCTTCTCCCTCTCCCACTCCCCCTGCTTGTGTTCCCTCTCTCACTGTGTCTCTCTCTGTCAAATAAATAAATAAAAAATCTTAAAAAAAAAAAAGGGAAGAACTAAAGATGACACAAAAGGGAAGAACTAAAATGTCTTGACTGTCAATTTTGTGCCTAATACTTACTGTAATAGATTATTTAATAATCAGAAAACCTATGCTAGGGAGAAGAAAATGACTAAAATCTTACAGGCAGGGAGTAGAAGAATAAAGTCTGAATCATTTACAACATACCATCATCTAATAAATCTTCCATCACCTAGAACCAATGCTTTACTATGACCACTGCAATCTATGCCTTTGTGAGCTTTGCATGTC
Organism: Leptonychotes weddellii; assembly: GCF_054177405.1. Classification (NCBI taxonomy): domain Eukaryota; kingdom Metazoa; phylum Chordata; class Mammalia; order Carnivora; family Phocidae; genus Leptonychotes; species Leptonychotes weddellii. Next base: position 9,542,607 of record NC_138375.1, on the reverse strand, counting down.
GACACTCTATATGTATCAGGCAGGGTAGGTAGAACAGGCTTTGTAACAAACAATCCCAGAATCTTAGTGGCTTAAAATAGTATAAAATAGCATTTATTTCTTATTTGTGCTACACATCAATCTGGGTTTGTTGAAGGGTGTCTTTCCCACGGTTTCTTCACTTCAGGACCCAGCTTTAACTGCTCTCTCTGACATTTATCTGTTATCACTTGTCACTAATACAGAATGGAAAAAATAAAATAAAAACACAGTAAAGCTCACACACTGTCTCTTAAATTTCTATCCGGAAAGTACGTATGTCATAGGTGTGTCATTTGTCACATTTTATTGGCTCACATTAGTCTCATGGGCACACCTGATTTCATATTATTTGGGAACTTTAATCTTTCCATATACCTGAAGGAGAGGGAGTAAGAATATGTATGAGATCAGCCCTGATGACGATCATAGCATATTAACTCAATAATCCCACTTTTTTCAGAGAAAGTCATGTTTTGATTTGGCAAAGGCTACTTCTACTTTGTTCTTCTGGTTTTTATGTGTAACTCTGATTTCTTCTGATGTGACAGTTTAGTATTATAAGCTAAAAATAGGAAGCTGAAGTTGAATTATTATCAGTGTTTTTGTTTGTTTCTACTGTCAAAGGAATTTTTAAAAATTCTGTGCACATTAATTTTATAAAGCTGGAATTCTTAAACAGTTTATTAACCTGTAAAATTGTGTATCTCTCTCTCTCCATTTTTCCATTTTTTTCATTCTCTAATATATTTATTTTTTTCTATATTCAGTTCTCTTATCCATTTCATTCAGGCATGATACATCTTATTGACCTTCATGTCAAATACAATGACTACACGTTTGATCAAATATACTATAGAAAGTGAGGACAAAAGACACTTAAAAGACTTTTTCAAAATCTCAACTCCACTTCGAAGCACACCTCTAGATTTCTCAAGGCATTCTCAGTTTTGGTAACTGAGTAAAGCCCCAGATTTTGATCTTAAAATGCTGACCTTGGCTTCCCACTGAAAAATACTATGGCGATTAAGTTGATCTTGCCCAGTTCGGCCAAGATGTTTAGACACTATTTATAGGAACCTAGTATAATAGATACCTGATTAACTTCTTGGTAAATTAGACTTATCTTCTAAAATAGCCCTTTTCCTTAATAAAAATGTCTCGTTTTTCTCCTCTTGAACCATCTCCATCACACCTACTCCTGGATAATTGTCTAAATTCCTGGGTTATGGACCTTTGACTGTGGAGAATAGGTCTCATACTCTGGTGGCTTATAAATGTTCTTGTTTTTTTAAAAACTTCTGAAGCATAAACCGTAATAGCAAAAAGTAATGAAAATATTCCTATTTATATTTAATATTCACAAAAATCACTCATCATCATATCATCAGTTAGCATGTTAAAACATATTTGTCAAAGTGAAACTCCTTTATTAAAATGCATACATTCTTAGCATCATACACAAAGAAACAAACTAGTTTCCAGTAGTTTCGGTTACTTATGTACATTTATATTGTGCCAGGCCTTATTCTGTGTGATAGCATTTTAACAAAGGATATACCTGGTATTACCTTCATGGAATTCTGGACATCTGAGCTTTCAAAATAGTGGGAGTTATGCTGGCATAGAAGGAAATATTTCAAGCTAGAGTGACTGTCCATAGTGGGTGTCCTCACATAAGTGTGGTCAGAAGGACTACTGGGCTGAATGAAGGCAACGATTTTACTGGTAGATGTAGAAGAGGGGCTCAGGAAGAGGATGGGCAGAATGCTGAATACAATCTTTATTTGTTCCAAAATTTAATTTTAGACCAGATTGGGGGGAAGGGGGGTGCCGGTAATGAAAATGGGTTTTGCTTGTTTGTTTATAAATCTTTTCTTTTTGTGTGGTTTTGCAGTAGAGGTGGTATGTTCCTATGGACCACAAGAACCCCTCTCACCTCCCTTGCATTGTTCTGGTGGGATTTGGGACACAGTTTCTTACAAATAGCCCAGAGCACCCCAGTGACCAAGTGTCTGCAACTCAGGGCAGTCGCCATGAAGTGGCAGGTTGAGCTTGTTAGGGACAAAATTCTAGCAATATCCAGCAATATCCTTGAAGTGGGCAGTTTACCAATTCTTCCTTAAGATAGGTCATCGTAGAGTGACGGTCCCCCTTTGTCACTGTAAGATTAGCAGTTTTACCAGAAAATATGTCACATTGATTTGTTACTCAGAAGTTTGGGAGCAATCATATTTCTAGACTAGTTTCTCTGATAAAATTTCCCTAGTTTTGTTTCTATTTATTCTCTTCTAGTATTTGCATACTTTGTTGTAGCTCCAAGTCTTTAGTGGACAACTTTATCATAAGCTGTCCTCAGCTAAACTTCCAGAAGGTAGTGGTGTTTTCTTTTCTTTCTTTCTTCTTCCTCCCCTCTTCCTCCGCCCTAATTCCCCCTCATCTTCCTCTTCTTCCTTCTTCCAATTAGAAGGTTTTGATCTTTTCTATTCAAGTCCAAACAGAAAGCTCAAATTGATTTATTCATTCAGACAAACACTTATGTAATGTTTACTGTGTACCAATGAAGCTTTGTGCACAGTGCTAGGTACACACAGATAAATAGTCTACATTTCATAGCCTTCTGATGATGACAACCAAATCACAATTGGATGCTGGGGCAGAGGGGAGCTGTCAAGGAAGGCTTTAGAAATTTTTCTTTGATTAGGTTATTATTTATGTAATGGTCAGATAACTTTCTTAGCCAATTTATTTTTTGTATTTGATTCTTCATGCTTTGAAAAGATAACTAAATATCAAAGAGAGATCCTGGCATAAAATTTTGTATATATGTGATGGTCAAGTTAAGTCAGTTATGGATCTTATATTAGAGTATTTTGTTCTCTGATTAAATGATTCAAGTATAATAATGAAATTCTGGAATGATTGTGATAGGGTTAACTTAGCTTTACAATTGTTCAGGCATAAGTACCTTGACATTTCTTGAAAATTGTACTGCATTCCATGCCTCCTATAACATTGCCTCCCCCATGATCCATGTCAAAATCACTCATCATGTGATTATTTCTTGCATTTATTTTTTACTACATTCAGGGTTATAGCATTTGGATGAATGTCAAAGTCTATACAGAGATTATGACTTAATACTTAGGTCATCTCAATTTTAAATCTGCAGCTCTATTATTGAAAGCAAATAACTGAGTGAAGAGTAAGGGAGAGAGTAGAAAATTAAATCCTCTCTTTTTTTCTTTTAATTTTTAAAAAAGATTTTATTTACTTATTTTAGAGAGAGAGAGAGCAAGCGTGAGCAGAGCAAGGAACAGAAAGGGAGGGAGAGGAAGAGAGAGAGAATCTTAAGCAGACTCTGCACTCAGCTCGGAGCCTGATGTGGGGCTGGATCTCATGACCCTGAGATCATGACCTGAGCCAAAACCAAGAGTTGGACGCCTGACTGAGCCACCCAGGTGCCCCTAAATCCTTTCTTAAGTTGTATAGACCTAAATGCATGGTAAGTGGTACATACGAGTACAATGTAGCCCTTTCTCTGTTGCTGAAATGTATACTTACATGTTGCTTACGTGTGATTCTGTGTCACAGGAAAAATGCTGTTAGATGGGACTGTTTTAAAATGTGAAATTGATTTTGAATGTCTCTCTGTCTCTGCCACTGTTCTGTAATGGCAGAAAAGCCTCAAAGTAGCTAAAGGACTATTGGGACTTCATTGCCACTGTGGTGTCTGTTTCATCATAGATTAAAACAAATGTCAGTCTTGTGTGTGAACAGCAAAAGATGCCAGGTGGCTTTGGCCTCAGGATAGAGCTGTGAGGTAGAATGCATAAGCAATAAGACCATTCCACTTACCCCTTTTAGATCTGCCACTTCCCATCTATTGTGGGATGACAAATATCTTTTTATCCTAGGGCAGTTGATTTAATACATTCTCACTGAGTCCAAATTATTGTCAAGAAGAGGGTTTCGTTTTCTCTTTTCATGATTTAATGAGGTGAAGTGAAGCCTATTATGAGGTGCAGTTAGGTTCCAAAGGCACCTGTTATTTATCTAAAAGTTATAAATGGTTTGGGACTTTGCAGCTTTGCTTTTCTAAAACTGCTGCAGTAATAGGCCAGTTGGTAGAAGGGAGGAAAAAAAAAAAAAGGACAGGCTTCACAAGTATTAAGGATTTTGCTGAAATGTCCACAGTCTTGGTGTCTGCTTGAAGAGTTTCTTAGATTAAAGCAAGAGAGTGGCAAATGAACATCAAAGCAATTAATCTCTGGTGCTCTTTGTTGGCTAGAGATAGTACAGTAAGATGTTGAGGGTACTTTGAACTGTGGTACATCATCTGGTGATGACGGTTCATCCACAGCTCACTGTGAGGTCTTCATTATAAACTGATTTTCCTGTTTCCTTGATCTTTGTTCTACTCCCCCAAGCCAGATTTTAGACATGCCTTAGGATGTATTATGCTTTTCCGTGGTGACCAACATATAGTAGATGCTTAACAAGCTCCGCTTACTGGGTTGTTTTATAATTGTACAACAGAGGTTTTAAAAGAGTGAAAAGTAGTATATAATGTGAAGATAAAAGGACTTGTGAAGACTGTTGTGTAGTGGTCCTTCTCAAACTTCCTCTGGTGCAAGACAAGTTTGTTTTTTGTTTTTTTTTTACCTTAATCCATTGCAGATGAGAAATGAAATTTAAAAAAACATAAAATACCAGTCTGTATTTTTCCCTCTAGTTTCAGCAAACATAAAATTAATCGTCAAAGTACCATAAATATTTTCAAACACTTATTCTCAATTCTTATACTTAATTTATTGCAAACAGGTAACACTTGGTGGACTAGCTATGCTCCATGGACCACATTTGAGCCCCACTCGATTTGATCACACATGACTAGTTTTTATTTGTTATCCATAAAGTGAGTCATAATTTCACTGGCTTTGTATGTGTATCTTGCTCAACTATAAATATGTAATATTAGGGAAAACACTTTTAAAAAATATAATAATTTTATGTATGTGCAGTGGTGACAGGAACTTGGGTTATATTTTGATTTCTGAAGTTGAAGGATTTTCTTATTTTCTTTTTTCTTTTTTTTGGCTTGAATTATTTCACATATGCACACTGGCATAGCATATGGAATGGAAACATTGTAAATGACCACAAAGTAGTTTCCTGCTGCATTTATAGGTGAGAAATTCAAGAATCAGGTAAATGTAAACCATAAGATCCTACTTTTTAAATACAAATGCATTCTTCTACATGTGTCTTTATCATAAACATTATTATATGTGCATAGAAAGCCATGTGGGGAATCCATAAATGGCTGCTAATGATGAGCAGTAGAAATGAAAGAAAGGAGTTAGTGCTAGAGGCCGAAAGAGGCCACAGTGAACTGGAAAATATTCAAGCCATCAAAGTGGAAGACTTGGGCAGGGGCCAAACAGTCAGCCTTTGACAGTCCAGAAGTTAATGGTCCATGGAATGGTCATCTGAATATGGAGACCATGGGTAGGTAGGCACCAATCCTGAATGCACAGACATGTGTTGGTGGTTGGAATTCAGGTTGAGCCTCAAGAAAGATGGAAGAGAATGGGTTCACCCAGAGAAGAGGATCTCTAGTGGATACCAATGTCAGTCCTTCCTGGGTCAAGCCAATGGACCTCTTCCACCAGACCCATCACTATCTGTCTTCACTTTGCATAATAATCAGCCTTTCCAGTGTGGACAGGAGAGGCTTATAGGAAGCTGCTCTCTTCCTCAGATACTGACAGGCCTGGGTGTTGGCTGAAAATCACATGAGACGGCTGAGTCCTTTGAAGATCCCTCATTGATGTTTTCAGGGCTTTGGGCTCTATGGTGCAGAATTCGCCTTTGGCGGAAGGAAGTGTGATGCTGCTTTAGGAACGACCAGCGGTTCTATCTTCCCTCCCATCCCCCACACGAAGTTGGTGTCTTCTCCATGTGGATAATCAGGGAAGGTGCTGCACCTCAGAAAGCGAAAACCAAAACAAACACAGCAGCAGCCTTCCAGTTGTTGATTTCCCTCACATGCATAGACTGTGACCCGCTCTGTGAAATTAAGTGAGAAAATGTGGGCAATTACCTAGATAATCTAACCTAAAACAAAACAAACAAACAAACAAAAACATTTGAAAAAACACCCATTTTAGCTTGTGTTGACAATATTCAGATTTCTCTAGCATGTCATCAATTTCTCTTTTAGCTTCTATTTTTAAAGGCAACACAAAGTTGTAATCATACTGCATGAAAGACACAGTTAGTACAGTGACCTCGTGGGGAAGCTCACTACTCCCCTGACCGTCAGTCCAACTCAGACTCTGAGTGGTTAGATTCACCTGCTTTTTTTTTTTTTTTAAGAATTTATTTATTTATTTGAGAATGAGTGAGAGAGAGAGAGCGCGAGCACACAAGCAGGGTGGAGGGGCAGAGGGAGAGGGAGAAGCAGACTCCCCACTGAGCAGGAAGCCCAATGTGGGCTGGATCCCAGGACCCCGGGACCATAACCTAAGCTGAAGTCAGATGCTTAACCGACTGAGCCACCCAGGTGCCCTCACCTGCTTTTCATTTTTGAAAACAATATACTTGATTATTAGGAATTTTTATCATAGCATGATCCCAGAAGTTAGAGCATTCTCAAATTAATAATTCATTCGTAGTACTTTTGTCAGGTATATATCTTGTTAGATCTTCGTGTGGTAAACAGGAAAATAAATATGGGAACAGAGCTCCTCTGATGACTTTCATCTATTTAACTGGGGAGTCAGGCATAGTTCTTCAGTCTTGTAAACTGTCATCTCTCCCCATTGTGCATGTTAACAAGAAACACTGAATTTTCTGACTTCTGTTTCTATTCATTTTATTTAAAATAGAATTCAGGGTTTATATATGTATATATATATATATATATATATATATATTCACAGACAGTGGAACCATGATTCTCCACTAGCTTAACTGAACTCATTTCCCTCAGGAAAGTTTAAATAGGGTTAAAATACCTGAGGACTCTGTTTTCATTTTATCACGTATCTAGAGCAGGGTTTGGCAGACTACACCCATGGGACAAATCCGGCTTGGTGCTTGTTTTTGTTAATAAAGTTTCATGGGATCATGGCAGTGCCTGCTTTGTAAGCGTTGTCTACAGCTGCTTTCACACTACGTGATAAAGTCGAGTACCTGTGTTGAAACTGTGTGGCCTGCCAAGGCTAAGATATTTACTAGCTGGCCCTCTGAGAAAAAGTGTGTCTGCTGATCTAGATGATTGACCAAACTTTAGTAAAAGCTTTGGATTTTTTGAATAGTAATGAGTAACACATTCAATTTTTTAACTGAATATACATTGAACATATAGTGAGTCATGGATTAATTTCATCTAGACTACCAGTGGTATTTCTACAATATGGACTTTAACTTAAAAAGCCAACCTGTATAGGGATTTAACCGCATGCCAGACACTGCTTTGCATGCTTTATCTAGACTTTCTTATATAAACATCACAATAGTCCTATCAGGTAGGTATTAATATTATGCTCACTTTACAGATGAGGAGACAGAGGCAAGTGATATTGAAGAACTTGACGATGTTCACATAGCTGGCGTTGGCAGAGCTGGATTTGAACTCAGGAAATCTTGGTTTAGAATTTACAATCTTAACCATCACACTGCTTCTATTTGGCAACAACAATGAAAAGTTTCCTAATGAATTTTAATGCTTAAGTCCATTATTATAGCCAGTTATACGTGTTAATGGTAATATGTAAGGTTATATTTGCATTTGCTGCCATATAGCATATTACTTCTGATTATTACAGAGTCTTCTTATTAATTTTACTTATTTGTAGCCCATGACTAATGCTTTCATGGTTAATATTTTATGGTCTTGTACCAAGACCACTGTATCTATGGAAAAGAGTTACTAGAGTGAGTTTCAACTTCTCTGCTTGTTGTTCGAAATACTGTAATCTTAGACACAAATTAAGAATAGTTAACTATGTAAATATCCTTGAACATTTTGCTTTCAAGATAGTTACAATGTCTTCCTTTTGAGACAAGAGTGGAAAAAGAAAGGGATCTAGCTTGAGAAAATGAAGTAAAAAGGTACAATTAAATAAAATTATAGGTAAGACTTTATATAATCATCTCCCTGAAAATTATAGGGTTTCTCTATCTTGTGTAAAAGAAATGTTTTACCCAAAGTGTTTCTCCAACTTCTCTTTGGTAGTATATTAACAGTTATACAGAGGCAATGTGATCCAGAATGGAGATAATTATGGTGTAAATTTAGGTTAAAAATATGCATTTGTCTCAGGTATTTGGTAAGTGAGGCAAAAAGAAACATTCCTAAAATGTAACCTCTTTTTCACCTGGTACCTGGCTTTAGAATTTGAAGCTCACTCATTATTTTTTTCCAGGTTAGTATCATGAGTTGATACCATGTTTTCTAGAACCTAGAGATCCTGTCACAGTGAACATGCCTTGGCCCTTCTACAAATTTCAAACTGAAATATTTTAAATCATGGAGATTATTAAATAACTAGGCATTTGGCAGTAGTAAGTTTTTTGACAAAGTAATGACTTAAAAATATTCTCTATACCTAGTCTGAGTGGTTAGAGGATCAGAATAAATACCTATTCATTTCTCCTTTTTGGAACTTCATTTCCAAAATTTCTCATTAGTGAACACCCTTCCTTGTTTTGTACTGTATAAACACTTGAACAATTATTTATAGATCAAAGTCTGTAAACAACATGGAAAATATGATATTTTGCTATTAGAATAGGTAACTGAGGCTCTTCCCTTTGAACCCTGTTAAGTCCTCTTAAGGACTGATGCATCCTCCTTACATTTTGGTAGTTTTGGCCTTATCAGTCCCATCATGGAACCACCAAGTACCACACTTTCCAGCTTTCTAGGCCTGTGGAGGGCAAACATGAAGCTTATTTTCCACCAACGAAATGTACAAATAGTGTGCTTTGAATGAAAGATGAGCTCTCTGAGGAAACGGGTAGGAGTGTGAGGCACATCCAAGTTGGGGAAGCAGACGTTGGGGTTGGTGGCAGTGGCCCGACAGGGGCATCAATTGGGGTTTTGTAGTGTGGCCGTGTCTTTGTCTTTCCCAGGGCACTGTGGTGTGATTCTGAGTTGTTCCTGGAAGTCAGCCTAGAACATTCCTCTCAGTCACCCATGAGTTCTGTGAGTTCTCAGAATCTTGTTACTCCTACTACTACTGTTACTACTACTATCATCTCTATTCCTTTTATAACTGGAGTGAAGTCTGTGTATGCATACATAGGACAGGCTAAGCATTCTAAAACTGACAAAAAATGAAGTAGAAGTTGGGAATCAAATTCTTGGGCCAGAGTCCAAAGGGCTGAGAGCAAGTGCAAAGTGAGATCACACTCAGGACTAGATGGAACCTGAATTCATATTCAGCTCCACTTTCTAACCACATCAGCCATAAAATTCCTCCCGACTTGCTCCAACACTATCATACAGATAGCACTCTATATCATTGAGATCTTTAATCTATTGATCTACAAATGTATTGATATTTTTATATTAAACTTACTAATTCACTTTGCATCATGACTATCATATCCATTTTTCTCTCTTCTAAAATTCCATCTATCTCTCCTACTGCCCCCATCTTACAGTTGATTACTTACATCATATTTCACTGAGGATTTAGATGTTACCAGGAAATAGCTCTCTCCTTTTCACCTGGTCGGATCAAAATATACCTGTTTGTTGTACCTGCACACCCATCTGCTCTTTTCTTCCTTCCGGAAGGAAGTCCTTCCCTGAAGGACCGAGATTCCCTGTCTTCTGGCTTTCTCAAAGACTTTAATCCTTTCACTATTACCATTTTCCTGCATCATCAGCCTCCCTCTTCTCATGGATCTTTCATATCACATACAACCATCTTCCTAACTTTTACAAAAGTCCCCTGACCTTCATTTATTCTTTCAGCTACTGTACCATTGCTTGGCTACACTCCGAGTCATTTTTCTTAAATGAATTATCAAATCACCCAATCTCTACTTCCCCATAAAACAGGCTACATGAGCATCTCATGGAACCCAAGGGTAGTGAATAAAGCCAGGCTACATGGTGGGTTGGTTCTGAGAACTGGAAAATCACCAGGGACCAGGATTTCTTTCTCTCAAAATCGTGTTTTGTGTGGTCTTTTGTGCCCGTTTCTTTCTTTACATGTGTGTAATTTCTTATCTCTGCAAAACAGTAAGGTATAGAGAAGGTTTCTGGAAATAATTTTTGTCTGATAAAATATGTAAAACCCTTGGCCTGGCCTTTTTTGAGATAACCCACATTGTAGATGAACAATATGCCCTGAGGTTTCTGGAATAAATCTGTTTCCTTTGAATGTGTCTCTAGGCAGAGATTGGCCAGATGGGGGTTCAGTTTTTATTAAAGTTATTTATGTCTTCAAAAGACTAGCTTTTACTTAAAATTTTCAGAGATCTCTTTTCATAAATTTTCATGTAGAATATGATATAAGCAAGAATCTTAAAGGCTCAGTGGGAAATATATAGTATATTTCATTGAAATGAAACATAAAACATAGTGTTCAGTTACAAAGATTTTTATCAGCAAGATATGTTAGATGGAAACATTCAACAAAGATAGTCTGATCATCCTGCATTTAATGATGCCTTGTCTCCAAGTTGATTTTCTTTATAGTTGATAAATATTCTTTAATAGATCCTCTAGCATTATGTTAAATATATAGACTCTGTATCTGGAAAATATGTGGTTTCAAATTACTGCCTTTCCACTTGCCATTTAATAGCTTAACAGTGATTAATAACTATTAATAACTTGCTCTACTGCTTTGGGAAAGTTACTTTAATCCATTTGTGCCTCAATTTATTCATCAATAAAATAGAACTATATGGGAACTGTATATGTCTCTAAAGAGCATTTGCTGATAAGTACTAGTGGTATTTGTCATTGAATATCCAAAAATATCTATTATGTCCTCACTATTAAATCATAGTTTGTCTAGGTATAAAATTCTAGGTTAATAGGATCTTTCCCAAGGGATTTTGAAGATAGTAGCATATGATTTTCTGGCATTTTTGTTACTAACGTAAAGTCTGCCAGTGGTCAGCAGGAAATAAGTCTTTTCTCTCTGGTGGACTTTGTTTTTTTCTCTCTCAGTTTAAAATACTTGATTTATTACTTAATTCTGTGATAAGGTTAATTACATATAAATGTTTTGCCCTTTTTTTTTGTGGTAAAAATTCTTAACATGAGATCTAACATCTTAACAAAATTTTAAGTGCAAAATACCATATTGTTAACTATAGGCACTATGTTGTGTAGCAGACCTGAAGAAAATGTTCAGTTTTATAACTGTCAACAACTCCCTGTTTTTCCCTTCACTCCAACCCCTCACAACCACCATTCTACTCTCTACAGCTACGAGTTTGGCTATTTTAGATTCCTCTTATAAGTGAGATCAGGCAGATTTTGTCCTGCGACTAACCTATTTCACTTAGCATAATGTACCTTAGATGTACCCATGTTGTTGCAAAATGATAAAATTCAGAGGGTTTGCTAAAACTTATAGACAAAGGATTTGCTACATGCCAATTCAAACATCTAAAACTTGGAAAATTCAGTGTTTTAGGAGGAAGGTTCTCCCTTTGCCAATTAGATATCTATTTCTTCATTTATTTTAACCAAAGCCACAAATTGCAACAGATAGGTTGCCAGGCATTCAAAGAGATTTGCAAAACTAAAAAAATATACTACTCTTCCCACTATATTCTTTGTTTTGGAATATATAGTTTTCTTCTTATTTTGAAATGAATAAAATACTTAAATGTTCTTGGTTTTAATAGTTAATGCAACAAATATTGATACATATATCATCAAGAGTTCTTTGTGGTCCCCATTAATTTTTAAAATTATTGTACGGGATCCCCAATATAGTTAGAAATCTGCTGTTTTCCAAGACATTACATATAAGGTTTTGTTGGAAAGACTACTAGTTCCTCTGTTCCCATTAACCATGAAAAATCACTGAAATTGGAAGCCATCCAATAACATTAAAAAATGATGCTTAGAAACTAATACAATCTGAGATTATAACTACTTTTTTGGCTGCCGTATACATGGCCATAGTTTAAATTTAAATTACTAATATACTGCTATATCTTATTATATTCTGGATAATGTCAAATTCTGTGGTTTTGTCTCAAATACATCGATTTCCAAGTTTTAGCTTCACTATGTTGTGAGTGACTTAACTTGTTAATGTGATGTTTTATGTAAGGAAGATGACTGGTGTATCTAAGTCGGTAAACCTAAACACTATTATTAGTTTAAGATAATATTTCAACATATGTTAGAAACTTACTAAGGGTTTGTTTATAGGTCAACAAAACTTAGTTAGGAATATGGAAATTCAGAAAAGGAAGCAAACTTTGTTAGGCTTGAAAAATAGTATTTTTCCCCTCTGAATCTTGTTCGAGATTCACACAAAGGAGTAACAATTTATAAAATGTGTGTAATGAATCAAGTTGGACATTACATTGATAAATTCAGAAACAAACAAAATGATGAAAGAATAAATATGTAAATTGATCAATTGGTTCAGTATAAAAATCACATAAATTATTAAATCCTGGTATAGCAATATGCAGAATAATTCTTTCAATCCAAAAATATTATCATTAGTGAAATGAAGAAATAAATCATTCTATATTAAAGAACATACGATAATTTTCTTCTGCTCTCAAGGAAAAATAGCAAAAATAAATATCACAAGCATGACAATAAATTTTCCCCAGTAAGGGATCATTTTTCAGAGACTAAAACTGTAATTGATTTTAAAAAATCCACTAGACACATTGAGAGTAAAAATGTAGAAGGAGGAAATCATGATGGATGGCTATGGATGCATCTCCCATTAGATCTGTATTTGAAATAACTGAAATAAAGGTGGACATTTCTCTCCCTAATATTATTTAGTTTTATATTTTCATTTTATCTCTTGCTTATACAGCACCAATTTGTGGGTTCAAGGGAAAGTTTGTGTCCAGGTTTCAGTGTGAAAGAACTATACATTTACTATTTTTAGCAGATTAGAAGTAGCAGCATGTCACCTAGCATGCAAAGAAAACACAGCGGTAAGTTGGATAGATGACGTGTCAATGCCCTCCAGCTAACAGTCCCCCGGGCACACATCTGTAGTTGAATAGTTTGGTTCCTTACAAATTGAAGTAAGGTAGAACATACTGCATGGGGAACTGTGGGGTGTCTCAGTAGGAAGGGACTGGAAAAATTTGGGCTTTTGTTAGGTGATTTGGGGAGGGTTTAAGGACGTGGCCTTTGCTATGGATTGATTGCTGTCATGAAGTACGGATACTATTATGATTGGATATCTTTATAAACTTTATCTAGGAGAAAGGAAGACTAGACTGGGAAAAACTATGATTAATAAAAAATACCAGCCAGCATGTGGAGATGGTTGGTCACTTCTGTGGTTTGTACAATGTTCACGTTTCTTTTGTGTTCAAACATTATTATGAATGGGTCATGTTTTTCTCTTGATCCATCATAATCACAAAGTGACCTTGTCTGATACTGATGCTCTTGAAATTGTTGATGTTTAAGAGGAGAATACTGACACTGGGTCCTAGACTAGCTTGTGGCAACACCAAGACCTGGTTGAAATATATATCCACCTTTTTTTGTATAACCGTAAGTGTGGATAGTCATAGATCACATTCCACCTTGATTCCGTTTCTTTCTTTTATTTTTACTTCTACTATACTGGAAATTCATAACTTACAATTTTTGTCTTTATCTTCCGCACATAAAGCTAGATTTTTAGGTAGCATGGGTTTGGAATAATGAAAAGATTACTCAGTGAAGACTACTTACACATGTCCATTAGACATTAAGACAATGAGTAATCAGGATTTAAGGTTAGTAGGTTAAAGATTTCACAGAGGTGTTGGCCAGTGGGTACTTAATAAATTCTTGGTTAACAATGAGCAGCAGTTTTATATGGACAATGATTCCAAGAAAGAGCTGCAAAGTTACCAGAAGTGGTAGAAACTGGCTAGAGCTGAGAATTCAAAGGAAGGAGCAGAAGTTATAAGGGAGCCATGGAACTTGACCACTTTCTAGCCCAGCCTTTCCTACCCATGGCCCATCATTGCATCTACCATCACTGTATGCTTTGTGAGGGAAAGATTCATGATTTAAAAGGCAAATCTGCATTCCCAGGCAACTATCATCTCAGTTGTTGAAAACTTCTAGAAAAGAGCTTATCAGGAGAATGAATATTCTCCATATTTCCATTCTTCAAGTAGGGATCATCATAGAATATTGACAATATTCTCATCAAAATAGCTAGGCTTTAAGAGCATTAATCTTTATAATTTTTCTACAAATGTGAAACATTTCTGCATTTTGTTCTTCCATTCTAGGCACCAAAATTTTTTGATCTCTCTTTAATAATAATAATAACCAAGTTTATGCATTTGTTCATTCAGCAAATATCTTTTGAGTGCCTGCTAGGCCCTCCCTAAGCAATGAGGAGAAAGGGATGACTTGATAGAGCAGACTCTTCTAGAGAATCTTGATCAAATTTAGAATGTGAAGTTACTTCTTTTTGATAAAAAAGAACAGTGAAAATCATCTTCCTTAACAAGTAGATTTCTATAAGGTATATTTAAAGCAAAACTGTGAACCTGAAATTAGATCCCCCATTTGATTATATTGGAGTAAATGCATTCCTCAGAACTCTTCAAGACTGAGTGGATATAGAGAGGGATCAACAACAACAAAAATTAAATTAAAAATTAATTAGACTTATGTTTTGCTTGTCTCTTTAACTTAGCTCTTGCATTATAGTTAACATTTTAAGTCATAATTATTAGAAAACTTATGTTAGTTCAAACTGGAACTGAGGTCCCGATTGGAGATTTGCTGAGTATTATCAGAACATTCAAATGAAGGTAATGGATTACTTGTCAAGTTTTGGATTAGTTTAAGAAGGCTTGCTAATTTGGAGAATTTTTAAAACAGTCACATTATGAAAGTTATAATCAAGATACGTAATCTAAAGTCAAGGATAATCATCTTTTACCACTGAAATGTCAGACATGAGCCAAGTGATTTCAGTGCTGACTACTTTTCTTACTTGACATTTAACCTTGAATAAACACTCATATATATGTTTAAAAGTTTTCTCAGGGATTGAAGTACTTTCAGTGAGAAGTACAGTATAAACTCGGCTCTACTTCTCAGCTGGACTGGCCTCTCAGACATTTCCTCTCAAATTCAGGATTATAATGGAATCTCTGGGTGTTTCAGTAAGTTAGAAAAGAAGAATATGACTAGGAACTTTTGGATATGAGTAAATTTGATTAGAAGACCAAAAGTAACAGAAGCAGATTCATTGTATGTTTGTTTGTTGCTTTTAAAACTATTCCTTTTTATTATACTTTCCAGTATTTTTGATTTAGAAAAGGAAATATATGTAATCTACATATTGGTTTTAAATTATCAACATATGATGTATACTCATGAACCCTCCATTTATCCCAAGAACTAAAATGCATCTGAGGTTTGAAGAAGGTTTTGATTTTTCAGGCAAAAGAAGATTGAATCTATTAAATAATAGGAAACTCAATAAAGGATCCGAAAAAAAAAAAAGTGCTGACTGACTTTTGAGGTAACATTAATATTATTAAGGTCAACTGATAATAAGAACACATGCCTATATTTGCCATTTTAAGGGCTCTAGTCCTGAAAACAACATTTTAGGAGTGTTTGTGAATATGCGTATTTTTTCACAGATATATTTTATCCTTAGTAATTCACAGTGTATTATTATGTAGCATGTATAATCTGCACTTTGCTACACTAATAAATATTTGTGGAGATAGAATGTAAGAATTAGCCAATAAGCAAATGAAATCCAATGTATTTCATTCATTAGTCCCTAGATAAGAATTTCTCAGACTTGGACTTGCCTAAGATTTCTCTGGTCATAGTTTTTCTTTGTGGTTTCAGAACTCATATATTGCCATCTTTAAGTATAGTCAAAAGTTCATTTTCTCTTCAACTTTAGGCAGTGTTGTATTTTTCCCTTCATGTTAAACAAATCAATCCTTCCTTGGATGTAGGATATTGGTTTCTGGTTCTCCTATTGTCAGTGATCTATATTTCAGATGGCTGGTATCTATAACCTTTTCAAACTGTCACACATTTATCAATAGAGACAAATCAAACACATACATGCAGAAATATTAAAGATAATAGTTTCCTTTTGCCCAGGAAGAAGCATTATCTTCCCATTATCCCCTGTTGGGTTCTTTTCTAGCAATATTTACTTCAATTTCTGGCATTGATTGCAGCCTTCATGAGCTGCTTACCCATATGCCTGTGTGATCAGCTTCATTAGCTGTTGCATTCATAATGCTGTGAGCATCTGTATCTGTAACTATTATCTAGAAGTATCTCTGGTGAGTGCTGATAATAGCTATGAAGTATGCCACAAAAGACTTCCAGGTTCAAATTTGGCCACCCCACCCCCTGACCTTGCCCAATATTTTACTTGTACATTTTCTATATACTACCCATTTTCTTGTCTCATTTAATATACTTTGTTTTATATTATTTTTCTGGCTGTCCCAGTTAATTGCAAACTTAGACTCAAGGGTCATGTATTATTTATTTCTATATCACCTAAGCTGTCTAGACAGTGACTGGCATTTAGGCATTAGTTAACACAGTTTGATTGAATATATTAATGTTCTCCTTCTATTTAATGAGATTTGTTTTTGTGTAATGAGGTCTGTTAAAGAAAGAAACATATAGTCTTGTCATGTGGTGTCTCTCTCCCCATAGTATCCTGTGCATTGTGGTCAATAAGTAAATATTTATTGACTCAAATTGGGAAATATTACTGTGATCTGGCCTTCTAAATGAGCAGTCACTAATGTCTTTATGATTTGGAAAATAAAATCTATTCTCCAAAATATTTTTTTCCTTGTCTGCATAAATCTTATGCATAATCTTATTGCTCATGAGACTGTCCTTAAAACACAAAACTGCAAGGAACAGAAGCTCCTTAAGTCTGTAATAAGTCTGTATGCTAGTGGAACTAAATAGGGACTACATTTGGCATTTCTTTTACTTCCTGTTTGTCCAGTTTTGTCAAGAGAGGACAGGAGGGAATCAAAAACAAGCTTGTAATTCATTGAGTCAGGATAGCTTTGGGGCAAATGGGTGATATGGGTTATAGATAACAGCCTTTAAGAAGGCTGAATGAGCTTAACCATTAGCAAAATCACTAACTGATGCCAAATTTAGAGGAATATTCCTGAAAGTTAGCTGTGAACTTCATCCTGGTATGTGGTTTCTTTCAGGAACCAGGTATTAAATCTCACAGCTGCTGATGGTCTCCTCCACTAACTGTGCACAGCTTAGATCCTCTCCAGAACTGCCTTTCACTGAAGGAAACTGCTTTGCTTAAGTTTATGCCTGTTTTCTGGGAGCAACCTGTGTCCAATGACTTGATATAGGAGTAAAGAGTCATGGCTTCTTTGCCTCCATTGCAATAAACCAAGGGCCTTCCTAGCCTCAGAGCTCCCCCAAATATCCACTGGAGACCTCTATGAAAAGTCATCACATGACATGATGGAATCCTGTGGAAGGGAATGTGCTGGTGTGCACCCCATATCAGGTGTTTGATGAGTTTTAATAGAATTAGTAATTCTGTTAAATAGGATGGCTATTGCTGGGGATTATCAATGAATTAAAGAAGGACAATCAAAGGCTGAAGGTGCATAACTCTGATATGAGGGAAAGCCTGAAGAAGAGTCATTACTGCAGCACATAGACTCTTAAATGCTGCAGTCAGAGGGCAGGAAAAGATGAGGATCCAGCTCAGTTCTTATTTATGAGAGTGAGAGAGCTCCAGAGATGATTGAATCTTCAATATTCGCCAATCTGATATGCCTAGGTCAGGACCCTGAATGTGAAGGAGTGTCCTTCTGAGAAGAAACTAAGAGAGCTTTTTGCCACGTGAGGACACAGCAAGGTGGCCATCTGCAAGCCAGGAAAAGAACGCTCACCTGAAACCTAACCCTGCCAGAAGTTTGATATTGTGCTTTCCAGCCTCCAGAATTGTGAGTATATAAATTTCTTTTGTTTAAGTCGCGTAGTCTATGGTATTTGTTATGGTAGCCCATTGAACTAATACATACCTCAAGGACTAATATTCCCAATGACACACTTAGAAATTTGTGCTTCTTATTCACAAAACTCTTAACTTCTGCAGATCTGATTTTAAGAGAGGGAATGTCTACCTGGGAATGCAATGGCAGTTTTGCTCATCTTAAAGCTATGGTTGCAACCTGGCTACCTTTGACTCATTGTCCCAAGGGACTAGCAGACAAAGAAAGGAGGCCCCTTCCTGGGTAATTGAGGAAAAGCTTCTATTGTACAATGGGGGCAAGGAATAAAATGTTTAGCCCCCACGTAACTCTCTGGGGTGTCTTTTAGTACTTTTCTGTTCAATCTTTATTGTAAATGGACAAGACATCAGCTACATTCTGTGAAGGACAAGGTAGACAGGAACATAGAGCCACTGGAGATGAGGGTCTGGTTCATCACACTAAATAAGTCCCCAGAGCCAATTAAGGCCCAAGAGAAGGATGTGGGAAATATAACATTGGTAGTAGAGGAGAGATGATGAGTACCTCCTGTGGCTTTAAGACCAGCTACAGTGGCAGTGGCTATAGTTAGCCCACTAACCTTCCTCATGTAAGTTTTCCTAGAAAAAGAGACCAACCAGGATCCTAGGGAAGCTCTTTTCAGATGGGTAGAACTCCCTATGGTTGGCTAGAGTGGATTCTGTGGTATGCTGTCCAAAGGCCCCTTTAGAATGGTGCAAGCATTGTCCCAACTGCAGGAAGTGTTAGCTCTGATTGTTCATGGTTGAGTTCCTATTTAGGAATTGATCTTGGCCAAAGAAGATGCCTTACTTAAGAGGGAAGCCTATGTCCAATGGCAGATCAGTGGAGAGGGCTTACAAAAGCCCAGCCCTCTTGCTTCAACTAGGGAAACTCTGAAGGGTCTTTCAGATCCAGATCTCCACATAGATTACCTGAAGTCTTCACCACAAATGCATCACGGCTCAACTTCTCCATTTGCTCAATCCTGCTTTATTCACTTGTCACAAGTGCTCTTGCATAGATGACTTCCCAATAAATGTCTTCCACACAAATCTCAGTGTCTTGGGATCTTTTACTGGTGAAATGTGACTTGTAGCAACACTAATGTGTCAGGAGCGTAAACCTCAGGGGCTGAAAAAGAGCAGGTAGAGACAGAGATCCAAGTCTGGTTTTTGGTGGAGTTCTATTGAAGCTCAACTTTGTTTTTGCCCTACACATTCTTATCCTGGGAGCTATACTGATGAAACTCTTTTTGAGACATTGACCACCTTGTGGAGAAAAGTGTTAATGGGAAACTGCTCCTGGATCTTCTAGATCCTCCCGAGAATGAGTGTTACTTGTACTCAAATATTATTGTTCAGAACTTGTCACATGACCATGGTGCTTGAGTTCAACACAGTGATGGTCCTTTGGGGAGTGGTGCCATGGGATGGGGTACTAGAGATGGGTGAGCAGTAATTCAGCCTGCCACAGGGACTAAAGCAGGAGAGACAATTCAGAGCCTATGCAAGAGAATTTGAGCACAAGTAGACGATGAGATTTCAGGGAAAATACGGAAACTATGGGTAATGTTAAGGCATTGGGTTCCAGGTTATATTTTTAAATTATGTAATGGCAATATGTGTGCTGGCTAAGAGCTAAAACTATAAATTTGTAGCCTTGGGTAAATTCCTTAATATCTGTCAGCATCAGAAAATGGTCATAATTAAAACTTAACATGTAGTGTTTCCGGAAAGACTGAATGAGATAAGCCTTGTAAAGTGATAAGGAATATGCATGGCATCTAGAGTATGTTCAATGGTTGTTAGCTATTGTTAGGCATGAGCAGTAAAAGTGATTTTTGTTAAGTCTCAGAGTACTGAGTTAAAGTGGATTTGATCATTTTCATCTAAAATCATATTTATTTCTGGATTGACCATTTAGAGTTACTGATTGGAAGAAAAAGGATATAGAGGCAAGGAATGTATGGGGCTGATATGATTGCTAGAGCATTTTGGTCCTTTCTTTTAGAAGTTAACCTTTTCTGCCTTATACTACAGGTATTTTTTTTTCATTGTTTTATCTTGTATGCATGTGTATTTTTTCCACTCGAAGCCAGGCACTACACCTTATTAATCCTTATTCACTGTGCAGTACCATGCCCTATGTAGAGGATTATGACATATTAACTCTGGTTAATAGTATTGTCGGTGTTGTTCCATTGCAATAAGTCAGTTCTCTACTTAAAAATCATCCATGGTGTCTTATGCATAGTTTGAGTTTTGGTTTCCTTAGCCTGGTAATTAATGCCATCTATAATCTGGTCCCAATCTAAATTTCCAGATTTATTTCCTATTCACCACTTCATGAAATACTAATCCAGTCAAACTGAGCTACTTGTTGTTCTTTGCACATGTTTGTTGATTACCTTGAGTCCTCATTTTAATCTACCTCTTGGTTTTGCTCTGATCCACGGTTGTAAGCCACCTCTTCCCACACCCTTCCCAATAGCCACCCATGCAACTATTCTGCTCTACCAAAAGGAGTCTAGGGGCTCAAACTGATTAGTTCCCACTAGGTAGAAACTGGTTTTCATTTGTGCATAGGCTTCTTAACTATTTGTGTGCGTCTGAGCACAGAGATGGATGGTCACCTATACAAAGAATAAAAGGTAGCATGCTATGGATTAGGTCACTGTGCTCATCTCATGGCTCTGGGTATGAGCTGAGGGTCAGAAATATAATTTGTCATCTTTTTAGCATGCATTTTCCTGGAGGGACATAAGATTATCTATCTGATAATTGTATGAACAGAATTAGTATTTTGAACTAAGTTATGAGAGATTATTTAAAGGATTTTAGGTAGATAATGTTGTGTCATATAAATATCATTTTATTCATATTATTTGATTTGGGTCAGAGGACATATTCTACAACTGCCTAGCAGGAGAAAGAAAAGAACAGAATGAGTTAAGAGTTCAAGATCTGTGTTTTTAAAACAAACTTTAACAAATTAAATTTAATAAAAAACTGTTGTCCATCTATATAGAAGGAAGTATGAAAAGGGTTATTAAAATATTTAGAGTTGGATGCAATAATAAATGTTTATTGTGTTCTTTGCAATGTGCTATCTTTTTAGTTTCGGTCCTTTGGGTCTGTATTGATTACTAACGAGGTCTTCTACCAAGTTTCCTGCATTTACATATGCCCAGGAAATCTTGTAAATCTTGTTGGGAAAGCTACTCTAATATATTCAAAACAAAAGAACATAAAGTTGTGATACTAAATTTTTAATGAGAGAGAACCTTCTGTAGATATATAAAAGACAGGTGTTCCATGCACATGGATTAAAAAAGCTTATTCAAACCTAATTTTGATTTCATGAATGTTATTTGGAAAGATCCCAGAATAAAAGAAATTAAGTCTGGTGCTTCATGAATGTGAAAAACTAAAAAATGAGTTTGAAAGGATACCATGCCAATTTACTTTAAACCATTTAGGTGAACACTAAAGAATTCTAAAAATACCTAGGTATGTCCTTCATGTGTAATAAAATATCTCGGTATTTGGAAATAATTGGCTAATTGAATGCTATAGTTTTCATGGAAGCGAGTGGTGTCATGGCAGGATCCCAAATATTGGGGGATAAAAGCATTGATGGATATCATCTGGTTCAGCATCCTCAACTCACTAATGAAGAAACTAAACCGTTACTTACTCTGTCTCAACCTATGACAGAGCTATAATGGAGTTCAAGTCACCTATTAGTTATAATACCCGCCCTGTTTCTTCAGTTCAATCTCTATTACATAGTTTTTATTGAGTATTTTGAATTAGTAAAATATTTTTGGTGACATAATTATAGGAAACCCTGAAGGCTAGCTTGTTACTGCCCAAGAGAGACTCACGGAAACTAAGTCTATGAGATGAATCAGATTTTTAAGGGATTAGAGGCAGGCCTAGAAAAGGGTCATGGGGCAAAGTTTCTCCACCCTTGCCTCTTGACTCTCCTCCTCTTGGCATTTGTCCCATTTGTCTCTCTCCACATACCAGCTGTCCTCAGAGCCATCATGCTTGAGGTTCTGCCATGTGCAGCCATGGCAGTGTGTGGCTGTCTCACTCTGCAATTCACTTTACCCACCAACTTTAGTTGCATAATGCACTCCAGTGCCCCCGACCAATATTTCAGCATGAATAAGGGGGCAATCTGACTGGCTAGTTTAGATTTGGTGTATAGTATTGGTCCAATCAGTTATGGCAAAAATGGAAGGGGCATCACTGCCTGCGGGGTCTGCCTTCTCAAAAAAAAAGGAATATGGGCTAGGAAGACATCCCATAAATTATCTGATAGAACTTGCTTCCTTCATTCAACAAGCAAGTATCGAGGGCTGATACCGTATATCAGGTTGTAGAGGTGAACAAAAAAACCAATGTCTCTGGCTTCAGTGGGTTTGTATTCTAACTTAGAGGGCAGTAAGATAATGCTGAGGTGTATACATGTTCCAGGATGCATATTCTTATTTCTAGGAGTTTGGGGTTTACAGTTTAATAATTTATACACCAGTAAGAACTCAACTCTAGAAAGCTTAACAGTTGAAGAGATTAAATATTCTATATAATTTCCCTTTTATGACATTATTAAATCAAATCTATCAACATTTTCGAGTACCTACTGAGTAGTATTCTAGACACTTCATGGGATACAGAGGAAGAGTGATATAGGTCTTACTGACAAGGAGATTAAGCACTGCTGGGGAAATAATTTACACAGAGAACAACTACAGAATTTAAATATATGTGATTAAGTTTATGCCGGGAGCCATAAATGCAAAAGGCACTTGGGGAAAAGGAAAAACATTTCTATAGGTTGGGTTCATCAAGGAAATCTGTCACAGGACATCAGAGATTTGTATTTGGGCACAATTTAAATATGACAATCATTTTAGGTCCTATAATTTATTGTCTTCTCTAGTGAACCATTAAGAAATAGTATGTTTCTTTTCTATTAATACTGATAGAAATACAGTAATCATGAATAAACATGAACTGTAAAGAACAAGATGAGACATGGATAACAAATATAGTAGACAGAATTGCAGGCATTTGTGACATTCTGGTTCTGTAAAGATTCATCACAAAGAGATTTACTGATGGATGCAGGTGGTTTAGAAATGGCAGATGATGGAGAATACCGTCACTGCTTAGTGCTGAGTTATCACTTATAAAGGAGAAATAAACATTACTTTTCCCATTGGAATTGTTCACTGTAGCATGTGGGCATTGGGCAATCATAGGTAAGACCTAGGGTGGCTGGCAGTGTTTGGAGACCTTGGGAGTAAATGTGCTGAGATCAAAGTCACAAATAAAAAAAGAAAATAGGGACACTAGGAATCCGGAATTCTCAACTGCAAACAGCTCACGTGGTGATTCATCAAAAAAAAAATTCACAAGAACTTTCTTAGTCTTTATAAACCTTTTTTTTAGAAAAATGACAAATTTGCAATGCAGAAAATTAAGCACAGTCATCAAGGGGGAAGCAGGTTTTCTGATAATTAATGTGACCATTCAGAACAGAGATAACGTCTCCGTAAGAACAGGCTTCACGTATGACAAAAACTACTCGAGGAAAATGTTTTAGTTCTATTTGTTCTTATGTAGGGATCAGAAGAAAAGTATACTCACCACTGTCTGCAAGTCATGCGTTGTATTCTCTTTCAGATTGTATTTTATAATTGTCATTTGAGGGCATTTATATTACCACCAGACCAAACTTCAGTGCTGGAAATTTCCTGTTTTCATTGTAATGCATAATGTTTAGAACAGATGATTTGGGTTGAAGAATTCTTTATCAACTACTTTTTCTTTTACCTGGAAGCATTATTGGTCTCTTCCCCAAAGGAATTGCACAAGAGGCATCTCTAAGCAGGGAGAGCCATAACGTTCTTTCTTCTTCTCTTTGAGGGCCTAACATGTTTTCTGGAAAAGATTATACACATGCTTGTAATAAGAAAAGATATTTCTGTGGGAGTGTAACATTCAGAGCCAATGGAATGTGGATCACAGAATTAACTGTCAAATATAGTTAATATACAGAGAAATTGTGCAAAAATATCACAAACTTACTGATGTATTTAAAGTCCAGCCTTGAGTTTTGAGAGAATTTCCATTTGGTTGTACTGTTGGATGGTTTCTGTGGAGAACCAATCCAGCCAGACTAGAGTGCAGAATTACACTTTAAGGCAGAATAAGGCAGAATAACGTCACTCCTTTGTCTTCTCTATACAGCCTAAAGAAAGCCGTTATTGTACTGTAAAAAGCACAAATTATGCATCAAATTTTAGTAAGAAACATTCTCAGCACAGAAGGCTTAATGATCTTTGAGTCAGGTCACATTTTTATTAGTTTGATTGCCTACCTAGACACTTAGTGAAATTTCTTCATTGAAGGTTTCAAAGGTAGGTTTCTAGCTCAATGGTCTACCATCCCTTTCCCAAAGACATCCACACACACATATGCACACACACACACACACCACACACACACACAAACACATACACACATACCAAACATGCATATGTGCATGCACACCCAACAAGTATACCCACATGGATATACATTCTACAGTCCTACTGATATATATTTCAAAACTGAAGTCTTACTGTTATTAAAGTCAACATCTTTTATGGATTAGGAAACCAGATAAAGCTCAAATCCCACAATATCCCATAACAACCAGCACAGAATATTACTGAAAATCCTAGGGAAAGCTACACTTTATACCCAAGCCTAGTACGTCTCTCCTTGCCCTTGACACGTGTTACAATGTGAATGCACTACTTTCTGGAGGCTTGGTCCTATGTGGAGGAGTAGTGTAAGCACAGTCCTGCCCAGTGATTTTTGTCAGCAGAAGTTCTCCCCATGGCTACCTTCTGGTCCTGGATCACCAAGGATCTTCTTACGCCAAATTTAACAGACTCTTTTTAGAGAATTACTTAAATTCTCTGTAGTACTTGACACAGTTGGTTACACCCTCCTCAAAATGTCTCTACTTCCCTCTAGATTTTCTGCTTGTTTTGTAATCACTGCAAGACTTACCCTTGACCAAGAATTGTATCAGCTGAAAGTATGGATTTTCATCCCAGTCTTCCTGGGTCTAAAGCTTGCTCTACCACTTCCTAGTACTGTCACATTATAGATAATTTACTAAACCTCTCTCTGCCTCAATTTCCTCAAAAGTAAAACATGGAACATGATAGTACTTATGATGTAAGTATGATGCTGTGATGATTAAGTGAATTAATATATGTAAAGGACTTAGAAACATGTCTGGAGCATAGATATTTCTCCTTAAGTGTTAACTAATTATATTTACAAATTATGTTTAGCACATAGCAAGGGCATTGTAATTGGCAATAACCAATTATACCAATAACCAATTAACAGTAGTGTTCAGATTTTTAATTTTTTTTTAAAGATTTTATTTATCTGAGAGAGAGAGAGAACATGAGCAGGAGGGGGGAGAGGCAGAGGGAGAGTGAGAAGCAGACTCCCTGCTGAGCAGGGAGCCTGATGTGGGCTAAACCCCTTGCCCATATATTGTCAACTTCAGTCACTTCAACTGTGAAATCCATGCTGGTGACTCACAAAGATTTCTGTCCCAACCATTCTGCCAAGTTTTATATTAATATAACTAATTACATACATAATAGTTCCAACTCAATATTTTATAGAACAACCCCCACCATGATTATTTTAAGTATGTTTCTCTTCCTGCATCTTCTACCATGATAAATGTAACTAGGGAGAAACATAGGCAGAAATGTAGGTAGTCCTAAGCAAATTGAGACCAACCCTTAAATTCAAGTTGAAGACATTGACACCTCTCATGGCTATAGTCTTCTCCTCACTGTTTCTGCCTTGGTTCATCCTCTCTTACCTGAGCTGTTAAATTGATTTCCTAAATAATCTTCCTACCTCTAAAATTTAATCCCTCCAATTTATCCTAATCCTCAATACTCCTCTCAAGTGTTCTCTCTTAAATGAAATGATCATATCTTTCTCTTCCCTAAAGGACTTTCATTCTTTCCTTTTTGTCTGGAGAATAAAGTCTCCCAACTAAAATGTCACCACTAGTCTGGTGTTTTTTGCCTCTCAGTTCATTTCATACTCCTCTCTGCTGACTACTTTGCTCTTTCCTATCTGTGTGAAGGGTAGCATCAATGGCCACTGAGGAGTGCAAGGTTTAACTATATAAATTTCTAGCCAATTGTTGAAAAGAACTTACAGAGAGAAATAAAGATAGTCACGGTGGCCCAACTTTTGGGTCTTAGAATGACTTATACTGCACATTGGGCATAGACAATTAAGTCATTTTGGTTTTTTACCCATAGTGTCTATTCGCTAGTCAAATGCACTGGAGAAAGAGCATTATCAAAAAATAACTCAAAATTAATAAATATTACATCATATTTTAATATCAGACTCACAAGTTGCCATAATTACATTTCAGAAAGCTTGTCACTGATTTTCCTGGGAACATGATCAACTGGAAGCCACTGTGCAGGTGTCTTGATCAGTAGGCATCAATATTAGAGACAGGACTTAGGAAGACCCAAACTTCTGAGGGATAGCCAGACAGAAATCCATAATGGGAGAGGAACTTCTAGAACATGTTGAGACACAAAGGTGATAGAACACAAAATAACTGAAAATCTGAAGTGAATAGAGAAAAGCCATTAAAATAGATGATGATAAACATAACTGCTAAGACATGATCTGTGAGATAGAGGCACAGAGAAATTTGTAGGACATGGGAAGAGTCAACTAAGGGGATTGTGAACAACCTCAAAACCCATGCAATTAGATACATTTCTTCTTCTTTATCACTTTCCTTTTTTTCATCTCTTCCTTGTTTTATTTACCTTAAAAATGCATTTTTTTAAAGATTTATTTATTTATTTGAGAGAGAGAGAGTGTGTGAGCAAGTGAGTGGGGGGAGGGGCAGAGGGAGAGGGAGAGTCCTGAAGCAGACTCTCTGCTGAGTGTGGAGTCGATGTGGGGTTCCATCCCAGGACCCTGAGATCATGACCTGAGCTGAAATCAAGAGTCAGGCATTTAACCAACAGGGCCACCCAGATGCCCCAAATGCATTCTGATCACATAATTGATAGCACTGCAACTTGGACGTGCAAAAGAAACTTTGTTTCTTCTCAGTCACCCTCCTGACAGGTGGTAAAGGGAAAATAAACATAGTCCATTCCAAGAAACTTAGAAACTTAAGAGAGTATTTGAATCAGCCTAGTTAAGTGAATCATTAGTTTTATAGATTTAACACCCAACTCTTTTAAGATTCTTTTCTTTGCTTTTTCTTCAAAATGGGACTTGGGCTTTTGGGAGAGGAGGTGCCCCAAGGGACCTTGTAGCAGCTGGAGGGAGATGGGTCTTTAAATCCTGAGTGAATTTTTTTAGATTTTTGCTGGTACTTGGAGAATTGATATAATTTCTGGACTCTTCTAGATTCTGGGGCTAACATCTATCATTGGTAAAAGACAGGTCTGTTGTCAAAGAGATAGCTTACCCATAAGGGAACATAAGTTGTGAAGTTTAAAAAAAATAGTCCAATAATATATATTTTTATACACACATATACACACTTGTAATTATTACATGTATATAAAAGACTCCATGATACTTATGTGTCTTGATGTTCTTACTGGTCACCTATGATCCTAAGCATTACAAAGTTACATATTGTGGGATAGAAGTTGTATACTGAAACAAAAATAAGTGACTTACTCAGGTGTGCATGTTTCTTAAGGAAGAAACATGACATGTATATTTCATATAATATATATGTAACATATTATTATTATTGTCATTTGCATTTTTTCCTGAATTTATGTCCTTTCCATTAAATAAAACGAATGCATTGCTAAATTTAATTATGGATTCTTTATAAGAATTAGAAATCATTTTACTTTCCAGGTTCTTAGGCTATAAACAGCCTAAGAAAAATCATAAACGATTTTGTAAAACAGACTTTGTGAGAAGATTGCCTTCCAGGTATCTTTCTGGAAATCAGAGTTCTCAGGGGCCTATTCTGAGGACAAAGGAGAAAAAAATGCAACTATCATGAGATTGTGGGGATTCATAAGGACCAGAGGATGCTAAAGGTGCACAAGATCCCAAGTCTTCCAAGGCAGACACTGAGCAGGAGCTGATTGCCATCTGGCAAACAGATCCTAAATCCAGCATCTTGTCCTGCTTATTTACTCTTTTCCAAATGATGCAGTCTGTAACAATTCCTGATCATTAATTACTTTGACTCCAGTGTGAATTTTATGACTAATTATGGCCTCAAAAGGAAGGCTCAGCACTCTGTGCCACTGTTACTGTGCTTCCTGTTAAGCTGGGTGCCATGCTCAGGCTGTTGGAAGGGTTCTGATTGGCTGGATAGTGAATAAAATCATTTGCCTCCCAGTGAGATGCTCTTCTATTAAATTCATCCACAGGGATTCTCGCCAACACTACACATTCAGACAAATACTGTTCTAAATTAACTCCCCAGCCAACTATTCAGTAAAATAATAAATGATTTAAAGCTATTAGCTTAAAATAACCTCTGCAGCTGTTTGCCCTTGCTGCATGCTTTCGAAGAAATTTATTCTCTAACATGGTGTGATTTAGGTAGTTTAAGGGAAAATATCCTATTGTTTTTTGATTCTGATTTTCTTATATTTCCACCTACTTTGTTTCTATTAACTCTAGTATGGTAGTAAACATTTCTCTTTTTTTTTCTTTCAATTCACAGTCAGAATTGTACATATCTTAGCTCCCTTCCCCATACCTCTTTTTATTTTAAGTTTTTATTTTAACTCCAGTTTGTTAACATAGAGTATTATATTAGTTTTAGGTGTACAACATATGATTCAACAATTCCATACAACACCCAGTGCTCATCACAAGTGCACTCTGTAATCTGCATTACCTATTTCACCCATCCACCTCCCCACCCACCTCCCCCTGGTAACCATCAGTTTGTTCTCTATAATTAAGAGACCCTTATATACCTCTTATCCAGTTAAACTTATCACTAATTTTTTCTTCATTATCTGACCTCAAGTCTTTCCTTTTTCTCAAAAACATAATTTTTAAAATTTCTCACAAATTCCCCCAGAACAGAAACAGTAACCATTGTAGGAAATAAACAAATATTTTGAACCAATTAACAAAGTTACAATAAATACTTCTACTGCCCTGTGTTCAACATAATTAACCTGGTGGGCTAGGACCTTGTATTTATTTGCATTCATTTATTTTATTCAGTTTATTTCAGTGTAAATCTGAGCACTTCAATACACTTTATAAGAAAGAATTCAAATTAAATATTAAATCAAATCAAATGGCTTTATTATAAGGGTATAGAAATAAGATATGAAAGAATTATGAAGCTATCCTTGTAATTTTTTGAACACTAATGAAATTCTACAGTGACTTTTGGCTATAGTTGAAACAAGGTAGAAAATTAATGCTAATTAGAAACTTTTGCTCATTCTTAACATTTAACCCCATCCATACAGTTCTTAAAAATGTTGAGAGATGACATAAACTCTATGTATAATATGACCCAGGGGACTAAATGATAACAGATGTGATAAGTGGTTAATATTAAAATCAAATTGGCATTCTATCTCCAAGTAAATAATAACCTTAAGCGATTGAGAGTATTCATACCATCAACATGATAGAAGAGTGAGCAATTCTGATAAAAATTTAAACTTAACATTTTCCTGTACCCAAGTAGGTTTTGGAAATACTTTTGATTTTGACAAAAAAGATAGTAAAAGGTATCATACAAAGCAATTATGTAGATGTAAATAAAACTTCACTTTATGAAACAGTATCTTATCATTTATGACTCTAATGAGAAGATTCCCTTTATTCTTTTTACTATTCTGGAGAGTAACACTTGGGTGACCCTTGAGTGTAAGTCTTTTAAAAATTCTACATAACAAAATGGAAGTGTGAACTAAGCACATTTGTTGCAGGATGAAATACAATATTTATCTTGAGTAGAAGTACTCATGGAATTGTTTGAGATGCAGGGTACACTAGGTGCTTTTTTCATGGACCACCATTTTTATTTTAAACAACTATTGACAATAAATACCTACCGTTTTTATTTTAAACAAGGATTGGCAATCACACCAATTATTCGGATTTGGGTATTCGAAAGATATTTTCTTGAAATTATCAATGGAGTGAGATTGAACAACTGACAGTGTTTATTACCGATTATATTGAACATTTCAGGTGAAAATTAGAATTTTTGAAAACTTGATTCCGTCACCAGGATCTTGAGAGAGTCCTGATTCTTAAAGACTTTTCTGATGGGATCACTGGTGATATTAACAAATGTGCTGTCTTGATATTATATAAGGAAGTTGGTCAACATTTTGATTATCTGCATAATTCAGTGAACCAACGTATGCCAAATGACCCATAAATTATGTTACAAAATCATACATGGGTAAATGATCCATTCAGAGTTCAGGAAAATGGATTTTAATGTACCAGAGTACAAAAAGTACAAGGATTAAATCCACATTCTACATTGCAGTTAACCTTTAAGGAACCACAACTTGTCAAGCTGTTGTAGAAGCAAAGAATACTTAAAATTATCTAAAAACTCTTTTTAAATACTCCTGACTTTTGTAGTTACATATATATGGAAGGCAACATGTGGAATGTACAAGCAGATATGATAAACCTCGTGTGGTCTGTTAAGCTAGACTTGAGAGAAATATGCAAAACTGTAACATGATTCCCTTCTTCCTCTCTTTTCTTAAGAGGAGTATAGTAGAATATAGCAATCTTTACTAAAAAAGTATATTATTGGGGCGCCTGGGTGGCTCAGTCAGTTACATGTCTGCCTTTGGCTCAGGTCATGATCCCAGGGTTGTGGGATCGAGCCCCACATTGGGCTCCCTGCTCAATGGGGAGTCTGCCTCTTCTTCTGCCTCTCACCCTGCTCTCGTGCTCGCTCTCACTCCTTCTCAAATAAATAAATAAAATCTTAAAAAAAATAAAAAAAGGTATATAATTTACATTAACATGAAATATATTATTGTTATTTAAAATGAATTAATAAACATTTTAAAAATGTCTCCATTCTCATTTTTAATATGGTAGATATCAATATATATAATCCACATAAACAAAAGCCCTTTTGGTTTCTCAATTTCAATATGTTCTAATTTTATGGTGTTCCTGAGATAAAAAAAACCCATTTTAGAACAATGATCTAGACAGATAATTGACATATCTACATTGTTAGATTATTTTAAAATTAATGTTTTAATTAACATATAACATATAAAAGTTTTAGCAAAAATATGCCAAAAAATGTAAGTTTTGTTTCCTCAAAAATCTGTTTTTAAGTGTGATTCTGTTTATGGGGTGAGTGGGGTCCCAGAGAAAAAATAATAAATACATTTCTGTTAGTATCAACAGAAGTGAATTTGTCTCAAAGAGCATTAAATTGTAAGCAATAAATATTATCTTTTTGTTTCCTATAAAATTTCTCTAAAATGAAAAAAAGAAATAATGGTCTATGTAAAAAGTGTATTTCTAAGACTTTTTTCCAGGCCCAAGAATTGCTAAATGCTTTCCAAGGTCAATGAAGTTGCAGAAATGCGATCCTGTAGGATGAGACATAATTGAAACTCTGCATCCAATCGTAGTATCTTCTGAAACGATGTCAAACTGAGTAATTTCTTTTTCTCAAAGTATGATTTAGATTCATAAAGAAGCAATTTATCAAACAGATTTCAGTGAATTTTTTTTTAAATGTTAATTTTGTTATCTAAAATGTAAACTCTCCCATCTGATTTTCTGTTCCACGTTGTGGCCTGGAATGCCAAACTCTCTCGCTCAAACTTCAGAGGACTAGTGTCAAAAGTAAAATCAGTGATTGCTATGACGTGTCACCAGTTGGCAGAGAGATACAATGCATGCTAGTTACTTCTTGGTAGATAGCCACAAGAAAGAAATTAACGGAGAAATTTAGTAGAGGAAAAATATATTTATCAGAACAAAAAGGTAAACCTATTGATGGATGGTGTCTGGGAACCATGCAAGAAAGCCTTGGAGGTGATCCTAGTACATGAGAGTCACCATACAAATAGGAGGTAGCTTAAGTTTATCTATAAACGTGTTCCTCTTAGAAACATATTCAAATTAAATCAAACTCAATGTATCCTAATTTTTAAAATTTTCTGGAATAGACATTTAATTTTTTATAATATATGGGTTTTTTTTAAAAAAAGAATTTATTTATTCATTTGAGAGAGAGAGAAAGAGAGAGCATAAAAGGGGGGAGGGCCAGAGGGACAAGCAGACTCCCCGCTTGGAGTAATGTGGGGGTGGATCCAAAGTCTCTGAGATAATGACCTGAGCTGAAGTCATGCCCTTAACCGACTGAGCCACCCAGGCACCCCTGTAATAGACATTTCTTTCACATAGTTCAAATCTGAATACTTTCAATGCCATGTAGCATAATGCTTCCCTGTCATTGTGTTTCTATAGATATCCCACCTCTCCTTCATTTAGCACATAAAAGTAACACTTTTATTTCCTTTTGTGAAATTATTATTATACATTTTTAATTGAAATTTGTAAAAATTATTAGAACTAACTCTAGAATTTTTATGAATAAATGTCAAGTATAACTATATGCTCCAGTTTTCTCTTTCTTTAATTACAATGATAAAATATCATGCATGTTATTATTTATCTTGATTTTTTCTCTTTCAAACATATCTTGAAGATCATTCCCAACTAGTAAATGGGGTGCTTTCCGCTGAGTTGACATCAGACTTTTATTTAAAGACCTTGTTTTAAGTGCAATGCCTGCAAATTATTCATCATTAACAGAATCTCCATAGGTCTCTTCACCCATTTGTTCATTCGTTTATTTATTTATCAAATGTTTATGTGCTTATGGTTTTTCCAGCATTGCTCTAAGTGTTGGCAATACACTGAGAAACTGGAGGAGGAACTCTAGGAGTCGAGCCAGAGAGACGGGCAATCTCAGGAGAGACTACTAAGAGTTGGGTGGATGATATGTTGCTTTTGTTGTAGGAAAATGGATACCAGCGGAATAGAGATTCCATTACGTACATAGATTATGTTTCAAAGCTAGCTGGTCTGTGCTAATTTGATTGGCTTTGTACCATAAATTTATTTTATAGACTACAGAATTTATTTTTGCCAGGTTTTGTAAATAGAACATTTATTTATATCAAAATGAGTCATAGAAAAGAATTCTTTTTTGTCTCTGAGATGTTGTGATGACTTGTGCTAATAGGGAGTAAATCATTTCTGGAATATCTGTCAGCTCTTAAACAAGATGTCCTTTAGTCATCAGAAAGATGTGAGATTTCAAGCAAATATATTTATCAACAGGGCATACTCTTAACTGGATCCTGCCAAGATGCAACTGCTGTTATTGAAAAAAAAATAATACCACATTTCTATTCACTTGACTCCTGCCTTAAGAATACTCAAGGTTAACATTTTCATAGAATTTTCATGGCTTTTACTTTGTTTCCTGTATCCATAACACTTAAAATGATGAAACATAATTGGATGACATTTTCCTTGCAAGTAAGGTTTACACTGATTCTCCTTTTCAAAAAGATCATAATGTCTGAGAAAGTAAAGACGGTTTTCTAACAGCAGAACAAGGCAATTGGTTGGAGATTTATCCCTTTATTAGGCATTTTCAACAGTGGCAAGAACACTATTATTGGGCGCCTGGGTGGCTCAGATGGTTAAGCGTCTGCCTTCGGCTCAGGTCATGATCCTAGGGTCCTGGGATCGAGTCCCGCATCGGGCTCCCTGCTCGGCGGGGAGCCTGCTTCTCCCTCTGCCTCTGCCTCTCTCTCTCTCTGACTCTCATGAATAAATAAATAAAACATTAAAAAAAAAAAAGAATACTATTATTGTGTTATAAGGCAATACCCTTGTACACCCGAGGATTAGAAACTAAAAGTTCTCATGATCCTGAGTATTAATATGAACAGCATTGATGAGAGAATTCAGGAACTTGGGTTTTAATTTCTGGGTAAACATTCACTAGCCATATATTTTGATGTACAATTTGACTTCTCCAGGTCAAGTTTTCTCATGTCTTTAATGAAGAGCCTCAGCTTCATGATGGCTAAGGTCTCGTACAGGCCACATAGAAATTTTAATGGCTTCTTGTTCTTTTATCCTTCCTTCAAGAATATAGCCTTTCTGTATTATCTGGGGGGAAAGTGTGCAGATAGTTGAAATCATACAGAAATTTCAACCCAGCAAATATTTTTTGAGCATGGAATTTTACATAACTAATGCAAAGATGAGTAAAGCACATCCTCGCTTTCTGCAAGTCTAATATATGGGATCAGTTAAGCAGGGTATGTTACAGTACATGTGCATATAAATTTTGTTGGGGAAGTAAAGTTCAGTTCCAAAGTTCTGGGTGGCCTTCCATGATTGTTATGTTAGTCTAAGGCTCTGTTATATTATGATAATACACATAATAACAATATACCTGTTATTTACTGAATACTAGAAACCATTCTAAGTGCTTTGTATCTACTAATTCATTTAGTTCTCAGAAAATCCCTAAAAATTTTCTTCTTATTATTGTTAGCAAAAGATGGATAATGTGAGGCTCAAAGAATTTAAGCTTTTCCCCAAAATCCACACAGCTATTAAGAGTCAGAGTCAGGATTTAAACCTTCAGAGCTTGATTCTCACATTCTTTTCCAAAGTACATTTCACTGTGATTAAAAAAAAAATACACACACATTGCTCTCAGTTTCATAATTCAAGGGAACACTAATATAAATAGATTAGAGTTTTTATTCTTTGCATGACTATTGCCTCCAAGTTTTAGAATCTTTTTTGTAAAATCTTAAATGCATAGAAATGTAGGATGTACTATAAAATAACTTTTACTTTTATGAAGCTCATCCATTATAGTTTTGCTACTCAAATTCTAAAGTAATTTTAATTCAGTATCTACTATTTACGTATTTTTAATGAAAATAAATCCTTCTTGGACAAGAAACCCAATATTTTATTTTAGAATGTTTTCTTCTTTGGTTAGTTCATTTTCATTGTGCACTGTTATCTCAAACAGAGGATGAATTGTTGAAAGTGTTAGACATTTTGTTTTCCTGAAACTTGGAAGTTCCTTATAATGGAAACAAAATGTCTATCTATGTCTTTCATTTTCTATTTCCCTCTACCTCCCTGCCCTCAAAAGGAGACATTCTCTTCCTTAGGGTGATCCTTTGGAAGTAGCACAAAGATTTTTTTTTAATTGTTACTCCAACACATTCTAAAGTTTGAGAACACACCTCTAGTCTGCATTACCTCTATTCTGAGACTTTTAAATGAATATTGTTATTTCTTTGTTGGATAAACTATCATTTGAATTGACCTTCTAAAAATCATAAATTCTTGGGATTTTTTTAATTGAAAAGGCAAACAGATGTAGACATTGTATGACAAAGTGATGACAGTCATGAAAATCAATTACATTGAAAAAATTAATGCTTTTTTTTGTAGTGAAGTTTAAAAAAGATAATTTCATTAATGGCCTAAATAATTTTACTTTATTTTTTTTTGTCTTATTATCTTGAGACAAGACACAACTCTTTAACAAATTACTCTACCACTTCCTTTCTTTTACAAACCTCTCTTCTCTTTCATTTTCAAACCTCTCTTCTCTTTCATTTTCTTTCTTTGGGTATGTCTGCAGGGACTTTTTTTAACTTTGTAACAAAATGCTAATACGGATTGCTTACTTCTTGCTTGATGTAGAAATCTAAATTGTGATGAAGATTGACTCCAGAAATATGACAATGTTCTGAAAAGAAAGTTGGTTTATGTAGTGGTTATAATATTACATACTTGATATTATATCTCAACTAGGCTATGGTAGTTTTTTATACATAAACAAATAAATCAAACAAAATATATGACACAATTAAGCCTAGTTGAAAAATTTGAACTCAGATTTGACATTTTATCTTACAGAGCCAATATTAGTAAAATTCCCTTAGGGAACTGAGGAACTTCACTAACTTAAGCATATATCATATTATATTAATATATTAATGTCATATGTTATACATAATTAAGTTTGTAGTTACAGTATCTGGGTATTTTCTATTATATCTGAAAAGTAGTATATCCTGAGAAAACACCTTTTATCCCTCAGAAAATAATTCAATAATCTACAGGTAACTAAATGAAATTCAGGGAAAAAAAGTGCAAAATGGTTAAGATGGCATTTCCTTTTCTTTATGTTGCATTTTGGATGAATCAAGCAATTTAATAATAATATCAAATGACAGATGCATCAGTAATACTTAAAGATTTAGGAATCATGAGGCGAGGCTTATTCTAAGTCTTCAGGTAATGTAGTAAGAGTATCTAGGACCTTGAAACTTAAGCATATTGAAATAATTTTCATGGGAATTTGCTGCTTTGTAGCAGCTGTGAAATAATCCCACTGTTTACCCGTACATATTTATCTTCTAGGTTTGTGTTTCAAAATATTTTGTTTTCTCCAAGTCATAGCTATTATTAATTAACTACCTGAATCCAACACCTGCATTCTGAATTCTCCTAGTGTGAACAGAAACCACTAATTAAAATGGCACGGAGAAATTTGGGACTCTGTGCAAATAAAGTCCATGAATAATGATTGTCAAGGAAATGTGTTGCTGGAAAGCTGTCAAAAAGATGAATGAGCTGAGCTATTTACCATGTTGAAAGAGAAAATCTTATTCTATAACTTGAATTCTAATACTGAACAACCATTTACGCATCATTGGTCACTACATAAAAAGGATGAGGTACAGACCATTAACTTTAGGTTCTAGTTGGTAGGTTATTAAGTAAGGAGCTTCAAAGAGAACAGGACAGTATCCACTGAAGTGGGCTACGATGTAGCTAATAAGATCACTTTTGTTCATGCTGACACACACACTTTCAGGACAGGCAATTCTTATACCCAAGAAGGGCAGAGATTCAATGGGAATGAAGCCATTGCATAGTTGATTAGATCTATATTGCTCATGCTGATCAACATTTCCAAAAAAACCAAAACACACTTATACACGAAAGAACACTTAGTTCAAAGCAATGTGCTCTTCAGAATGACAAAGTCTCTGGCAATAATCATGCTCGTCACAGTTAATTATGGTGGTGAAATTTCCACTATACATATATGTATTTATTTATTAAATTGAGCCATAAACATATCTAGAAAAATCTTTACAAATTTTTCTGGACAAATTAAAAAACCTTTGGAAGGAGCAATGTATTTAACTCTCTAATTTGGTGGACACTAGTCTAAGAGAATGAAAACTTGGGTGAAGACAGATTCTTTCTTGTAGCAAATAAGCTGGTAAAATTCTTACTCCATCTGGAGTGTTGGGTGATGGCATGGGATAGGCATTATACATGAGGAGATCTTACCAACCATAACGATGTGGATCTAAGTGGTTGAAGAAAATGGAAGGGAAATATAAAATTTAAATATACATATTACTCTACTTATATGAAATATACAGAATAGGCAAATTAATAGAGATAGAAATTAGAGGTTGCCAGGGTTTCTGGGAAGGGGAAATGGGGAGTTATTGCCTAGTGGGTACAAAGTTTCTATTTGGGGTGCTAAAATTTTTGGAAATAGGGATGATGGTGGCACACATTGTGATTATAATTAATGCCACTGAATTTTACACTTAAAAGTGTATAAAATGGATCAACCTCAGGTGATTATATTTAGATTATTTAGATTAAAAAATATCCAAAAACCTCAGAGACCTCTCTCAACAGTGAAGTACACACATGTGCGCACGCGCACGCACGCACACACACACACACACACACAATCCCCTATTTACCTTTGAACACAGTGTTCTAATTCATCTTAATTTAGGTTCTCAGAACCTGACCTGAGCTAACTCAAATCCACAATTAGCTCCTGTGATAGCCGGTTTTATGTGTCAACTTGACTGAGCTAAAAGATGCCCTGATAGTGGGTAAAACATTTCTGGATGAGTCCACGAGGGTGTCACAGGAAGAGATTAGCTTTTGAGTCAGTAGACCAAGTAAAGAAGATTACTCTCACCAATGCTGGTGGGCATCATCCAATCCCTTGAGGGCTTGAATAAGATGAAGGAAGGGTGAAATCACTTTCTCTGCTTAAGCTGAGACATTTATCTTCTCCTGTCCTCAGACATAAGTGCTTCTGTTTCTTGAGTTTTCAGACTCAGACCAGGACTTACACTCTTGGCCCCCAGATTCTCAGGAATTTGGAATCAGATTGGATTATACCATTGAGTTTCTTGGTTCTCTAACTTGCAAATGGGGACTTCTTGGCCTCCACAATGGCATGAGCCCATTCTTAAATCTCCTCTTATATACGTCTCTCTCTATATCCTATTGGTTTGGTTTCTCCAGAGAAGCCTGACTAATGTAGCATCAAATAACATAGGAAGGAATTTAAGTTTTTTAGGCTAATAATAGCAGCAGGAATACCAACAGGGCGTGTCTTAATCAGCCTGGGCTGTTATAACAAAATGCCATAAAGTGGTGGCTTAAACAACAGTTCGCAGTTCTCTTCTGAAGACTGGAAAACCCAAGGCCAATGTGTTGGAAGATTCAGTTCTTGATGGAGGCCTTCATCCTGGTTTACAGATGACCACTTTCTCATAGTGTACTTGCAGAGCCTTTCCTTGGTCTGTCTCTCATCCTCTCTCTATAAGGGCACTAATCCCATCATCGTCTACACCTAATCTAAACCTAATTACTTCCCAGAGGCCCCATATCACATTAAGGGTTAAGACTCATCATGTGAATTTTGGAGGGACACAAACATTCAGCTCATAACGGGGCACATACCTATCTTTTATGCTTCCTCCCCACCCCTCCCCTTCCCTCCTTCCGTCCCTCCCTTCCTTCCTTTTCTTTTGTAATAAGAACTACTAGACTCGCACCAATAACATACCTAGAGGAAATTTTGAGAATCACTGAAAAATAACAGGACAAATTTTGAGAACCACTAATGTAAACAAATTAAATTACAGAGTTACAGCTTGACAATGATCTTAAGGACCCCACCCTCATTTCTTAAAATTGTACTACAGTTTTGAGACATAAGTTTAGACTTTACTTCAGACTGGTTGCTCTCATTTTATAAATGCTGTTATTGTAAAACTGTTGAGACTATCAGTGTAGATCATGTTGATGATCATTCAGTGATGTGCAGTCATGGTGATTGTAATCTAAATTGAAATCACAATCTCATTTCTTAAAAGAAACATAAATATGGGTTAATGTGTTATACTCATTAACCATCCTCACCCTAGAGTTATTTCTAGGCTTCTTAATGAAGCAATCATCAAAATAATTATACTTTGCAGTTTAGAGCTAGATTAAGGTCAATTGGCTGATTTTTAAAAAGGAAAAGGAAGTTTTTTTGCTTTTAAGAACAGTATCATGATTATATGTAGGGACTTGAAGCTTCCCCTATAAACTTAGCCAAATTATTGTATTCACCAAAATGGAAAAATCCTTATAAATGTGGTATAATTTTCATGAAGCTTAAGGCATAGATCGAAAAATATTTGCCTGTATTTAGTATTGTCCATTTTTCACTGAATTGATAATATATCTTTCGAATCATCATTCCATAGCAATAAAGAAAACTAATCAAAACAAATTTTCATTCTGTTTGAAAAAAATGGATTTAGCTTTGTTTAAAGCTTTTGAATATTCTATGCAAATAAAATGGTACTTTAGTTTTTATGCTTATATTTTCCAAAACCTCAATATGGCTTTTTTTTCATTTCTCAAAGCAAAGAGAAGACAGTAAATGCAAAATATTGTATTTAAATGCAAATATTAGATTGAATATAACAGAAGGGATTTGGTGGAATGACTTGACACAGATTCTTTGAATAAGGTCATTAACACTGAAAAAGTACTGGTCCCATCATTTATGAAATCATTTTAAGAAATTACAACAAATGGGAATGTTCAGGTAGTTCATTAAATTCAATCTTACATATCTATTTATAGTCAAAGTATAGGCATAATGCCTTTACAAAAATGTAACACCAGTCAGAGTGAATATTTCATTGTTACATTTATATTCCAATTGCACAATATAGAGCTCAGAAGACTGAAAACAAAGATATGAAAATTTGCTTCATTCTGTAATTCCAAAAGCTAATATTTAATTTTATTAAAATCTTTCCAGAAATGAGCTGCGAGTGTTATATACCTAGAGAATTGTGCTGACACTTAGTTAGTGCTTTCTTTGTTTTTAGGACTAATACTGTTTTTTTCTCAAGTAAGAGATGGAGTTAACAGATATACCCTTATATATTTGTATTTCTCAGCCCTATTAATACAAAAAATTCCTGGGATTCTCGGAGTTTCATTCTAATGGGAAAAGAATTCCCAATTCCTCCTGGCCACAGGCCTCAGACAGCAGCAGGTCTATGATTCAGAAATTGATCTGCAGAAACCCACAGTGATGAATGTTCCCTGTATTGTTCTTAAACTTAGGAGGGAAGAATTCCTTTATTTGTTTTACCCAAAGCCTCCATATATTCTTTGAAATTCTCCCAATTATTCCAGTACACAATAGTCTCATAAATCAAAACCCCAGAGTAGTCCAAGATATTCCATTTAATCTGACACACAATCCCCCCAGGACAATGAGATGGGGCAGCTTTTTGTACCTACTCAGAATAAAGTTTCTTATTGTCGTTTCACAAGTATAATCCTTCTAAACATTTTCAATAGCTTCTGGCCCTGATAACAAATCATGCCAGTGTTTTGCCTTTATGGCTGCTTTGTAAAAGTCAGACTCAATAACCTTGGAAGTCACTCTCTTTTGCCCATTTTTTTCTAGTTGTCTCTGCTACATCCTTCATCCAGTCATGAAGGTAAGAGTAGGGGATTACTGCAATTGTGGGGGGCACAAATTAAAATTAAAATCTTGGCACAAATTATATCACATGAATATTGATATTAGGTTGAGTTTAATGATGACAGTTTTTTCCCATAGCTCTGTGGCTTCAATTGACGTCAAACTTCCCAAAACTACAGAGACTAGAAACCTCCATTAACTGGATATCAAGGTGTCTTGTGCATAGAACAGGCTGTTCCTGTGATATCAAAAATTAAGGTCTTTTTAAATCACTCCAAGGTGTTTTTATGTTGTCATTTTCTCCTCTAACAATTACATTCAGGTCACTGAGAGAGAGGAACATGGAGAACAGTTTTCCTAAGATCGCCATGTTGTAATGAATCATGACTGCATATGCTGTAGTCCGCGGCTAAGTGGAAGGAAATTCAGTATCTGGTGAGAAGACACTTCACTTTCTGCACGCTGGCTATCTACCCTTTAAACAGAAGCACTGTTCAGCCAGCTCTGCCCCCCGTGTCT
The DNA here is from genome assembly GCF_054177405.1 of Leptonychotes weddellii. Lineage (NCBI taxonomy): Eukaryota > Metazoa > Chordata > Mammalia > Carnivora > Phocidae > Leptonychotes > Leptonychotes weddellii. The sequence goes on along the minus strand of NC_138375.1, from coordinate 9,500,835 downwards.
CCTATTCCATACCTCTAAAGAGTAACATTACATAACTGTATTTGCGCTACCAAACCGATTTTTTCTTTCTATGGGTCAGAATACATAGCGAGTGAAATGAACCAGGGAGCAAGTCACAGTGATACGATCGGAAGGATGAAGGACGAATGTTCTAATTAAATTTCAGATGTTTGTGGCATAAGTCTCAAGAATCAACTGGCATAAAATGATATTTTATAAAATAAAGCACGAGATAGTTCTCTCTCTCTAATTAGCAAAGAAGAGGATGCAATCATTTGCTCCTGGAGAGATAAAACTAAGAGTGGAGCAGAGATTTGCATGAAACCGCGTATGATTGAGAATGACCTTTAAATGAGGAGCAGTGGTTCCAATCAGTCTTATTGGAAGGCACTGCATAAGAGTCCCATGTCCTGAACGATGTTCAAAAATCACAATACATTTGATTTCCGTTCCTTTCTGGTATCATCTCATATTTCAGAAATCATCTTCTAGCATTATATTACCTTAAAAATCCTCAGAAAAGAAAAAAAAAGTCTTTTTGGTGACTCACTGTAATTTATTATTTTAAGCTATTTGACAAAAATATAAAATCATTGTTTTTCTGAAGTTACTGTTTGGTGACAATTATAAATTTCATCCGGGCTTATCACTGAGCAAATACGTCATATGAGCTTCAAAAAAAAGAAAATTAGGGGCGCCTGGGTGGCTCAGTCGTTAGGCGTCTGCCTTCGGCTCGGGTCATGATCCCAGCGTCCGGGGATCGGGCCCCGCATCGGGCTCCCTGCTCCGCGGGGAGCCTGCTTCTCTCTCTCCCGTTCCCCCTGCTTGTGTTTCCTCTCTTGCTGTGTCTCTCCCTGTCAAATGAATAAATAAAATCTTTAAAAAAAAAAAAAAAGAAAAAGAAAATTAAATATATGGAGATATATAAATACATGGATATAAAGCATGTCAGTTGTTATTTCTTCTATGCCAAAATGCTCTTATATTTAGAAGTCTACCTTCTAGAAACTTTACCACTGTTTTTAGTAGTATTATTGTCATCAATACAGACGCTGTTATGTATGCATTAGTAAAAGTTTGTAGTTTCTTGTCTACAATCAGGTGTGAAAATTTTGGGTTATATTTCAAAGTACTTTTCATGGGAGCTGTTCAACTTCTATAGAAACCTCTACTTCCTTGTTTTCCTTTATAATGAGGTTTCATCTTAACAGAATTATGTAAGTGGAAGCATATCGTATTCAATTGTTTTACTCAGCATTAAGTTTTTACAATTCATCCAAGTTTCCTGTAGCTATAATCCATTTAATATTGTGGCTACATTATATTTCATCATATGGGTACACCACAAATATCCACTTTATATTTTATGGATATCTTGGTTGGTTCTTGTTGGTGCTGTGGTTAAAATGATGCTCTGAAATTGTTAGTACATGTTTCCTTGTGCACATTTTTATACTTTGCAACCATAAAGTGTGATTGCAATAATATTTTATTGAATAAACATTCCACAATATAGCCCTTCTACTGAGTATGAACAACTGGGTTATTTCCGGTTTTGGCTGTTACAATTAGTGATGCTTGAACATTCTTGTATATCACTTTTGTTGAACAGATATATTCATTTTTGTGGAGTTTATACATAGGAGTGCTGGGACATGGGATACATGTGTCTGGCTTGGTAGATACTGCCAATGATTTTTTTTTTTTCCAAAATGATCGTACCTGTTTGCCCTCCGATCTTTGGAGTATGTGATTCTTGTGCAACATCTACATTGGCCCTAGGGGGTCATTTGTCATTATTATTTCAGCCATTCTAGTGTCTGTTTTTCTTAACCACTTTTCTTTTGTGTTGTCTTTCTTTTACTTAATGGTTTGAACAATATTAAACTGTATTTTAGATGTGAAATTTTTGTTACTTATGTGTGTTGCAAGTTATAACTGTTCTCATTCTTAAGACTTGAAATTCTTTCTTGATTAATGATGTCTTTTGATGAACTTTTCATAAACTTGAAATTTTAATTTTAAAAATTTAATGTAGTCTTTTATTTATGGCCAATAGTTTGTGCTGAAATCTGCCTACTCCAAAGGCATAAACATATTCTACTTTATCTTCCAGAAGCTTTAATATTTTGCCTTCTATATTAAAATGTTATTGCATTTTATATTGAACATCGTTCATATGTCATGTGATTGAAGTCAAGATTCATTTTCTCTCATATGATATCCAGTTGACTCAGAACCTTTTGTTGAAAATAGTACCTTTCTGTATTTCTTTGCATTCTTTTGTCCTAAGTCAAGGGCCATGTATCTGTGTGTCTGTTTCTGAGATATCTATTCTTTTGTCCATCTATTTACTACTACCACACTGGCTTAATTACTACAAATTTATAATACAAGTTCATATAGAGCAGAACAACTCATAGCTTGGCATTCTTCAAAAGTAACTTGACTATGCCGGATCCTCCGTGTTTCCATTATAATTAGCTGTCCATGTCATATCTATTCTTTCTCTCTCCATCTCTCTCTCTGCCTGTTGCACACACACATACAGAATTTGGATTTTTATTATAATTGCTTTGAATCCACAGATCTTTTAATAATGATAAACTTTACATTCTCATACTTTTTAATTGAGATATAGAACTACATACTATTATTGTCTATTTGCTTTTTAATTTATCAACCTTGCTAAATTCTCTTATAAATGCTAATAGTTTTTTGGTAGATAATTTTGTATTTTTAATACACAATCT